>NC_056525.1:54855274-55045320 GCF_019175285.1 Sceloporus undulatus
CTAATTAGGGTAAATGTGGTTTTTAGAGTGTTAATCTCTTAACCAGCTTGGCTTGCAGGCCACAGAGCTTACAATGGCAAGAGAATGCTGAAGTGGAAGGGAGTGTTATTTCTTAAGCCTTCCACCAATATTGATAAAAGGGCCCATTTATCCAGTAACAGCCCTAGATAAGATTAAGTTTAGTCCCACTGCTCATCTCAGCCAAGCATTCTTTCATAGGTCAGGATACTTTCTTCTACTGTGATAAAATTTCATATTCCATTACCCTACACTCCTATGCCCTGAACTCTGTGCCTGGGAAACTTATACTGTAGTCTCAAGGCATGAAGCAAAGGAAAGAAAATAATTTTTTCAAACTTCAATTATGATTTCTTCTAACAATGATAAACCAATGTGGCCTCATCATCAGAATCTTGGACTAGGATTGGGGAAACCCAGTTAAAATTCTCACTCAGTCTTGAACTTCACCAGGTGACCTTTGGCCAGACACTTCTTTAAGCCTGAGCTACCTCACAGAGATTTGAAATTGCTTTTATATTGTTCTTGCTCAATTGCAATAGAATAACGCTATAATAACACTACAGCGCCTGTGTGAAAATCTTCAGAATTATTATGACGGGGGAGGTGGGAGAGTATCATATATGCTACTTTGGGTTCTGGGCTTGAAAATTTAAATAACAAAGTAACAAAAATCAGAACAGAAATTAGGATAAAGGCAAATTACTCTCCTAGTCAGGTATGGACTGTTGTCTAATGCCATCTCCCCCAATCTGGTGGCCTTGTAGGTTGTATTTATCTTTCCTAGTGATCATTGCCAGTGTTCATCCAGGAGTTGTGGCTCAACAGTGTGGGAAGACTTCAGGAAGACTTCAGGGGAGATTAGTATGTCCTTCTATTTGGAAAATTCATCCAAATAGACTATGCAAATACACTAAAGAAAACCCTGTATGAAGAGGCACCAGACCCCATTTGGTCTTGGAAACTAAGTAGGATCAGCCTTGGTGAGTACTTGGACAGGACACTGCCAATGAATACTAGGAGCTGTAGGCTATATTTCATAGGAGGGAACTAGCAAAACCACCTCTGAGTACTCTTTGCCTAAGAAAAACCTCTGAAATTCACAGAGTCATCATAAACCAACGAGTAAATTGAAGGTGTGTGACTGTGTGTGTGCATGCATACACAGAGATACCTTAAATGGTAAGAAATGATGCTGATCCCAACTTTGTGTCCTGTCAAGGCTGGTGAAATGATTCAGCCCTCTTTGTATCTGTTTCCAATCTGTGCAGTGAAGTTCTCAGACTTCTTGTCTCTCGGAGGCAATCTTAGGACACACGTACTGATAGCAAGAGGTGGTTAGATGCAGCATGCTTTGGCCTATCCCCAACATGTCAGTTTTGCACTGAGATCAGAGTTATGTGAATGACAGGGAGAGAAAGCCAAGTACTTCAGATTCTACTGGTATCATTTTTCAGATCCAGAAGGCTTAATGGTGGTCTTAATAATCAGCCTTCTTGTACTTGCGCAGAAGTGAGTGATTGTATTTATTGGTTTAAAATAAGTTTTCCACTCTGAAGCAGATGGTTTCTGTCAGGCTTGCCATCCATCTACCCCTTGATATAATTTGGACATAAAGCATGACTAAGAACCGTCAGGGTGCTGAGGATACTAAAATTTGGCACAAACAGAGCAACCGATTAAGAGTGGAATGGATTTTATATACAGCAATTTGTTTATTTAAATGTGTGTATCAGCCCCTCCTCTGCTTGCTTAGGACACCTAAAGGCTTTTCACTGACTTTGATCTTTTTCTTTTTAATGTGGATGAGTTGGGAAATTTGCAGTGCCATCTTTTCCCACTAGAGGGAGAATTCAGATGGATATACTGTACTGAAGAGTGGCTTTTGTGTGGAGTTTAAGGAAAACCATTTTCAGAATCTGCTAAACATTGTATCTGGGGTGGAGATAGGGGTTATATACATCCCTCAAGATTTCAGGTATGTGCGTGTTTGTATGTACACATATACATGCATGCATTTGTATTTAAAGCATAGAACCTTTCCTGCTGTTCTGTAAAGTCCTGGCTGTGAGTGGAAATAGGATGCTTGAGGGAGCAATAGGTAATTTTTGAGACCAGGGTAAGCATAGGTGGGTGAATTGTCTTGATGCTTTCTCTGCTCATTTCATCAGGGAGGGAGAGATGTGCTCTTGAAACCTTCCCAGCATGGTTTCATCTTTTGGCTTTTCTGCTGTGGCTGGAATGTGGCTGGAATGTGGCTGTGAGGATACTCACAGGTGGCAGTAAAATTGCATTAAAGGGCTCAAAAATCTAAAAATCAGCCTGGCAAAGCAAAGTCAGTAGTGGCTGCTTTCTCTGTCTCTAATCCAATACAATCTAACCTTGCACTGTATCCGCCTCTTGCTGTTTTGCCTGAATTATGTCCCATTCCTGTGCTTCATTGGCTGGCAGAATACAGCACAGCTTTACTATGTTGACAAATAAGGCTGCCACTGGCATCTCTGCAGGATAGTGCATGCCAGAGAAGGGGTGCTGGGAAAGAGTTGGCTTTCCCTTATTCTGATCTGATCTAGCCCAGCTCATGTTTCTGTGTTTAATCTCTGTTTTCTTTGAGTAGAAATTGAAATGGGGAGTGGGGTGGCTGGGTGGGAGGGAAGAGGCTGGATATATGAAAAGAGAGATAAATGTATCATGTTATGAACATTTAATCCTCCTTTGCTGTGGCTAAAATTACATTCAGAGCCGGAGATAAAAGGCATCAGAGTATATATATATATATATATATATATATATATATATATATATAATACAAAAGGCCAGCTCATCTTAAAAGGCAGAGTGATATAAGCTCAGTTAGACAGGCCATCACTCCAGTGCTCTCACACAGAGGCATTTTGAAGGGAGAGGAGAAGCAAATGAGGTGTGTGCTACCTCTTTCCCCCTCTTTCCCCCTGCCTAATATTCCTGGCATACTACAGCTTGAAAAGAAATGGAGCTTGGTTCAGCACCTCCATAGGGCTGGATGAGCTGTTACTGTTGGTCATTTTCATAATAAAGCATTAGAATGGTCCACTGGTGGGAGCAAAAACCTGGAAAAGTTACTTTGAAGGGACTAAAGCTTTCAGAATCCCCCTGCCATCTCTGATGGGAACTTTGAGCAGCAGAGACACAGTGGAAAGAGTTCTGAATGAATAAGCCAGGCTGAAGAAACTTGAAGATGCCCAGCACAGAGCATAGTAAAGTTTGAGCTTATACCTGTGATCTTGCGCAAGGAAGCAGTCCGATGTGAGTAGGCACAAGGAAGTATAGTGAAAGCTCAACACTGGAAAGGTCTGACAGGTAGGAATGTAATTCTTCACTAATTTTCTTCTCAAATGAAGTTATGAGTCATTTGTGCAGTGTTCATCCCACTGCGAGAAATTGTTCATGAAAGTCCCAGCTTGAGATTTTTATGCAAAATTGCTACTTGGTTGTTTATCACAGAAAACAGTAAATTTTGTGTAGAAAATAGAATTTGCACAGAAAATGTTATTTCTGCACCACCACATTTTGAAGTATATTTCAACTGTTTTGGGGTTTTTTTCCTGGGGGGGGGGGTGGCCCAGTTTCTGAGACGTCTCTGGGGGCTTGTGAACTATAAAAATGGTTTTAGGGTTGTTTGTGGACTGCATGTTACCCACCTGCTATAGGCAGAGTGAAGTAGCCATATCAGGAAAGAGGTGTTATGTTATCTAACTTATTATTGTATTTTTATTGTCAGGACTGGGAAATTTGTTTTGCCTTTGGGCACCTTCACTTGGTGACAGAGACTCCCATTTGTCTCTCTTCCCCCATGGTGTCAAAAGCTTTGGGCCAGTGCTGTTTTTACTGTCTGGTGGCACCAACTTTATTATCCATCATGATCAACAACAAAGGGATGGACTATATTGACAACAGAGCTTGAATTCATACATTCTTGCTCTGTTTAATGGAAATGTATGGAATCCTTTTAGAGTTTTGAGTCCTTTTAGAGTTTTACCTCCTTTTGAGATAGATGGAACTTAATAAATCCTTCTTCATTGTTATTAATATCTTATTAACCAATATGTAAACTGAATGTTTAGAATAGGTTAAATCTATTATTACACCTAATTAGTAGATCTAGTGAAATCATTTGGTGCTTAACAAATACCATTTGTTTTAAGGGATTTGCTCTAAATAAAAGTAACATGGCATGTAGTCTTAAGTCAATGTTGATGGTGACATTTTTCAGAAGTGAATATAAAAATTCATGGCACTCCCATTTTCAAGGTAAACCAATTGTTGACAAAGTAATTTAAAAAGAGCTCTCTTTGGGTCGCCTATAAATAGTTGCAGCTGATACAACTAAGAACTTAAAGGATGAGCTATCTTTTTTCTATCCTGTGCCAACTGATCCCCCTTTTGTGTGTGTCTGTGTTGTGCTTTTTAGATTGTAAAACCTTTGGGAAAGTGCTGTCATTCTCCTGATTGTTTTTTCCAAACCAATGCCCTCTAGATTTTTATACTACTAACACACCAGGCCCAGCTAACATGCTCATGGTGGTGGGAGTTACAGTCCTAAGCACCTGAACGCTATTAGTTAAAGGGAAGCTAAGTTACTTTCTATGCCTCTCTTTTTTGTTGTTGTTGTTGTTGTTGTTGTTAACTGCTCTCAAATCGATTTTGACCTATGGCAAACCTCTTACTGGTAAGAAAACATCTTCCATCCAACCACTGTGCATTTCATTTGCTGTTGTTGTTGTTGTTGTGTGCCTTCAAATCATTTCCAACTTATAGTGACCATAAGGTGAATTTATTTTGGTGTTATTGTTGTTGTTTTTGCAAAATTTGGTCATATAAGGTTTGCCACTGAATCTGCTAGGACACACCAATGAGGACAATTTAGTTTGATTCACTGCAATTTTCGGAGTAGCTCACATGGTATTTTTCCATTTTCTAATTCAGAGAGTCAGATATTTCATCAGGTGTTGTCAAAAGTGGGAGGGGTAACTCAACATGCAAAGTCACTATCCATGCTATGTCACATTGCACACATAGCCCCTCCCCTAATGTCTGCATATATCAACATGGATATCTATAAAGAGGGATCTTCAGATGAACACACAGAGCTCCCTTCCCTACAAATGTCAGCACTGTACTATATGTAAACATTAGGTAGGGGAAAATGCAGTGTGTATATTATCAGAGGGTGGAGCTATTCTATGATTAGTTAATTGATGATGATGATGATGATGATGATGGTGATGAATAAGGCTTAGGTGAGCCTTAGATGAGTTGGTCCTGGCCACTCTCATAGAAAGAAGTGGATCAACATTGATCGATTTATAAGTTAATTTCAAAACACACTGCAGAAATCATCTAGTTTGAGACTGCTTTAACTGCCATGTCTCACTGCTAAGGAATTCTGGGAACTGTAGTTTTGTGAGATGTTTAGAGACATGCTGTCAGAGTATTCTGGTGCCCCAACAAACTACAGATCCCAGGATTCCTTAGCACTGAGCCAAGGCAGTTAAAGCAGTCTCAAACTGGTTTATTTCTGCAGTGTGTTTTGTACCATTAACAGAGTGGGCTTTCAATATGACATTCCAGTTTGAGGTAAAGCGAGGGGTTTCAGAGCCCTGAAAAGACATCTTTGTGCATATTATTAGATGGAGTAATTCAGAGGAATGAATGGATGAACCTTTTGGAAACCAACATTTTAAACCTCAAAATGACAGGGTGCCCCTAAAGGCCCAGAGAAGTTGGCATTACCCTTAACATGGCACCCAGGCCAAATTCCTGTTTCTGGTATCTTGGTTTTTCAGAGGTTTTCCATCATGTCTTCCTGAATGAACAATGCTGATAAGCAGATTACCATTCCAGATCTCTCTTATTCAACAGGGTACTCCAACTCAAAGCAGCAAATATCTCTCCCCACTCCCATCCCTCCCTGCCAAGTTACCTATTATTTCAGCCCATCAACCCACGTGTGTGTGCCTCTTTCCTTCTGTGGCAGACAAAATACAATAATTAAGAAATACATACCTAGCAAACTGCTGTCTTTTCATGATGCCCAAAATCTACAACCAGAGGCAGCCATCTCACTACCTAAAGATAGGGCTGGACTGACATATGGAATCCTTCTCCTTGCCTGCTTCCTCTGACGTTAAATTCTCCTACATGTCTCACACCTGCTCTTTCTGACTCTGTGCTGTGGAATCTCCCCAACTTACCCTGAGGTGGCATTTTCTGTGCTTCTGCTCTGACTCGATGTTATAACATTGTGTTCCCAAAGGCCTCACTTCTGTCAGTTCTGCAAGTGTTTGTGCGGCTGATTGAAACCAAAGCAGGAAAGCGCTCTGCTGTAATAGCATAAGTCTACCTTCCCTCACAGAAACAGGCAGTACTATGCCTCACAGTCCTTCTGTTGCTTTGAAGTGACATCCTCTGTTTCAAGAAAGTGAAAGGTGACATCTGGGTAAATATTACAGTGACCTCTCACCTCTTCCTCCTGCTGCTGCCGTTTCTTTCTCAGTTGCTTCCTTTAGTTGAACAATTGTTGGATCCAAAGTGTGAGTGTCAAGAGGAGGGAGGGAAAGAGAAAAGAAGAAAGAGTGTGCATAACTCCTCCTGCTCGGACTAGGCTATCTCTTTTTGGTAGGATGGAAGCAATCAAACTCTCAATTCTTCCCAGACTGATCTTTTATTTCCAAATGATCCCAATCTCGATAAAGAAAAATACATTTAAGAATTGGCACAAAGAAATTGCATCTTTTATTTGGCAAGGGGAAAAACCCAGAGCCCGACTTAAAATATTACAAGACTCAAAACAAAGAGGTGGATTGGCGATACCTAATTTCGAATTATATTACGATTCATGCTGTTTATCATGGTTAAGAGATTGGATCACTTTGGAAAATGACAATCTGTTAACTATTGAGGGTGCAGGTCTTCGGTTTGGGTGGCACGCGTACCTTATTTACGACAAAGTGAGAATTAACCCCGATGTGAATAATCACTGCATTAGAAGATCCTTATTAGATGTCTGGAAAAGGCACAAGAAACGGTGGATAGTTAAACTGCCAGATTGGGTGTCCCCTACGGAGGTGTTCCAGTGGAGAGATACTATTCAGAACGAAAATTGGCTTACATATAAAACATTATTAAAATATAATGTGGGGGAAATAAAATTAAAAACCAGGGACGAATTAGAATTAGAGGGAATTAAGATTGACTGGTTCCCATACAGACAAATTTTTGAAAGATTCTGCTCGGATAAAAACTATTGGGGTTTTACAGGGAAGAACAAAAACCCAGAAATATTCAAGGTTATTATGACAGATAGGAAAGGTATGATACGGAGAATATATAACATACTGCTGAGAGAAAATTTGGAATCTGAAACAATTAAAGAGGTGATGGTTAAATGGGCTAGAAATATTGGACATGACCTAAAATTGGCAGATTGGGAGAAATCATGGCAGAATATCAAAAAATACACTGTTTCTCAACGAATCAGAGAAAACTGTTATAAACCTTTCTTCCGCTGGTATTTGACGCCTGATACAATCTCTAAAATTTATAAGAATAGCGGTAACCTTTGTTGGAAATGCAAAAAAGAGCCTGGCACTTTCTTCCATTGTTGGTGGCCCTGTGTGAAAGTGGGGAAATACTGGGATATGATTAATTCTTCACTATCAGAAATGTTAAAAACCCCAATTCAGAAAAAAACGGAACTGTATTTACTTAATATGATTGATGTAACTTTGGAAAAAGATTTTGGTAAAATTCTGTTTTACTCGATTACCATAGCAAGAATCCTGTTAGCTCAAAATCGGAAGAACGGTGAGATCCCAGACAAAAAGGAATGGCTATCTAACTTCTATGAAGTAATAGAGATGGACAAGTTAACCCAAGTTTTAAGAGGAAAATCGGCTGACATGGTAGATGAAAACTGGAAGCCTGTGACGGAGTATCTACAGAAGATTTGGACAGTTTAAGAGAACTGAGGATGTGATGATGGGTTGTAATTCTGTGTTACTAAAAGTATAAGGAAATTGTTTCTTATTTATTACAGTTAATAGAACGTTATACCTTGAGAGAACAATAGATAAGACTGCTAAGATATGAAGTTGAACTGGTTACTTTGTTTCTTTCTGATTAAGTCAAGATAATCTCAGCAGCTTCTTTATTTGTATATTTTAGTTTTATGTAACTGGGTGAAGTTACAAAGGTAACAATAAGGAAAGAAAGTCACTACTCGTTGTTCGCAATATAAACAGGACGAAAAGGAAAGGAAGTTGTATGAATGTTAGTACGAGAGAGAAAATGAGAGAGAGAGAAGAATCTATATTTAAAGTTTGGGATAGGAACCCTAGGAATAAGAAAGAAGTAAGAAGTACCAAGCTCCAGCTTTATTATGTAGGGAAGAGTGGGTATGTATGTATTAGTAGTTAGGTGTATTATGTAATTTGGACTTCGTCGTGTGATATGTGAAATTGTATTTGTATTTGTATATATGTTTTTATATCAATAAACTTTAATTAAAAAAAATAACTCCTCCTGCTCAAAGTACATGTCATGCTTGGCTCCAGTTCCCCCAGTGGGCAGGTGATGGGAAGAAAAGTTCCAAATTTTGAACATAACTCTTGTAATTTTCAAAGCCAAACAGCTAAACAGGAAAGGAAAGTCTCCTTCTGAGATGCCCAAGTGATTGTGAAGCTGGGCAAGTGTGAGATAAGCATTTTCCGTCAACCTCAAAGATGGCAATTCCATAGTAGAGGAGAAGGCAGACGGTGCTTCCTAGCTGGATAAAGAGGTTATCAAATTACACTCTTGGGAAAATCTCTGTCATTTTGTGATAGTGTTGTTGTTGTTGTTGTTGTTTCTCTCCTTCTCTTTATGCACCAAATATTTGAATGTTAGTTTAGACAGAATTGCTCCAATATTAGATTCAGTGTGCATGCTCCTTAGAGTGCTCAGAGTTTTATACAGGCTCACCCATATGCTTCACCAGGATTAAATGTCATGATATTGAAAGATGTAGTTTGTTACACATATTTGTTTATTACCTTTAGAATTTGCCTTTCATTCAGAAAGTTCAAAGTGACATGCATGGCTGTTGTCCATCACACTTTCTCTCAGAACAACCTTGTGAGGTAGGTCAGCATGAAAAAAAATGACTGGCCAAGGGTCACCCAGTGAATTTCATGGCTCAGTGAGAACCGCAAACTCTCCCAGGTCCCAGTCCAATATTAACCCTACACCACAGCATGATATTTCAGACAAGACAACACAAGTGAACATGGCTGAGAATGAGATGGCCCAAGATCAGACCAGAGTACAAATAAACACTAGATTTGGGTACCTATACTGAAGGCATTATTTCTGCTGTGACATGTCAGATGATTTTTCACAAAGAATAACTGTGGATTCTTGGACAGAGAGAACAGGTATAAAAATAGAAACATAGGAGCTGATGGATAGTTTAGGAACAGGAGATCAAAGAACCAGAACAAAGACAGAGAAGCAAAGAATATTTAGGCACAGGGAACCTTTGTATCAAGATCAGAAATAGACAGAATGATGGAAGATAAGGCTATTGGTGGCTACTAATGATGGCTATATATCAGTGCTTCTCATACTATCCCATGTGAGTGGCTAGCAATTGCTTTTTTCAGTGTGTCATGGAGTGGCATCATATTTGTGTCCTTTGGTTATAACTGTTTCTTTTTTCCTGGAAACACCAGCAACTGATCATTTCAAGACTAGCACCAACCCAGGGACCACCACTTTGAGTAGCACTATTATATATTACTATCATTATCAAAGGCATAATGCCTGTCAGTACTCATTCCTGAAGAACATGGAATGTGCTACTATAGGCTCTGCTTGTGGACTTCCCATTGGGACAACTGTTTAGTCAATATGGGAAAAAATATTGAACAAAATAGTCGAAAGGGATTCTGCTTCAGCAGAATCAAGAGAGGATTTCTTCACCATCCTGCTAGGAAGAGCTGAAGAAACCTCCAGAGTTAATTTCTGAGTGTTGCTGAGATTTGCAGGAAGAAAGAGAAGAACCATCACTCTGGCTCTACAATGCCAACCTAATGTGGAATACAGACCACTCTTTCTTGGTACAGACCTCCTGCATTACTTCCTACATAGCTAATTTCATTATGCTTGCTTGGATGCTGTAGTTGTTTTTCTTGAAGATGATATTCCACTCTCCACTTCCTAAACTATATCCTATGACTCCAAACTTTTGATCTCTTACAGAGAATCTTGGCAATAAACGGATGTAAGCAATCCCCATCATTGTCTCAGTGAATCCTGCAACAACTTTGTAAAACAGATATTATTTTATTGACATTGTGATTTGGGGGCTTGCTTAAGGCCAATTGGTGAGTTTGTAGCTGGGGTTAAATTTAAATTGGTGATTTTCCAACATTTTGCTACAACATTACCTTGCAGTTCTTATCAGCTGTTCAGAAGGCAGTTTTTATGGCCCCTTGTCATTGTAGCTACTAATCAGCATAAAATGGTCAAACTGCTGCTGCTCATTACCAGATTTCAGGAAACAGGAAACTTCTAGGGAGCAGTTTGTAGTTTTGTAGTCACAGACTGTTCTGTGTGAAGAGACTCCCAGGGAAGTTGACTGCTGCTGACATGTTCAGAAATATCAGGCCTTTGTAAGACACTGACTCATTTTGGAATACTTTATTCAGGTTATTTTCAGGCATGATCTCTTCAGGAAGAAATGCCTCAAGGAGAGGTTTTCATGCTTGCTGGAGATACTGTATATTTTGCTTCAGGTCAGTTCCCTTTTTTGTCAGTGGGGAGCCTATGAAATTCAACAGAAATGTATCTTGCCTCTTCCTTCAATAGTATCCTAACTGGAAAACAGAGGTTTCTCCAATATTTAAATTCTCTCCTTTCCATCCATGTTGACCCAAGATACAGGCAAACAGACAATTTGTGTGGCATCCCGAATGAGACCTACAAATGGAGAAAATACCATGGTCTGCTAAAAAGACAAGTGAATGGATCCTGGAGCAAATCAAGCCTCAAGCAAAGATGACTGAACTGAGGCTTTGGCATATCATAATAAAAAGGACTTACCACAAAAGATAATGCTTGGTAAAGTGGAAGGCAATAGAAAAAGAGAAGGACAATATACCAGATGGATAGATTCAATCATGGCCATTAGCCTGCAAGAGGATAGGGTAATGTGGAAGTCTCTCATTCATAGGGTCATCATAGGTCAAAGTTAACTTGAAGGCAATTAACAACAACAACAACAACAACAACAACAACAACAACAAAGGGGCAAGTAACTATCCATATCTACCAATTCTACTACTTTCCTACTAAATCCTGAGCTTTGGAAGACACAGTCAGTAGGTCTCATTGATCTGAACTCTATTGTGGTAAGATGTGCTTAACCTGAAGCTGAGATCAGTTCAAGGAGATTTACCAAATAAAATCTTCTGCTTTCCACAAGTCACCATTTTTGATTTTCCAGAACAAAGTAGGGTTAGCACCTCCGCCATTCCACCATAAGCGTAAAACTCAAAAAGAAAGTGATAGCTTTATATTTGACATCAAACTCTGAAACCCTGGGGCACAAGGCACTTGCTTCCATTCTCAGGTGGGAACACACTATAATAGAAATTTAAGCATCAGGAACAATATCACTGTATAGTCCACAAATGAAATGGGGCATGGTATATACAAGATGTGAGCTAATAGACTCCTGTCTATCTTTCAGCACTGGCCCCTCATGTGATTTCTGTACACAAACATATGGAAAGCAAATCTGTTACTGAACATAAGGATTTATTGTCCCATGGTCTGTCACTATACATCTAATCTGCAGGGCTGTGAACATTTAGCTAGAAGTAATCCTCAATATGGCAGGGACTTGGTCTTAAGTAAACATGCACTGGATTATGTTCTAAGTCTCACATGCTTCGTATTGTTTTTTCCTGGTTCTATATGGCTGTGACATATTCTTTCAATGGTCTGAGTGCTCTCATTTTTAGTGTTGTTCAGCATGATTACCTAATAAATTTTATCTTACCCATAGAATAGTAGAAATATTCCGGGCATGTTTTAATGGCTCTGGTAAAGGAACACTAGACTGTTGATTAGAATTTAATGGTGGATATATTATCCCTGTTGTAGAATCAAGATGGGACTTATGCCAAAGGATCTTTAATGCAACACTTCCACCAATTAAACACCTCCTCTGTACTGGCACCAAAGTAAGCCAGAAAAAAAAATGTCCACCACACCACATTGTAACTTAATAGATCCTAGTTTTAACTGTCCCTACCAGGAAGTAATATTATCAAACCCATATTGGGATGCAGTATTTAGACAGTAAGTTTCAAACAGCTTAGTGATTCATAAGTATTGCAGAATTATACTGCAAAAGGGAAGAGTGTCATTTTGCCCTAAAAGGTCAGTGTTGAATGTTGTCCCACATGGGACTTGGGAACTTTATAAAGAGCCAGGTCTACTCTTAGACATAGGGAGACAGCCACTTTAGTTGGCAGATGCTGGGGGGGGGGGCAGCACTGGAAATCCCCAGTTGTCCCTCCTGAGCACCCTAGCCAATCTTTTCTATTTGAATGTCTGCACAATGTGTGCAGGGTGCTGTGCACTTTCAACACTAAACTACTGCCCTCAGTGTCATGGAGAATCCTATCACACTGCCAGTGTTGAAGTAAAATTCAGTTTCCAGTCTAGCTGTCATCTGTACATGGAATGCAGCCATCTTGTCCTTTGTCTCAAGCAGCAAAATGTATTTTGGAACAAAATTCTGTTCTACCAGACAAGCTAACTATGATATATAATACAACACAGAAGCCCACTTGTTCCTGAATTTGGAACAGCTAAAGGCAGTGGCAAACCCCCTCTGAAGAAATTTGTGAAGAAAGCCCCTTAGGAAATGACTGGAAAGCACCCAACAACAACAAAGGCAGTTACCAGTATCCACCACTAGATGACTCACTGATATTTTTGCACATTGCCTCCCCCCTTTCCCTAAACATCCACACCCTCATCCTTATTACCATCTTCTTCAATGGAAAAAGCCCAAGCGAAGACGTTGAGTACATAACTTGGCCAGGCCAATATCACAGATATGGCTTGGAAGTATTATTTTATCGTGATGGCTGGGGGGTTCCAATAGTTGTTGTCTAAAAAAGTAACTTTTCCATGCTCTGGGACTAAATTTATCAAAAATCTTTTGTAACTTGTTATTCTTAACTCAGAACAAACCTGCAGGTCTCTGGAAATCAAAAGACTTCTCAGCTGGCATACTCCTGCAATGTGGTTATGCTAATGCATGCTAAAGCCAGTCTGTATCAGCTTTAAAGTTGTGTAGCAATGAAGAAGTGCCTGAAAATTCTTTGCAACCCAGTTAAGGAGCAGCCTAGGAGTTCTTATGCGCTTGGCTGCCATCTGTGTAATAATGTTCTGATAGAAGGGCTTGTTCAATGCAGCTTTCAAAGCATAGAAATCACACAGCATGGACAATTCTAGTGCATCAGTTCCACCAAATAAATTCTCTGACTTGGAGGTGGTCACAGATTGTGGCAACCCAGGGTATAAAGCACTAGAACCAATTTGGGGGAAGATGCAAAGAGAGCTGCTGTTTAAGGACTTGGAAGCCTGTTTTGCTGTTTACTCAAAATAAATAATTAAATAGAAGATGCCACATGAACAGCAAGCTGTGTGTGATGTTTCTTCTTAACAACAAACAAACAAAACCCTTAGAAATCTAGATTGATTTTTGTGAATGGGTTTCATTGCTGCTGGTTTTGAAAAGAGAATGGTTTAGCTTTTCTTTTTTTTTTTCTTTATCCCAAATTCCTCCTTTAAAAAAGAACTTGCACTTTTGTTTTAATTTTTTTTTCAAATAACTCTCTGTTGTTGTTTTCTTCAGTGGAAGATCTTCTTATAATTTAGCTCTTGCTCATGTTAAAGTACTAGCCACATTTTGGAAAAGCTCTGTTGGGTGCTTTTGAAAATTTGACTGCATGAGAACAAATCAGCAGGCAAACCCTTCAGAAACTTTCACATCTATAAACCTTCAACAGAGAACAGACAAAATGGAATCCCAGGAGAAAGTTGAAGGGCACATGATCCTGTTGGGCTGTCACAGATCTAACAGGTCTTCAGCTGGTCATTATTTGGAACAAGAGACAGCCCTGGGAGTCCACAGTATGTAGCCATGCCTGTGACTTCTGAAGTGAAAGAAGAAGAGCAACATCAAGTGTAATAAATAATAGTTATCTGAAGAACGTGAATATCAGCTATTACTCATTTGCTACCTAGCGTAGAAAATATATCTTCCCTCAGCATAATACTATTTTTGCATTTCCCCACATTTAACAACATTTTGTTACTAGGAAATGACAATGTTTCCCTCTACCCGTCACCCATTTGTAATGTAGGTGTTGCACTGAATTAAGTTGTGTCAGTTTTAAACAAAAAGATGCTCCTCATCTTGCACTGAAGATGCATGCTGGGAACAGTAGATGGAGAGAGACCTCAGTTTTCTTAATCTGCCTTTTGCCTGCTCTGACTTAGGTTGACCAATCCTTGGCTGGTACATCTAATGTTTAGAATCATAGAGATGGAAGAGACAAGGCCCATCCAGTCCAATATCTTGCCATGGAGGAATACATAATCATAGCATCTCCGACAGATGTCCATCCAGCCTCTGTATAAAAATCTCCAAAAAAGAAGACTCCACCACAATCTGAGGCAGCACATTCCACTGTCAAACAGCTCTTACTGTCAATAAGTTCTCTCTAATGTTGAAATGGAATCTATTTTCCTGTAGTTTGAATCCATTGTTCCATGTCCTAGTCTCTGGAGCAGCAGAAAACAAACTCACTCCACCCTCAATATGGCATCCCTTCAAATATTTAAACATGGCCATCATGTCACCTCTTAACACTTTTCCCCAGGCTAAACATACCCAGTCCCTAAGCCATTCTTCATAGGGCATGGATTCCAGACCTTTCATCATTTTGGTTGCTCTCCTCTGGACACACTTCAGCTTGTTAACATCCTATTTGAACTGAGGCGCCAAGAATTGGCACAATTATTTCAGGTAAAGTCTGACCAAAGCAGAATAGAGTGGTACTGTTACTTCCCTTGATCTAGACACTATATTCCTATTGATACATCCTAAAATCGTAATAGATTTTCAACAGCCATATCATACTGTTGACTCATGTTCAGCTTGTGGTCTGCTAAGCCTCCCAGATCACATGTACTGTTGTCAAGGCAGGCATCCACCATCCTTTATGTGTTTCATTTTACTGCCTTATTATTATTATTATTATTGTTGTTGTTGTTGTTGTTGTTGTTGTTGTGAAATCAAGGGCTTTCATGGCCGGCATCCATAGTTCTTTGTGGGCTTCTCGGGCTATGTGGCCATGTGGCTGGCATCTTCAGAGATGCTGGTGAAACATCAGGAATAAACTCTTCTAGAACATGGCCACATAGCCTGAAAACTCCCCAACACTGTTGTATTTATTTATTTCCTGCCTTTTTCCCAAAACAGGGACTCAGAACAGCTCAGAGCGAATAGTGGTAATCTTAGAGATGAAATAATTAGCAAAGTCATTAGGAGAGAATGATGAAGAGACAGGAAGAGAGGGAGGTTTAAGCAAAGTGTTGAAGGTGGAGAACAAACGCTGCGGGCGCCTCTCATTGGCGGAGATCAATGATTTGTAATAATTCTGTTTTGCCATAGAGAGGGCGCGTGAGAAGGAAGAAAGAACAAATTTGAAATGAATAAAATCAGCCCACTCTTTGGACTTTCTCCAAAGACATTCAGCCGCTCTAGAGAAGGACCGGAGAAACTTAATGTTGGGGGTAAGCCAGGGCTGAGGCCTAGTCTTAGAGGAAGAAGTGCGGACAGAGAAAGGGGCAAAATGGTCGAGAGTTGAGGAAAGATTGGAGTTAAATAAAGACATTGCTGAATCAGCAGAATCCCCGAGATTTAGGGAAGAGAGAGATGAATCCAGGGTCAGACCAAGATGGTTAGAGTCAACAGACTGAAGATCATGAAAATGGCGTTGAATGGTATGATGAGGAGGAGGAGTATAAGTGAGAGCAAAGGAGATTAAATGATGATCAGATAGTGGAAAGTCAAGTGCCAGGTAGTCAGAAATGGCGCAGTTTGCAGCAAGAACTAGGTCAAGACAGTGACCAAGAGAATGAGTTGAAGAGTTGGAGTGTGGTTGGAGGCCAAAAGAAGCTAGGAGAGAGTTAAAGCGAGATGTTGAAGGGTTATTGGAATCGTCAACGTGGATACTGAAGTCACCTAGGATCAGAGTGGGGACTGAATCTGAAAGGAAGAATGTCAACCATGATTCGAAGTCTGAGAGGAACTGGGTGGCAGAGCCAGGAGGGCGATAGATAACTGCGACCCGGAGCTGTAGAGGAGAAAAGAGTCTAATAGGATGAAACTCAAAGGAAGAGAAATGATAGCTGGGGGGAAAAGATAGGACTTGAAACTGGTAGGAGTTAGATAGCAAGATCTTGTCCTCTGGGGTATTAGTTACCTCTCTTAATAGGTTGTTGGTCCCACATTCCCCTTTTCTAGATCTTAAAGATAAGATTTCTCTGCTTCTACCTGAGATGATGCTGGCAAGAAGGGGCTTCAGCATCTCTCCTTTAGACAGGAAAGTGGAAAGAAATTCCTAGTTTTGTATATCACAATATATTTCCTATAATAAATAATGATTTTATTAATTTGCTAAGTCAATAACATGTGTGATTGCTTTCCAGGGTAAAGGGACCTTGTTATTGCAGAGGGCTGAATGTACTTGTCACTGCTACATGTTCATAGAGTAATAAAAGTGCAGAGTACCACTATTGGATAATATCCATAATGTCACTAGTGATAAGCATACCACTTTCCACTCACTATCTTTTTGGGGATTGCCATTTTAAATGTCTTTGGAAGGTCATGCACACAAAAATTAGAGTGAAAGGGAAATAAGGTTTCACCTTCTCCATGTGTTAATTTTACTTGATGTGTACTACTGTGAAGAATATGAACAGGAGAACTCAATGCAAGAATTACTTTTTAAAATATCACTGTATGTTCTTCACAGTGATTCTCTCCTTCTTTAATGTATTATATGTGAAAAGATATTGCTCTAATGGCACAAGAAGACAACTAGTGTGTCTTGTGTAATTAGCAGCCCAAAAGGCTGCATTATATTAAACCATTTTGTGAAGGTTTGAAGGTCGGGCATATAAATACCAACACCTGCTTAGCTTCTACAAGGTTCACAAACTATTTATAGACTGTATCTGTACTGAAGAAATAATGCAGTTTGGCACTGCTTTAACTGTCATGGCTCACTGGATTTGTAGTTTTGTGAGATATTTAGCCTTTTCTGTCAGAGAGCACTAGTGCCACTACAAATCCATAGCAGTTAAAGCACTGTCAAACTGCATTAATTCTGCAGTGCAGATGTAACCATAGTTCCAACATTCCATGCAATAATAAAAAGTTAGCTAGTCTGGCCCTATGCAGAATAAATTTCCATTACTGCTGAGTAGCCATAGCTAAGGAATAACAAGAGGGGTATGGATCATAATGTCCTCTGGATGTCATTGTATGACATGCCAGCAACCTTATCCAGCATAGCCAATAGTTCATGATTGTTGGGAGGTGCAGTCTCACAGTAGCTGGAGAGCTGCATGATGATTTGAGAGTAGGATCTTCAAGATCATAATGTGTAGTTTCCAGGCAGGTTTTTGTGCCAGCCCATTTTTTTGTAGCAATTAGTCACGGTAGATAAAAATATTTTACATCATTAATTTAGCCAGTAAATGACTGTATGTTTGAAAATAAACATCTCCTAACATGCCTGACACTAGTTTCTTCCACTGTTTGTTTAAATATGTTTTTAATGATGAAAAATTAATAGGAAAACTAGCTGAATACTTACTCATAGATGTGGTCATAGTTAATGACTCCTTTTTGAGTCTCTGATGAGCATCACTGGCTGTAAACAACAGCAAGAAAAATGTTTTCTAATCATCTGGCTACTTTGTTGCTAAATAGGATATCATATTAATTTTTCTCATGCTTCAGTTTGTTTCCCTATATTACATTTATTTACTTACTTTTTCTCCACATGAAGACCAAACTGGTAATAATAGCTGACAAATATACGTAGATGGAAATTACTGAATGCCTGACTAGGTCTATATGAAAAATAGAGGTTCTCCAAACATGCCAGATACTGGCTTGAGATCATCACCATCACTATTGCTTTTAGGATTGGTATGGACGAAGCCATATTTTCACCACCCTTTATCCTTTTTTTAAAATCATTTATTTATTTCAAAGTTTTCTTTTAACCCAGCCTTTATTCTTGATGTACCCAGCAAAGGCCCTAGGCTAGAGAGACTACATAAAATGGTCTGCTTCAGTCTCAAAAAAACAAGCTACTTCTGATTCAGCAACAGGAAGGGGGAAATGTTCTAGGAATTTTGGAATGGGGCAGGTTTTCCTGTGTCCCTGTGAAGAACTGTCCCCTGTACAAATATGCAAACTCTGAAAGATTTATCTTCATTCCAGGGAGTGTTGGATTCAGTTTCTAGGACTGGATGCAGGAAGGAAGTGACTCAGATACTGTACCGTCCAAAGCAACTTGGAAATGGACAAAAGACTATAGTGGAGCTAAAATGCCAAAACATGTTTCCTTACAATGCCATTGTAGTTAATCATGGACCAGCTCAGAGTCAGGTCTGGAAGTCAGGTTTTTGGCTTCCAATGGAATAGTGCTTCTCAATGGAAGAGTGTGACAGGAGCAGGGCTGGCACAAAGGCTTGTCTGCCCCCTTCCATTTATTTATTTATTTGCTTATTTTGCCCAAGAGAAAGGTTGAAATGATAGGCCTTTCTATTCCCCTGTATATAAGTCAATTGCAACAGTGGCTGGAAATTACACTAGCATTAGGGATGCAACAACATTCCCTCAAGGGGCAGTAGGCTAGTGGTGTGTATCTTAGGCTGTGGCACATACAGCTCTCCACACCTTGTCCCTCAGCCTCTGTTAGTTTGTCACTCAGCATTTGTCTTGCTCTGCCTAATGGTAGGAATGGTACTGCATAGGAATAAAAGGCAGCTGTATTATATTCTGGCACAGGGGATTAAAGGTACATTATCCCCTTAAAGATAATCCAGCCTCCAGACACTTTGCCCACTTTGTCCCCATTTCATTTTGAGATTGCTGCACTACACCTCAGAACCTTTTGCAGACAGTGATATGGAATGCTGTTAAAGTACTAGCATTACCTTCATATTTGCAGTAGAATTCAAAGACATAGCCATGTTACTCTGGAAAAGCAATATGCAAAGGGCTCTTGTAGCACCTTGGAGACTAACTTAAAGAAAGAAGCTGGTAGACCCCTATGCATCTGAGGAAGTAGGCTCAAATCTACAAAAGCTCATGCTACCAGCTTCTTTCTTTCAGTTGGCAGCTGTGCAGATTGTGCCTAAGGGGCAGCCTGTAGCTGCCTCCAGCTGCGCCAGATTGGGGCTGTGGCAACTGCACACTGCAGCCCCAATCTGGCCTTTCCAGATTGTGTCGTGTAAACGCAGTGCCACAGTAGTGCCATGATGGTGCATGCCATGTGCAGCAGTGCACAGTGTCATGCCACTATGGAGGCAGAGTTGAGGTGTGCATCATATGGATGCCATACCCCGACTCTGCCCCCAGGCCAGCCTTAATGGCCAGTCTGCACAGCCCCAGTGTCTCAAAGGTGTCATAAGATTCCTTTCCATTCTCATATTTGCAGTCTTCTTATTCTCTTGGTCATGTTGCCTGCCCCTTTTCTTTGAATGGCTAAACTGTATTTCTAAATGCTTGATTGAAGTTTTAAGTTACTGTCATCCTAGAAATTTGGGGACTGAAGGACAATTTCCTTCCTTCATTCTTATTGGAGGCAGTGTCCTCAACCCTTCTTTTGCCACACCTCTCTGCCCAAACCTCACTAGAAAAAGCTCAATAGCCATCGCAATAGCTCTTTACTTCTATGAAAGAAAATAATTTGGGCTTTTAGAGACACTCTTAAAATGGCCACTGGCCCCTACTGTCCTGGTGACCCCATTCCTTTTAGCTACTCCTCAGCTAGAAGCTGAGAACTCTTTTCTGCTAAATCCTGTCACTAGCAGCATGTAGGACAGAGCCTAATATTAAAGAAGTGAAGAAAAGAGGCAGAAAAGTTCCAGGCTTGGAGTATAGACTGTAGAATAGGATCCAGCCGTGAGAAACAGTGATGTTCTCTCCTCATGTTTTTGATCTTCTGGAATGGAACAAAGAGACAGAACCCAGGACAGAATTTTATTTTGTTTTGTTTATATTTTGCCTTTCTTTCATGATGAAATAAAGAGCAGCGGCACAGTGAGGTTGCTTACATCCAGGCAGCAATCCAGTTCAGTCCTGCTTAGCTTTCTATGTAGCTTCAATCAGTGTCCTGATGTCCTGATTCATGTAATTTAGTTCTGCGTTGCCCCAGTAAAAGCCTATGTAGGGTTAGCCCTTCAGTTTCAGTGTTTTGTATAAAGCTATTTTGGATTATTTACTGGTAGAAATGCTGCCAGATACAAAAAAAAAATCAAGTATGTTTTCTATTTGAGTTTCAATTTTGTCACAGTAGGTGTCCCCAGGTCTCTAATGTGTAATTGTATTTCCTTCTTTCTGTGCTGGAATCAGGAACATTCTGTTGCTGCCAGTTAGAAATGGAGTGCTTATGTCAAGGGACAGACCTCAAAGCAGACAAAAAAAATCCCCTGCAAAAATGGAAGGTCATAGACCCCTTTATTACACTGAGAGGGAAGAATACAGGCCCAAGACCTGAATGCTGCTACAGAATTGCTCATTTTTACCTTGTGTATACTTCGGAGTATACATATCCCTAGGATGATCACAGAGATTCTGTATGTGTGCATTTTGTTTACCTATTTGTTGTTAACAGACATATAAAGACCCTGAAGGAATAGTTCTATTAGCTGCTGCTCAGAAAAACTGCATATACCTATGGCTACTGGCATAAGACATGACCTATACGTTTGCATTAATATAATAACCCAATTCAGGCTGTGGCCTTAGTACATTAAGAGAGAAGAGTAGCATAATTAATAAAGAGAGGTGTTCTATGAATAGTATAGAAATCAAACTATGACAAAATAGGATAGGTGTAAATAACAAATGGTTGACATATTCAGCAGTGCTTCCATATCATAGTGTGGGTGTGGGAGTGAGTGGGGTTAAATCTAATCCAGATTTTAGTTTGAATTTTAAAGGTATGATCCAGAGTGCTAAACCCTGTCCCCCAAAATAGCTTCTGTACCTTGGACAGGTTCTCTAAAGTTTGGTCTGAACTGGATTTAGTGCCCTGCTGATGTAGAAGCTACCAGCCATTAAAAGTAAGACTTAAGTTCTGCCATTGTCTGCAGAAGGAGTCAGGAGCCTTTGTTCTGCTCCGGCAGATGTTTCAGAACTTCAGCTCCCATCATTTCTTGCAAATAGCATGTTGGATGATGATAATAAATGCTTGGCTTTTGTTTATGACACAACAAATTAAAATTGCATAGTGTTAGGCTTATCCCAGATCAGTTTTCCAAGAGCTTTTATTTATTTTACCTGTTTATTTATAATAGATATCTGAATATCACTTTTCAAGCATATTTCCAAGGTGCTTTCATTGGACCATGCAGTGTGTTCTGCTCCTGTTCAGTCCTGTAATGGATCAAAATGAACTTTTGAGAAATAAAAAATTAAAAAAGATATTTTGGCCCCTTCTAGGGGCCCAGGAAGTCTGAAAAGCATTTGGTGGCCACAGCTGATTGGGATTTTTTTTTTTAAAGTAGATGCTTCAGAAAGTGCTCTCCAAGGTCTCATGGAGTGCTAATGCACCCCCTCCCCCAGTCTTTCACAGTTGCCCACCTCTGGTTTAGATAATTACAACACTCATCCCATTATGATATCCTGATTCATCACTGGAGCATGTCTACATGGGCTATTTACAATGGTTTCCTCCCACCCTTGCATTGCCCTGCCCAGATGATGTAGGGCAAAAGGCCCATTTCAACTGTGGACTATCTATACATAGAAAATACAGTCCCGCAGTGAATCTGGGCCATCCCTGCTTTAACAGAAAATCTGAAGCACACTGGAGCAATGCTGGGCAACTGTCTACGCAGTGTCCTGCTGTGCTATCCACTGCAGGCACAAGTCACTCTTCTGAGGCCACAAAGACATTGTCACGCTTTGCTTCCAGAACATGGACATGGACAGTGGACCTGCTGCTGAACCAAAGCAGGAGGAAGTTCCAGAGCCACAAGTCTCAGAGACAACCAGAGTGCACCACCTGTTCTGGCAGAGAGTCCTGCCCATTCAGATATATAAGACCAATTACCTTTACCTACATTTGCCAAGAAGAAACAACAAAGAGAGGGCTTGAGGTAATCTCAGAGGATTTATAGGAAGCAGCAATTAATTAAGCAGCAGCTATGTTGAGTTGCTGATCTATAAATGTCCAGCCCTTCACTCCAGGAGTTGTTGGAGATTATCTGACCTACTTGGCTCTCTGCTGTGTTCCTGAACTGTGTACTTTACCTGGATTGTGTTTGTTGACTCTGGATGCCATTTACCTGACTTGGATATTCCTAAATTCTGTTTGGGACTTGAGGCTTGTAGTTATTTAAGTAAAGTAAGTGCTGAAGTGTAAGCTGCTCTATTGCTTTGCTTGCTCATTAGTATCAGACGTGTAGCAATCAGCATTTGGTTGGTTGCCCAGACTGTGGGCTTTATCGCATAAGGCTCCTGGGACATGACGAGAACGGTCCCAAAGGAGCCAGGAAGGGAACAGAATGAGTGGGGGATGCATTTTACTGCACACAGAGTCCCTCACTCATTCCTTTCCCTGCCCTTCTGTTCCCTGTCCGTTCCAGAGAGGAGGAGATTTTTGAGAACTGTTTTGAACAGTTCTCAAAAATCTCCTCCTCAGGAACGGATGGGGAATGGATGGGGAATGGAATGGAAGGAGTGAGGGACTTGTGTGTGCGATAAAATGTGCCCCCCACTCATCATTCATTCCAGGCCCCTTCCGTTCCATTCTGAGAGTGGTCCCTGAGAGCCCTGTGTGATAAAGTTCTGTGTTTGGGACAGACATACCCAGTCATGTGATTGACACTGGTCACTTTGTTTCTGGCCTCAGCAAGAGTGACTCATGCCAGTGGTAATGGTAGCAGGCAGCACAGTGGGATGCTGTGTAGGCAGCCACCAGTATTGCTCCAGAATGCACAGGTAGCAGGGGGAAGTCAGGGCAGCTTTGGGACCAGGATACTCAGGGAGGGGGATGCTGAAGTGTTATGGACAGTGTAGATCCACCCTGGGTCTATGTCCACTGCAAGCATTTAGTTAGTAACTGGGAAGGTTACTTTTCTGGACCATCTGGCTCTGAATCCACCAGATAGCATGGCTAATGACTGTGCTGGCTGGGGAAATCTAGGAGTTGTAATCCAAAACCAGTAATGTTTCCGTGTCACTGATTCATTTGGTCATAGTTGTGTCTATGTAAAATAAGGATGCTATAGGGCACTCCTAAAAATATTTCAACCATCAAGAAGTTGCCTATCAAACTATAGTAATGGCTGGTGTAGAATAGAAACTGAAATAGACCATAACTAGGTAGACCTGTTTAGATGATGAACAAATGAGGTTTATATTGTTCAGTTATCCAGCTTCATTTGAAGAAGTTTAGCTGGTGGTCCAGACAGCAACATCTTCCATTTGTAACCCTCTCATGTTTTCATACCATTTCTTCTGTCTCTCCCTCTGCCCCCTTCTCACAGAATATTCATTAAGGAGAGAAAAAGCCAGAACAGACCAGCATTGTCAACTGGGTTCAAGCCAGTTTGGGTTGTGGTGTTTACCTATAAAGCCCTAAATGGCTTGGGCCCAGGGTACTTGGAGGACCGCCTCTCTCCATACAATCCGCCTCGCACACTCAGGTCAGCCGGGAAGCAATTGTTAAGGGTCCCAGATGCTAGGTATGCCATCACCACTCAGAGGGCTTTTTCTATTTCTGCCCCCAAGCTCTGGAACTCGCTTCCCGGCGAGCTCTGCTCGGCCGCCTCGCTGGACCAATTCAATAAGGGGTTGAAGACACACCTGTTCCAGCAGGCATACCCCTGACCCCCAAAGTATTCCCCCCTCCCCTCTCAGCAGCATTGAAAGCTGGCTTGAGATTTTGGGGGGGATGATGTAATTGTGTTTTATCCTGATTTTATTGTTGATTTTATTGTATTGTGGATGTTTTTAACTATGTTGTTAAACCGCCTTGATCCTTGGAAAGGCGGTATATAAATAAAATTTTATTATTATATTATTATACATGTCATGCCCCAAAGTCACCCTGAAGTCACCCTAGTAATTACATGCTGGGCGGCTTGGGGACGTGCCATTTAGACTCCACTCACCCTGAAGCTGGCAAAAAGCCGCTCTAGAGGCAAAGGGGTGGCTTTTTTCTGCTCCTATTTGAGGCAGAAGCTGGCTGGATTGTGGCCACATGTCTATTTGCTGCAGCTCAAATCCAGCCTAAATGAGGCGACTCCAAGCCACCCCATTGGGGCTATCTGTTATGGCCCTAAAATGGAATAGCTGCATACTGTAACAGCAGTGTAGGAGCCATCCAGGTGGAAGCCCTTTGTCTGTTGAGAAAAGGGTGCATGATGATCACCAGTGTAGATCTACACTGCTATAGTGTTACAAAATATATTAGATATAGTGTTAGACAAGAAAGGAAGGTCAGGCAGTGTCTTTTTGTAGAATCGTATACACCAACGGCAAAGCAGCAAAAGCAAAATCTGGCAAGATGGGGAGGAAAGAGATTACATTGCAAGATGCTGAAGCCTTTCAGAGCTGAATGAAGTTTAACGGCCTCATTATATCATCACCCTGTCTGGTCCTTTCCCTTTATGCATCCAGCATATGTCTCATTGCCACCACGGTCACGTGGAACTCTCATCAGCTGCTCTCCCTGCATAGTTAGCATGGCTAGGGGAAGAAAATGGTTTTTAAATGACAGTAACATCCTTAGCAAAGAAGCAAGAGTCAGTGTAAAGAATAAAGAAAACAAGACAGCTTGCTTCATCTAAACAGAGAGGTTATTAAAGAAGCTTGAATTAATCAGTGATCTGCCACTGTTCTGAAAATCAAAAAGTGGGGTGAAAAGAACTGAGTGGGAAGGAAGTCACTTTCCCAGGTAGGCATTTACATTAAATGACTGCTGAAGAGGTCATATTATGCTTTACTTAAATGAGGAGATGCTCTTCAGTCTTCTGCTCCTCAGCAGAAGGAGGTAGAGAAAACACTTGAGCCCATTTCCCCGTATTATCCTTGATGTGAGCACAAGGCACCCATATTCTCCAGCCAACATGCCTTCCCACCTGGTTCCACTCCAGCCCCCATGATGAAGATCAAATAGAAGCAGCACAAAATACAATAATCAAAACACAAAACACAGGAATAGCTTGATTACATCATGTAACCTGATGTCATTACACTCTGAATGGCAAATAACTGGCATTTGACATTCGACTTTCCCATCTTGTCAGAGTATCTTACATCACTATACTCCAGATGTCTGGACAAAGACATTGGTCCAAAGCACACTATGGAAATAATCCAGTTTGAGACTTGCCCTGGCTCAGTGCTATGGAATCCTGGGAATTGTAGTTTATTGTGGCACCAGAGCTCTCTGACAGAAAAGGCTAAATATCTCACAAACGCTACAGTTCCCAGAATTCCCTAACATTGAGCCAGGACAGTTAACGTGGCCTCAAATTGGATTATATCTGCAGTGTGTTTTGGACCAATGTCACTTCTAGGTGCAGGAACTACACTGTGGTTAATATCCAGAGTGACCATTTTAGGAATGGATGGGTTGGCACATTAGATTCACATAAAGGACAAGTCCAATAGAACAGATCAAAATCATAAGGAGATACAGATTTCCATTTATATGCTATTTGTGAAAATATTTTCAGCATCTTTAGAAAAATGCTGGTTTTGCAAGTATATTTTAATGTGTTTGCTGCCTAGATGACGCTTGTTATATTTACTTCTTCCAAAAGCTAAGCTATCAATATATGAACAACTTCTATTTTTCATTATTATACAAAATGTACATAATTAACTCTCTGGGCTGTTTGTACAAAAGACACATGGTTAATGACCCCTTTGAACTGGAAAATATCTGTATCATATAGCACATATTTTTAGCATGCACACTCAGGGGTTGCTGTGTTGATCATGCTGCAAAATACAACAAAATCCACAAGCTAGCTGCTTCAAAAGACAAAGATTTTAAAAATCATACAGGAGAAGAAAAGCGATAATGTTAGATAATTTTTTTAGATGTTAGTTCCGTTGTCAGTTCAGATGGTCTGGAGAGATATAATTGCAGGCAGAGGTCATTCCCCTTCTTGGCCATGTGGGGACCAAGGACAAAGAACAGTAAAATACAAACAATAAAATTTCAAATCCACATTGAGATCCAGACTATCTCTGACCAGTGTGAGGCTAACTTCCCCTTTCTCTGAGAACAGAATCTCAAAAAATTTCTTTGCCTAAGAAAAGGACAGTTATTTATTTATTTAACATCCTGCCTTTCTCTTTCTAAATGTGATTCAAGGCAGCTTACAATATGTTTTAAAAGTTCCATCTAAAACATAAACTTACAAAAGTTTAAAAGAAATTAAACATCTAAATTATTAAAAACAATGATTAAAAATAGTGAAAACACTAAAACAAAACAGATTTAAAATGCAATTTCAGTAAAAGACTGAGAGAGAGCATCATGCAATGGTTTGATTGTTGCACTAGGACTTTGGAGACCAGAATTTTAATCCCTCCTTGGCCACAGAAACCCACTAGGTGATTGTGCAAGGCACACTTTCTCAGCCTTAGAGGAATGCAATGGCAAACCCTTTCTGAACAAATCTTACTTAAAAAAAAACATGATAGGTTCACCTTAGGGTTGCCATAAGTCAGAAACTACTTGAAGACACACAACGATAACATACACACACAGAGCAGTTAGCCTGAATCCCTGTGGAAGTTATTTTGCTAAAGGATTTGAAATTATATTGTCTGTCTTTTACTTCCATTTGTCCCCCCTTTCCTACTTTCTTCCCTCTCTCTGTACTAATATCCCAATAAGTGCCCATCAAATACCCTCATCTCGCTACACTGTGGAGATTAATTTTTCTTGAGGTTTTTTTTTAAACTATCAAGTTGCTGTTTGCATTGGCCAAAAGTATTTTCAGTCTGGCCATACTAACTAGTTTGTATGTATTGTGGTTTACAAGCATCAAAAGCTTTCCTACATGATTTGTAATGTTACACAATATGATTCAAATTAGGAAAAGAAACCCCAATTCTCATTGAAGCACAGTGGATCCTTGGTATCCACTGGGGTTTGGTTTCAGTACCACCATGAATACCAAAATCTATGGATGCTCAAGTCTCATTAAACGCAATGGCATAGTAAAATGGTGTGTCTTATATAAAACAACAAAATCAAGATTTGCTTTTTGGAATTTATGTATTTTAAAAATATTTGCAAGCCATGGGTGGTTGAAACCGTGATAAATAATCTGTGTATATGGATGGATGAATGTATAGTTTTTTTCAGGTTCAATGTAATGTACATATGAACCTCAATCACATTTGAGTGAATGTGCCCCTCTGACCCCTGGTGGCAGTTGCAACAGCTGCTGCTTCTCCACCCCTCCTCATTGGTGATACACCATTCTTCTCTCCTTGAGAATAGGAAGAAGTAGCATGGTGACAGACAGCAAGAGTTTGCATTTCTGTTGATTTTGCTCAGTGCTTACTGCTCACAAGCTCCAAAGATAATCCCACACCTGGAATAGAATTATTTATCCAATAACTAGGAAGAGAATCTTTCAGGGCTTTTGTATGTGCGGGTTTTTGCTGTGGCTGTGCCTAATCATATCAATGCTGGCAGTGGAGTGAAATCTATAGTTGCACAGTTGGGAAGTCGGAATTTTAGAACCTAATTTAAACAAATGCACAATTTCCTAGTTTGCTTAGGTAAAAGTACTGTGGCTTCTGTGTAGCCACCGTAGGGAGCATTCAAGATAACGAACAGTGCGCTCTATTAAAGAGCTGGCACAGCCAAGGGCTTGTGTTTTTTTAATGGGGTGCCTGGGGAGTCATTTAATTTGGTGCTAGGCGAGCTTATCTGCTGCCACTACTTTTTCTAGTGTACAGCTGGGAGAAAACAAATCTTGTCTTGGACCTGCTTCTCTGCTATGCTTTATGGCAGACATGCTGCTAGTGTGCTGAACTTTGACACTGGAGTCTTTAATTCAATTCATTTGAAGTCAGTTTTTGATAAAGATTCTCTGTATGACCTTGGGAAAGATTACGCTACACTTTGTGTCTGTTTTGGTCCTAATATACTGCCACACACATACACATACCAACCTTCAGATCTGTCAAGAGGTCTTTATCTGACCTACTGAGAGTCATAGGAGTGAGTTTGTGGTTCATTTAGGATATAGTACTGAGTATTTCTTGCCTATGAAATTCATGGGGACACCAAAAAGCGATAGACAACTTAAAGGTGCATGCATACAAACAGAGTTATCATGTGGGAACTCTATGGTCTAAATTATGTATCAAGTGTTATTCATGTTGTATTCAGGAACAGTGGATTAACAAAGGAGCTTATCACATGGACAAAAAACCCAACTGCACCCCAATGGGATGCAGCTGGGTTGCAAGATGCAGGCGGCAATTATCACACCTAATTCGCCACCGATTCTGCCGGGTGAATGCAGCCCAGCTGCATCCCGGGTCACAGGCCCGCTTTGGAGGCCACTTTTTGAAGCTAGGAGCTTTCTGACTTTGAAAAGCAGCCTTTGAAATGTGCCTGGGACCCGGGATGCAGATGGGCTTCACTCGCCCAGTGAAATCAGCGGCAAATTACATGCAATAATTTCCGCCTGCATCCCGCAACCTGGCTGCATCCCATTAGAGTGCAGTTAGGTTTTTTGTCCATGCGATAAGCTCCTGAGTTTTAGTCTTTTAAATATAGGCCACCCCTTGGCCTAGAAGAAACCTCAGTGCTATATTTAAGCCCTGACAGAGAGCTGTATATAACTTGTTAATAAACCCACTATGTATGTTACCAGCACTTGTGTAGACTGTGAATCAGTAGTCAAGATCCAACATCTGCCCTACTGTATTGTACAGTTGAAGACAATCTTTAATCCTAACATATCAGACAGAAAGCTTGATTTAACCAAAAAACAATGCAGTATAAAAGTGTCTCTGTATGTGTTTGAATGTGTGTGAAGCATTTCTGCTTGCTTCTGTAATTCAGTTGTACTCAGTAGTACTTTTTCCTGCAATGCTTCAGTGAGACAGAGACCAGGGACAATTTTGTATTGAATCAGTCATTGTTCCATCTGTCTCAGTAATGTCTGCTCTAAATTTGGAAGCTCTCCATGACTGTAGCAGAAGGTTTTTTGCTTTTTCTCTAGCCCCAACTAAAGGCTCTGCCCCTCTAAAAAAATTAATTAGTAATTAAATCTGGACCCTTATAGAAACAAACAAAGCATACTACTACAACTCCTATTACCCCTGACCATTGCTTTTCTGGCTAAGGCTGGTGGGGTTACAGTTCTACAATACCTGGAGGTTTGGATGTTCCCTCACTCTGGTGTACCAAAAATATGTGATGAGCAGGTCATCTAAAGGTAATCCAATGATTGATTTCTGTTAAGAAAACACAGAAACTGTTATTTCAGAAACTGGAAATTTTCAATATAAACCCAGTCAACTTTCCATATAATGTGCATCATCCTCATCACTAATTATTCACACACAGCCAATCCTGGAGTAACAGCTACATTTTTCCATATTAGAGGGAAGGTCTTATTTTGAGCCAAAGCTGTAAGGAGTGCATCATTATGAATTAGTGTATGCCAAATTCTGGATGTAGCAACCTCTCTGATTTCATGTCTTATGAAATAACATCCAGGGGCTTGGATGCTTGAAGGCAAAAGGCTCCTTCCACTTCAAATGCATTGTGCATCTATCCATCTATATTCCGTAACAGAGATTCTCAAGTAAGAAAAAAAAGATGGATGAAACAATGCAAACACATGGGAGAGCTACAAACTAACATATCAGACTACACTGTTATAACACTATTATTCCATTTAACTGCTATGTCTGCCTTCTGTGGAATTCTGGATTTTGTAGTTTAGTGAGGCCTAAGACCTCTCTGGCTGAGAATTCTAAATGCCCCTCCTTAAACTGCAAATCCCAGGATTTCACCAGAGACAGCCATAGCAGTTAAAGTGGAATAACAGAGCTATAATAATGTAGTGTGAAATTGTCCATATATCTCCCATAAGCACCCATAAACTAAGTGCAATGATCACAGAATAAATTCCTCAACAGGAAGCAGTCTGGGTCATACTTAGTTTCATTGAAATCATTGGAGCCAACCCAAAGTAAATTCACTCCTGGTCTCTGGATATATTTTTACATTATCTTCCCCACAACAGGGAGATATAAAAGTTGCATTAAGTGTTTCAGAAAACTGGTTAACTTTGCAGTTTAAGGTAAAAGATGTTTAAGAAAAGAGAGCACTCCTGGTTCTCCTACATATCCTATCTTTTAGAAGTTTGTCTAAATACAAGAATGACTTCAAAATTATGTGGTACTCTTTCCAGGTCAGTCTGAATGGAGCTTATCAAAATGTCAATTGGAAGCAGATGCTTCTGAAGTGAGAGTTCTATGTGGGAATTAAGGCTGAAATTTTAGTCTGGTTTCTCAGATGTGTCTCAAAGGGTCTCAATGGGCATGATGTGGCATATATAATTACTGTTGGGCTAGAGTTCATGGAGCTAGTTCTGCCTTTCTTCAAATTATTGTTTACTGAAAATCCCCACTGTGCTAAATGTTGTATATATACAGATCATAAGACAGAGATTATAACCCTAAGTACAAGTCACACAATATATTTGGATGGGAACCTGTGGCTCAGAAAGATACAGTAATCATTATGAGTCATGGAACTCTTTCTATGTATTCTGTAATTTGAGAAAATTCTGAGGCAAGTGAGTCCTCTCCATTATTTTCACAATAGGGTTCCTCAGTGTTAGACTGTACATCCTCCCTGGATTAAAAGAAAGTGATTATAATGGTGATGAGTGTGTACATGTTGTCTTACACAATACTTTTTACTATCTTCTTTGGATAGCCAGAAGGTCTATAAGTCACAGGGAGTGTAGTTGTTTTGCTGGTACAGTTCCCTACATTTAGTCCCCAGTATCTCCAGGTAGAGCTGGAAAGGGTTCTGTCTGAAAATTTATAAAGCTGCTGCTGGACATTGTAGAATAAAGGTGAAAATGTGTAACCCTCCGATCACAGTTAAACTGCAATAGTGTAAACAGTGATGAGGCCCAATGGGAGTTGTAGTCCATTAACATCCAGAAAACCTTAGGTTCATTCTCCACAGTGCAGAGTAGGAATGGGTGACCTGCGGTTGTTTAGATGTTTTTATATTGTGATTTCCACAAACTTCCAGCCATGTCCTTGTTAGCTAGAGCTGATGAGATAGGTAGAAAAACATCTGGATGGTCACAGTGGTATGGAAGATACCAAGACAGATGGCTCAGGAATCTGATTTGAAATAAGATCACTTATTTGGAGAAGAGCTAAAGCTCTGTGGGAAAAACACATACCTTGAATGTATAAATATCCAGCTTCAACCCCTGGAATTTCCTGGTAGGGCTGGAAAAGCTTCCTGGAAGGCTCCTGGCAGTGTGTGGTTATACTGACCTACATGGACAAGAGTTTGACTTAGAAGAAGGTGACTTCCTCATTGCCTATATACTTCCTGTGTGAATCTCAAAAAGTTTTCCCTGCTGCCCCTTCCCATCTTGCAATAAAGAGTCTGTTCACCATAAAGAGAAGCTGAATCACAGAGAAGTAACCCATGCAGAGTTGTTTGTTTAGCCACTGGCAAAACAGACACCTTCTCCCCCCAGCTGAAAATCACTATTCTTCCAAATTGCATTGTCTGCAGTTAAATGCTGTCATAACATGTAATTTGCCCACAGTTTTGCTTATGGGCACATTTGGTTTCTCCCCCCCGCCCCAGACAAGCTGACGTGTGCAAGGCAGAGATATGGGGTAAGAGGTGGGGGAGGAAAGTGTGAAGGCTCATCCGGTACACTTGTTGGATAAACAATATATGAAACTGGGACAATAAGCAAGAATTAAGTCCATAATTCATGTGATTATGTTTGTTATCAGGGAAATGCCTTTTCACAGCTGGTTTTTATTCTTTCCCTCCAGCTCTCCTCTCCTTGAACCCCCTCCTCTCACTGAATTTTTGCAGGAAGTGATTATCACAATGCTGTACTTGGCCCTCCCAGCTATTTCTCAGATTTGGGAGAATATGATTGAAAAAGTATACTATTCTGGTGTGAAAGTAAAGGGTGAGAGGAGGAGGGGGTCTTTAGGTGCTGGATGCTGCAGTGCCCTGCAGTGAGGTCTGGCTGTATGATACATTACCTCCACCACCTATTATTTTTCCATGTATTGTCCTTCCTGTGGTTTAACTATCTATCCATGTCACTAATCTTCTCAGACATGCAAGTACCCTCTGGAAATTATGTTTGCTGCTGCAGTTGGAATTGGGGAAGACATATTTGCCATTTTACAGATTTTGGAGAGCCTTTGGGGCACTCATCTTATGGGATAAGACTCTGCAGAGCTCACTGGCATCATCTGTATTCCAGATTCTCTTTCCCATTGTTAGTGTAGTCTATTTGCTTGCCCTCTGTTCATGAGCTCAATATGTACTTCAGCCAAAGTTTGGGAAAGTTACATTTTAGACTACAATTCCCAGATTCCCCCCCACATACACACCCTTCAGTCAGCACATTTGTTGGAGGATTCTGAGGGTTATTGTCCAAAAGGCAATATGTTGAATACTGATAACAATCCAGAAATAGAGGCCAAGGCAAATGGAAATTGCTGCTCCTTGTTACTCTTTGCTTGCTTGCTTGCCTGTCTGCCTGCTTGCTTGCTTGGAGAGGACATATGCACAGACAGAAACAACAAGTGGAGTCAGGCTAGGGGATAGTGGGATCAACCTTGGGCACCCTGTGGGGTTGTGTGGGCCGAAGAAAGTGACCAGTAATGTCAGCCTATCTCTGAAGCCATTCCTGAATTTGTCTCATACACCACCGCTCCTACTTTCTCCCGGTTTACTTTTCACTGCTTGCTGATTCAACACCACATGCAGAAAAGTTTTACATCTGCATACATTTCAGTGAATTGCCCCACATGAACTATAAGCCTGCCAAAGTCAAGCATTTCCTTATACCTGATTTCCAATCTGAGAATTAAGCATGGCCTTGGTTTACTCTCTTCTGTCAAAATCAGTGGGAGCCCTGAATGTGTTTTGGCCAAATCATGTCCACTCACTCTACACTTAGAATGGAAAAAAATAATAGTTAGCATTATTCCACCCCTTACCTCTCCTTATCTCAAGCTGTATAAAGTCTGGCAGTCACTAGCATGTAAGCTATTTTATTTGCCTTATGGCTGCTTGAGAAAAAGGCTCTTGTCTAGCTTGGCTGTTGTTGCCTCATTCTACAGCCATGGCTGACACTTGTGATCATGGCTGCCATAACAGATGGGAACAAATGGCCATTCTAGCCTGTGACAGACAAGATGCATCTTCTTTCATATATTCTGAGACATACCCTGCCTCTCCCCACCTCATTAAGCTAGCAATTGCTTTATGAGACCATTTCTCTCTCATTCACTTGACTTATTCCACATTAAACTGTGTCAGGAATCACTCCTCAATCCTATTCTTCTCCTTCTTCAGTAAAACTCACCTGGGGCTAATTTGTCTGCTCTGTTTCCACTGGTCTCAGGGCAACAAACCATCTGCCGTTTTTACAAAAGAAGTAGGCAATGCCCACATGAAATCCCGAGATCTTCTTCATATGCTGTGATCCTTGCACCCCCCCCCCTCCCCGGTAAAACAGATTTGATGTTAGCCTCACTGCTCTAGTTTTACAGCTAGAACAAAAATCTAACTTATATTGATGGTAGTTAGTGGCGTCCTTGTCACTGAGATAGTAACATGCTCTAATCTGAGTTTTATGCCAAGGTTTAAATAGCCATCCAGGTGCTGAACCTCTTTTGGGAATGCATCACCTTGGATAGCTCCTTTAAAGTCTGATGATAAATGAGTCACCACCCCACTGAAATGGAAGCCACCAACTGCCACTGCCTTATACTTTAAATATGAACACATCCTATTAGCACTGTTAGTAACTTGATCAGAACACCTTAGTTAGTAAGAATCGCACTAACATGGGGTGAGATGAGCCTTTTAAACCAGAACACGCAGGGTATTTCTAAGAAAATGGGTGGGCAAATTGGAGAAGGTGTCACAATATGGTGCCATGGGAGAATAACTGTTCACAAAATGCAGTAACATCCAAAGTCCACAAAGCAGTGATATTTTTATTGGGCTTACCTAAATGTATAAAATATATGTTGCAAGCTGGCTTCTTTGTGAGGCAAAGGTGTTAAAAATCATACAGGAGAAAGAAGAAATGTGGCAATGTTACTCATAGCCCTACATTTTCTCAAGATGTTCTTGTTATTGTTCTTAGTTAAGACAGTATGTACAACAACAGCATCTTGAAAAATGTAGCCCTTTGTCTGATGAAGAAGCCAGGGAAGCTTTTAAAGCTTGCAACATACATTTTGTGCATTTTGTTGTCCCATTAAAGGTATCATTGTTTTATGTACTTTAAGTGTTATTGAGTTGTACTTTGCTATATGCCCAACATGGCTACCCTTGGATATATTCACAAAATGGTTACTGTGGTGAGCAGAACTGGTCACAAAACCCATTTCAGAGAATAGTAAAATAGTGAGAAAAAAGAAAGTTTTCCTGAGAACCTGAATACAAGCAGCATGGCTACTAGGAAGCATAATTTTCACTGATTCCTGACAACAGTTCTGGAAGAACATGATGGCTGGGCAGTGGTTTGCCTTTCAAGAACAAACTGATGCAAAAATGCAGAGCATGAAGCTCAGGAGACTACCAGATTTCCTCACTGTAGGCTCTTGTATAGGAATTATCCAACAACGGTTAGTTGAGCAGTTCCCAATATCTTGTATTCCAGCATAGAATATAGGACAAAGTAAATTTGTATTTCTTCCATCAGGGAAACTTAAATTTAGTAATTTTCTAGTGCATGGAAGAATTCATAAAAATAACTACAGTCGGCCCTCCTTGTCCACCGATTTTTTTATACGTGGATTCAAGCATCCATGGCGTGAAAATATTCCAAAAAAGTATAAATTCCAAATACCAACTATTTTGTTGTGTTGGCTGAGTATGGGTCAGTCAGAAAAAACAAAGTTCATAGGTTTTCAAACTGTAGAATGTTCCCTTTTAAAAAAAATTCTTTTAAAAAAAAATTAACAGAACACTTGAATAGTGAAATGCAGGTACCATTAATGTCAGTTTACCACTAACAAAGATAACTATACCGATGCAAATATGCTGTATGCTAAGGTACAATTACTTGAAAGTATGTTTTCCTGAACTCACTGACTTGCCTTAGGATCTATTGGTCAATCTCTGTGTGAGGTTTACTAGACCAATAGGTGTTTGGTTTGCCTGGTCAGCAAATGCTTTAACAATGGCAAAAATTGTGACCATCTTATGTTACTGACTTCTCTTGCAACTTCAGTGTTTCACACTTGTAAAATATATGAGTATCCATAGAACACTTTTGACTAGGTTGAACTGAGATCTAAATTAACTAATACAAATATAAACAGATTTTATAGCTTATGGGGTACAGCATGCAGAAAGCTTTACCTCAAGAGGCACTGTTTACTCCTTAGCTCCATTGGTGGACTTTAGGATTGGGGCAGAGGGTAGATCTCACAAGTCTGATATCTGCTATTCCTTCTATAGACCTATTGAATTGTTCTGTGATGGGTTGGGAAAAATGTGGCCTTTGAAATATGCTTGTTTCCTGTGCCCTTTTAACACCAAACCCCACACCCTGCCTAATCCATTAATTCTCTCCAACATTACTTTTTTTTTTAGGGGAGGGGGGATGATTTCATGGCTTGCCACCAAAATTCAGCAGCAAACTGTGAAATGCAGAGGGAAAATGATTTAGCACTATAGCCAATGGAACAGTCAATATGATAATCGATATCACAATCAATACCATATTAATAGTCAATTAAAATTAATCAAGTACAGATGGGGATGTTTTCTCAGTTAATGAAATTAGTCTTGCAATCCATCAGAGGGATTGCATTTGTTAATAACAAGGGGGGATTTTATTTCTTGTTCATGAATTTTCAATAAGAAAAATAAAATGGAAATGGAAACATAGCCTGTTTTAATATGTGTCATTTTATTTTTCATTCAAAAAGTCTGCTAAGCTCCATCCCTGGTCCTCACACCAAGTCCCTGAGGAGTGAAGCCTTAAAGGACTTGTCCAATCTGAAAAGTCTCCCATGAATCTAGGGAAGCTGCACACCCTGAACTAAGAAGTTAAGAGTTAACATTTTTCTGCTAGCAGTGCATCATGAGGATCTGTTCTAAAAGAATCTGATTTTAGTTGCTGAGGAGGTGAGGTGGGGAAGGGAGGGAGCTCAAACAGCAGGAACTTTCAGAGAGAGAAAAAGAATTTGCTGGTAAATTACACCCAAGGAAGCTAAATGTATCTGTTTTCTTGAAAGAAAGAAAGAAAGAAAGAAAGCATACTCTAGTTTAATGAAGTGTACACAGCTAAAGCACGTCTAAATGTTCTTCCTACTTCCATTGTTATTTTTTTGCAAGAGAGGCTCATATATATTTCTAATTGTCTGCATGCAAGACTGATGGTAGTCCACAGCATCTGTCTGCTTCTCACAGCAAAAAATGAGCAAAAAGACTAATCTTGCCTCCTGCCACTGCATAGAGATTAAATGACACCTCCCCCCCCCCAGCCCTGCCAACACCCCCATTCCTGCTTTTCCTTCAATGAGAATCACAGGCATTTGAATAATAATACTATGGTCTCCATTAAGATGACAGTGGCGAAAAAATCAGCTCAAACCCTGTGATTATGCCTTTAATCTAATAATTATTTAAATACCAGATAACGCCTTTCAGACTAATTGAGGCCTTTCAGCTGCCTGCATTCGATTGCACTGCTGCATTTACTCCCTCTCAACTTCCTTTACCAAATGGCTCCAAATTGCTTTTAAAGTTGCATTTATAGGTTACATAAATTACATGGCACTCTTCTCCCCCACCATCTACCCCACAAAGTGGTTGAGCAGTAGAATGATTCCAGTTAACTTGCTTGTAATCTCCTGTTTGCAAAATAAGCCAAGGGAGGAGGAGGAAGACAGGACAAATAAGGTGCAGTAGTCCAGATGTGTGTGTGTGTGTGAGGGGGGGGGGACGACAAATTTGCTCCTTGCTGAAATTGTGGGAATTAGGGGCAGATGTAAGCCCATGTTCAGAAAAAGGAAGGTGAAGAATTACAAAGATTTTATGCTGCTGTGGCTGGAAGAGCCTTTTAAATCTCTTTTACTGGATGATTCTAATTACAGTTTGTTGCTATTACTGAGAATTGTTTTATTCCTCTCTTGTTGGCTTGCTTAATTATTCCATAGTAAATGCACCAGATCACTTCTGATTCTGGAAGCCAACCCTTAGATGGGTGACTGCCAAGGAATACCACATGCTGTAGGCTATATTTCAGAGAAAGGGAATAGCAAAATCATCTTAAAGTATTCCTTGCCTAAGAAAATCCTATGACATTCATGGAGTCTCCAAAAAGCCAATGCGTGACTTGAAGGTTCATATACACAGACAGAAACTGGCGTATTGATTTTTATAGGGCATGTATTTATTACTTATTTATTAAAATATTTATATCTTTTCCTTTACTATGGATGCTTAGGATAGTGCATAAGTCGAACAATATAAACAATTTAAAACAATGTGAAGTCAAAGGCTTTCATGGCCATCATCCATATTTTTTTGTGGGTTTTTCGGTCTATGTGGTCATGTTCTATTAGAGTTTATTCCTGATGTTTTGCCAGCATCTGTGGCTGGCATCTTCAGAGCATTCTCTGAAGATGCCAGCCACAGATGTTGGTGAAAAGTCAGGAATAAACTCTTATAGAATATGGCCACATAGACTGAAAAAACCCACAAAAAACAATTTAAAACAATTTGAGATTTAAACAATAAAATAATTTAAACAGGATAAAAACTTATTAAATTAGTTACCAAGTTAAACAGCTTAAAAAGTTAAAATACAATGTATATGGACAAATGAAAAGTAAAATGAGGCTTCAATGGTTTCATAAAATGCCATGTTTTAACTTGGCAGTAGAAGGGGGAAAATCATGAGCACCAATTAGAATTCCAAGGGGAAAGCATTCCCCAAATGGGGCTCCTGACCAAAGAAGACCCCCTCTCATGTCCTCTGGCAAATTACTGCCCCTACTGAGAGACACACCTTTCTTAAACAGATCTCAATCCTTGGGCAGGCATATATAGGAAGAAGTGCTCCTTCACATACTGAGGTCTTAAGCCATTTAGGGCCATGAATGCCATTACTGGCACTTTAAATTTAAACCAGAAGTGTTTGGGCAGCCAGTGAAATTCCTTTAAGAGTAGTTACATGGTGTCTATACAATAATGTAATCAGCAGTCTCCCTTCTGTGTTTTGCATGTGCTGTAGCCTCCAAGTCATTTTCAAGGGCAGCCCCACATGAAGCTCATTCCCACATGCCATATAGTCTGATTTCCGATTCGGCTCCGCTCCGATTCCAAAATCGATTCTGAAAGATCCCTCGGTCCCACTATGAAAGTAGATTTTTTCATTATTCAGTCTAATCACTTATTTTCTGGCAGAAATGTTGTCCCCATTAGTTTGCGCTGCTCAAAAAAGCTGTCAATCATTGGAACGGCCAGGGATGGGAGAACACCAGGGAAGACAGGAACAGAGCAGATGCGGATGAGAGAAAGCTGGGGAAGACAGGAACGGAGTGGTCAAGGACAGAGGAGGAGATAGCTGTGGAACAAGGCAGGAGGATGAAGGGGAAGTCAATGTTTTTTTTTTTAAACATAAAAAATTGAACGCATATTTGATTGCTTTTACAACTACATGCTTTTGTGAGTAGTTGCAAAATCAATTAAGCGAATATTCTATCAATTTAATTAAAAAAACAACCAAGTATAATGGCAGCCCTGAGGGGTGGATCTATCAAAAACTGAGAAGGGATGCGAAATACGCCTTTGCCATTTGTCCCTCCCCTCCAGAATGAATAGATTCTGATCTGTCGTTCCCACTTATTGAACTCGCTACAGAATCGATTCTTCTGAAAAGAACTGCATATAAACTACTCTCTGGAAAAACTGTTTTTTTTTTTCCTTTGCCTTGCTTTATTATGACAGGATTCAATCACATTGCAACAGAATAATTCTCCCGACCTATTGGTCCTGAGAGAAGGCTTTGCTGGCCTCTCATTGGAGAGACTAGAAATTTAAATAAAAACGGTGTGCTTCTGCGGCTGTTAGGAGGGAGTGGGAGGGCTTAGCCTGCTTAAGGCTCTCCCGCCTGATCTCTGTGTCACTTGCCTTGATCGCTGGTGCAGGAAGGAGGCCTCATCTGCCTGTTCCTGCCCAGAACTCTTTTTGCTGGCCATGGAGAGGGGCCAGAAAGCCGGCTTGATTTGGGACAGGTCAGTAGGGAGCAAGACCATGGAGTGTATTACAACAGTCTAATAAAAAAGTTACAATTCCATTGACTACTGTAGCTAAGTTATGCATGTCTTTGTAGGAACCAGAATCTAGCAGACCAGTCAAAGGTGGTACAGAGCACCCTGAGCCACGAAATCCACTTGGGCCTCCAGTTACAAAGATGTTTAAAAAATGGCATGGTTTCAGAAGTGAAGCTGCACAGTGACAACTCATCCAGTGGAAAGTTAAGAGGGCAGTGTGATAAAAAAAAAAAGTATAGAGAGATAGAAGAGGATATAAAACAGGAGAGGAACCCTTGACCCATTTGATATTTTGGACAGCAATGCCATAATTCATGACCACGGGCTAAATTGATTGGAGATACTAGGAGGTGAAGCCCAAAACATCTAGAGACCCAAAAGTTCTCCACCACTTGATGGACTCACTCTCAAATCAAACACTTGCATTTCACCTCCTTTAGAAATTTTAGTCAAAAAATTGACCCCAAAAACCTAGGTTGACTTATCAATGAGTCAAAGTAAATACTATACTTTTACTCTTATTAAAAAAGGAACCATCCTCTGGTGAAAGGCAAGAATATAATCTGTCCTGGAAGCACTGACCTCCCTCTGCTCTCTTTTCCATCCAAACTTTAGTGGAAGCCAAAACCGTTATACTTGCCACAATTTTGTAGGTTCTTTAGTATTTGTTTTATCATTTAGATCCTTTGTTGCATTTCCCTAAGTTTTCCCCTCGACTTACCCAAGGGTCCTATCAAAATCCATAATTTTGTCCCCAAAACCTGCCCTAGACTTATCCATGAGCATAACTTATAGTTGAGTATATACAGTACTTTGTATTTTTTTAAAAAGGGATCCCAATGCTGATACCAAGTGTAAGGCTTCCCAAGTTGCTTGGGCTGAGCATAACTTGTGCATGATGCTAGATCTGGATACCATTCAACATAAAAGAACTGGAAGTACTGTGGATCTTTGTAGTCCCCATCCTTTCCAGGTACAGAAGCCAGCTTTTATTCCAATCTGCCTAGTGGAACTGTGCATTGAACCTACATTTAATAATAACTGTCACCAACCATGTTTTTCCTCCTTCTTTTGTCTTTCAAGCACCAAGATGTAAGGGCTTGAGAGCACTCCGGTACCATTAATACTGACATGGAAGAAGGTATTTTGACAGATGAAAGTTATCACACAGGGCTGAAGGAAACTGTAGTTGCTGAAATTCCCCTTACTGTAAGACTATTAAAGGGAAGGGAGTTCTGTTCCCTTTGGCATCTGGTCATCCTTTCTCTGTCTCTTTTAGAAGTATCTTAAACAAAAACAAAACAAAACAAAACAAAAAACAAAGGGGGGAAAAAACCAAAGAAAGAAAACATTCACTGCTATGAGTCACTTTGAGGCTGGATTGTGATATACCTGTGTTGAATACTATGAGCTAGCTGCTTCAAAGTGTAGTCTCTCACTTTCATTTATCTGCAAAAGAGATTTGTATAGTTATTACACAGTGGGATCTAAATCACTTGTTATAATCAGTTCTCCAAATAATATTTTATATCTTTGTGTTAAATAGTAATATTGCCTTGTATGGGGTTATATATTATCTGTACTAGATATAGACAGGTGGACAAATTATAGAGAGGTGCAGCAGTATGACAGAATGCTCTTTTAATGAAAGTATTTTATAGGCAAAGTAAAGCTCAATAAGCAAAGCCCTATCCCATTAAACTATTTGATTTTCAGTACATAACCTAGATCCCTTGACCAGTTATTGCCTCTTCAATGTTCTAGGAGTGCATTTTCATTAGTTCTGTGGACTACTGATAACTAACTAATATAGAAAAATATTAAAGACAACCAATTACTATTTTAAAGGATAATTTTAATTTTAATACATTTTTGTGGAGTTTAAAGGAGCTTTCTTTTCTGATAAATATCCTGAAGCATGTATTGACTACTTTTATCTCAGACATTTTAACAATGTCTGGTCATGGAAGAACCAATCTGGTCATCAAATGGAAATCAAAACAAAAGTGGATGCTGATGAAATAAAGTAAAAAAATAAATAATAATATATATTTTTAATTTCTATCCCGCTTTTTGCCAGGCAATCAAAGCGGCATACAACAACAACAAAAATTACCCCTGGATATATTCAAATAGTCTCCAGTGGGTCTCTAAAAGGTTCACAATATTAACCTAATCTGTCATTTCATTTCACATGCATATTCTTAATTTTGAACAAAACGTTTGCTGAAACATGTTGAACTGCTCTTCCTTTTTGTGGTGTAGGACACTATCTTTGAGATACAGATTTTTCTAAGTACCAAAGTACCAAATCAAATGAATCAGGACAAAACAAGTGAAGCAGCATTTTCCAATTTATTAGTTACAATCTTGCAAGAAGGGGTGTCTCAGGCAAGAGGCACGCCGTCCAAGGTTTCACACAGTATTTATAACACATTTTCTGTTACAATATTTCTATCTCATTTTTTTATTGGCCAGATATAGACATGTGATCAATTTTAAGACCACCTTTTTAAGTATGTAAAACTCCACCCATAAAAACATATTCATAATATGTCTCATGACCATTTAAATTAGCCATTATAGATTCATAGGTGTGTTCTAATATTCATCACCCCCCATTACGCATGCTCAAAAGGGGAATCTCTTGACTTTTAGTAACCCCACCAAAAAAATAGTGATTTGGCATTTAATGAGGATGAAGCTCCTTATCAGTTGGCTCCAAAAACTGTTTTGCCTCCTTCTTTGCAAAGTGTGTCCTTGACTTCCAGTGGCAGTCTTATTTAATTTGTTTGTTTGTTTTATTAATTTATTAACAGAACACTTAGCCATTTTGATAATCTTAACAGAAGACAAAATACTATTTAAAAATACAAGTCCAGCATATTTTATAAGTGTATCTATATTATCCACAATATAACCTTCCTTTATTCTTATAAATAATATATTAATATTTAATAAATAACAGTGTTATATAAAGCTTATCAAAAACTCTTCTTTACTAACTTATATATTTTTAAAAATTCCCTTATCAGTTAAAGGGCCTCAGCTGAGCTTTACTCAATCCTATTAGAATAGATATACTGATATAATAATAACATGTATATATGTAGTTTCATATATCTATATATATAATTTAATTATGGTATACGTTTATATAGTCTAACACAATTTCTATTTATTCATGTGTTTCTAATCTTTATTAAAATCTATGTGTTTGATTCAAATCCATTTCTCTCACATCCCAACTTTCCATGCCATTTCTGCCTCTGGTACCAATTTTTCTATTAAAGAAATAATGCCCAGGACACATCTACCTGTTTAACTAAAATATACCTGAGGCAGAAATCTTTTACACAACTAAACACAAATGATGTATATTTTTCATCTAAGTTCTTCCTTTTTCAGTTGTGCATGAGTGCACATGTGGGGACACACACACACACACACACACACAACACAATCCTACTTGACATCTGCTTCCAGACTGTACTGTCGTTTTGTCAAGGAACAAAGCTACTACGAAAGTGTTGTTCTCCATGTTCTGGTCACTGGTGTCTATACAGGTATCAGACTCCTTTTGTTCACTTGAAAGCAGTTAGCAGCCTTGAGTGTTATCTTTGGAGCACAAGTACCTAAGCCACTTGATTTTGCCCTTTGGAAATGATCTTCTTTCCAGAAGAAGGATGGAGATTTTATTTTGTAAAAGTTGACTTGAAAATTAAGAGAGAGAAAATGAGTGAGGTTGAGCTGAAAGGTGAGTCAGTAACCTTGCATTCCAGCCCTGTTCAGTTTCTACACTCTTATTCATGTTCACCCACAGTAACGTCTCAGCTCTGCTGCGCAGCTTTCCTTCCATAATAGGAATTGTAGTTTTCTTTCATTAACACTGAGTCAGATAACAATGGCTACAAATGAAAAAATCTCCAAGACGAGAAGGAGTAATCACTCAGATGAATTGCTGCCTGTTATATGTCTCCCACGGAGCCAGCCCCACAGCTTTGCTAATGACCCCAAGGAATGTCTTAGTTACTTCTAAAAACCTGTCTCTTTCTAGAAGAAATGTAACACACTTACCAATAGGCTCCTAGCCCATGTCTGGTAGTGGTGGTGGGAAGGATTAAACTTTCCTCAAGGATGGTGATCCAATGCAATCTTGGAAAATTAACATTTTGGATTATAGCATGGCCAGGCTGGGGTATTCACAGGGTTTTCCTGCAATATCTTTTCCACTATCTGGTCCCGACTCAAGTTCCCTAATTTATTGTTGTTAACTACTTCAAGTCAATCCGATCATGGTGACCCTGTAGATGCGACACTCCAAGACTCCCTACTCCACTGCTCTGCTTAGGCCCTGTAATTCATACCCATGATCTCCTTAATAGAGTCCATCCATTAGTGACACCAGTGACCAGAACTCTCCTTCTACTGTCTTCAGCCTTCCTAGCATTATGGTTTTTTTTTTCCCAATGAGCTGGCCTTCCATGATGTGACCAAAGTATAACAACATCAGTTTTAGTTACATGGCTTCCAAGGAGATTTTAGGCTCTAACTTTTCTAGGACCCATTTATTTTGTCTTTTTTGGTGTCCACAGTATCCTCAGCACTCTTCTCCAGCACCATATAAATAAAACAGGAGTGGGGAAACTGTAGCCCTTAGGGCTCATGCAGCCTCAGACCCCATTTTGCAGCTCCTGAAGCCCATGCCAATCTATTTTTGGCACATCTTTCAAGCAATACACCTGAAAAAAATACCAAACAAAGCTCTTCCATATCACACTCCCAAAGACTCCTATACTGCTTTTCTCATTGTATCCTGGAACAAAATGACACAAATTCACTGGGATACAGCCAAAAAAACCAGGCATTTATGTCTACTGTCGGGGATTTGTGGACACAGGAAAGGCAGTGGAGGGAGAAAGTGGTCCCCGCCATCCATGTAGTTTATCCCGGAGTAAAATACCAACAAGGGGAACAGCAACATTTTACAGTTAATGTTTTAGCTGACCCTCAAATATAGCTTATTTTAGGACAGAGATTTTGGAATACCTGCTGAAACAATCTCTGTCTTTGGATGTTTTGCTACCAAGTACTATAATTTCAGAAGCAGCTGAGTTGGTCATGTTCATTTACAATTTTAGGCCTTGTGAGTTTGGGAGAATATCACCTCTGATTTGAAGGTGAAGACAGATGGAAGAATAGAAGATTAAAAGATATGTCCAAGAACTCCAGCAGAAGTTTCTGAGATCTATTAAAATCTTAGCAGGGGCAGTATATGTGCTTATTGAAAGTACTCCACATGTATTTTCTCAGTAATCCTTATCACAGTTCTTCAAAGGCAGATCACCATCATTTTCCCCATATTGCAGATAGGAGCTTAGTCTAAGAGTGTGTACTTAACAATATGTCAATTTCTGCATCATTGGTTTCTTAACTCACAGCATATACCATCTCTTTAGTTCTTTGCTTCCCAAGGGCAAGTGATAATTGAGTAAAACATGATGTGGTGGTTTATATCATTTCTCACATAAGCAACCCTTAAGTACAAGGTTTTCCGGTTTGGTATTAGTATCCACTGGTGCTGATGTCTGCTATGGGGTCCTCCACAAGGTAAGTTGATTGAGGAAGCTTCTACTGCTTGAAATGTCGCTCAAAAGCATTTTTTGTACCATGAAGACCAATAATGTGAGGCAATAAGTACCATTACATGAAATAACAATTATTCCTATTATAGTACTTATTGTCCTGAAAAAGTGGCATGTCACAGGAAGTCCTGTTCCTAGTAGTATGTTTCTTCCAAGCTCTGCTGAGAGAAAGCATAGACATAGGAACCTACTTGCTGTGGAGGGAAGCCGCCAAAGAAGACCAGGATTGGAAATGGAGGAAAGGCCACAACTTATTAAACAAACAGCAACAAAGGTAGGGTTGTCCCAAATAATGAGGTCTGGATCTGGCATGATCAGTCCCCCAGTTGGTCGATGAATTGAAATGCCTGGTCATGACCAGGCTTCGGGATGGCATGGGGCTATGAAAAACGCCATCTCACGACATGCAATGGGCCGATCACATGTTCTCAGGTAAGCCCCTAGTCACTGGTAGGCGCTGCCATGATGTAGCTTCCTCAATGGCACAGTGCATGCCCTCAGTGTTCCCAGGTCCTGAAGGAGTCCCAATCAAACCACGCCTACCGATCCATGACCTATACTGCCCCTAAAAGTTGTGACAGAATACCCTAAAACCAAGGAGGGAGGATGGAGAAGCCGAACAATAATGGTGTCTACAATGTGGCCTTAAACTCATGGCTTGGACCCGAGTTACTTAAGGGAACGCCTCTCCCTACACAATCCGCCCTGCACTCTTAGAACCTCAGGGAAGAAACTGCTGGAATACACAAAAACTAGACTGGTCACTACTTCCCATAAAGCATTTACAGCCGTGGACCCAAAATTATGGAACAACTTACCGGAAGAGATCCGTCTTATTACCACACTAGAAGCCTTTAAGAAGGCATTAAAGACGGATCTCTTCCGGTGGGCATATCCACTCGACCTGCTGTAGTTGAATACTCCCACTCTGATTTGATAATATGGAAAACAGACATTCAGATGCTTTAATTCCCCTATCGCAACACTGCTGGCTGATTAGTATTGTATAATATACTATTGTTATATAATGTTGTTTTTAATCTGTTGTGCACTTTGCAATTTGTATTGTCGATATCGATGTGATCCCGCCTTGATCCGTAGGGAGAGGTGGGAAATAGAAATAAAATTATTATTATTATTATTATTATTATTAAATAGTCCCCAGTTTAAGGGAGGGGCTGAGAGAGGGAAGGAGCTCCGCCTCCAGGCCCAGCCAACCAATTGGCTGCCCGAAGGACCGGAACATCCAATGAGAAGGGACCGCTCACTTCCCGAGCATGCTGGGAAATGAAATTCCCAGCCAGAGGCAGAAGTTCCTCCCTTTCCTCTCTGGCAAGCCAACTGCAGTCTCACCTGCCCTTGCAAGGCATGCTGGGGTGCGGCCGGGCCCGCAGGATGGAAGTATGTGGTGCAGGGCCTCCAGCAGCAACACGGAAAGCCCAGTAAGTGAGGCGGCCACTTTTGTCAAGTGTTCCTCAAACTTGGATATGGACTTGTCTTTGCCCACACATCCAAGAAGTCTATGGCTAATAAAGAGAGATGTTGAATATCTGTGCTTTAGCCTAGGCTTCTCCTAGCCATGCTTGTTTTTTATGTGGAGGAATTTCTTTTTCTTTGTATGGGAGTGCATTCACTTGTTCTCCACAGGTATTATTTTGGTAATCCTAGAGTAGACAACCTTTTCAAAACCACAAGTCATATGTGGCATCATCTGGGTAGCCACATATACACACAAAAGCCTTGCCATGTAGGGATTGTTGTAGTTATGTTCCTTCAAGTCAATTCTGACTTACAATTGGGTTTTCTTGACAAGATTTAATCAGAGGATAATATGATTTGCCCAAGGTTACCTAGTGGATTTCCATGGTTGAGTGGAAAATTGAACCCTGGTCTCCCATATTCTTAGTCCAGTAATGGGTCTCAATGCAGTGTTTTTTTATGCAGTGAAAATACTCTTAAGGCGCCAGACCCTGTCTGATCTTTGAGTCTAAGCAGGGTCAGCCCTGGTTAGTACTTGAATGGGAGACCATTGATGAATACCAGGTATAGAAGGCTATATTTCAGAGGAAGGAACTGGCAAAAGCACCTCTGGCTATTCCTTGCCTAAGGAAACCCTATGAAATTGTTGAGATTATCATAAGTCAACAGGTGATCTGAAGGCACATGCACACAGAGGCAGACATAAATCACCCATCCCTGTCCATTGAGATGTTATAATTGTTCCTGGGGTGGAAATGAAAATTTCTTCTGACCTCCAGGGATCACTTTCCACTAGGAGGGGAAATGATCAATGAAACCAAAACATTAGGTTTTGGAAGATACTTTCAGATCTCCCATCTCCCCATTTCTCCACACTGAGATTGTTATCACAACACTGCTAACAGCCAAACTGGGTGAGCAGGTGGGCAGTAGCTTTGTGAGCCATACCAGGAAAAGACAAAGACCACAATCAGTTTGGATGCTACAGATTGCCCACTCCAATATGATGATCCATGAGCAACAGTGAGTGCAAAAATGTATGCTAAATAAAGGAGGAGAGAGATCAGTAAGGAGGTCTTAATCCAGTTAAAATCCAGAAGAGACTGAGAGTTTATTGTTAGCCTCTCCCCTTCCTGAAATTTGATCATTCATTTTTCATAATGTTGGAGGAAACAGGAGCTCCTACACTTGTTCTTTCTGCTCTCTTGTCCACTAGGGATGTGATGTCTTAGACAGCAAGGGATTAGAATCTTTTGCCTTCCTGCTTGCTTTTCCTTCCTATGTCAACCACCTATCCCAGAAGTGTTGTGGGTAGATAGCATTGTGTAGTTCAGCCAGGGTTAATTGAGTGAGTGTTGTAAAAGGGTGGGGGTGGGGGTGCCAGTCTTCCTGCCTGCTCACTGATGAAGGAGGACATGCTGCCACATGTCTCTCTCCCATCATTTTCTCTTTAAATAAGTTTAGAAAGGAAAAGGCTATTTCTATCCAATAATTTATTCCTTTAATAAATGTTCCTCCTATTGATGATGGTAAACTTATTTTTCTACCTGCATTTTCATTCTTTCAGAAGATTATCCCACGAGGATTTATAACTGGTATTAAAGCCAGAGAATAACACCTTTGGCAATACTTGGCACGTGACGTCATCTCCGTCTGCTGCTTTGCATTGCTGCTTTGCCTCTAAGATATTGTTGTTTTTGTGTATGTGTTGTGTGCCTTCAAGTCATTTCCCTTTTCATTGTTGGAGAGAACTTGTCAATTGTGCTGCTGTCCTATTAGTCAGATGTGATAATTTCCTCCAGCTGTAGTGTTGATATTGGGCAATCACATGCTATCAATCTCCTCCTCTCCTCCCTTCCCTTTACTATTCCGCAGCAAGGTGTTTTTTCTTTCTTTCTCATGTTCACTTTTCTTTTCTTGTTTACTAAATCACATTGCCATAATTACTAAATTATGTTGCAAAGTTTTTTTTTTTTTAAAAATGAAAGGCACACTTAATGGGGATTAAGGAGGAGGGTGGAAGAGAGCATGAAGGACCATCAGTGACAGAAACAGCCCCAGTCATGCTATTGAAAAGACATGTAATAGTAAATGGTCCCAAACCAGTGTGCATCCATTTCCTTTTACTAACACGACTGTAGTGAGAATGACGCCCGCCCGTGTAATAACATCATTAAACTCAACATCCTAAATGGGTACCTCCACTGTAATTTCACACTGCACAATTATTTCACTTTAAATGTCATAGCTTTATCCTATGGAATCCTGGGGTTTGTAGTTTGGGGAGGTACTGGAAGTCAGTGGTTGAGAATTCTAAATGCCCCACCCTAAAGTGTAGATCCCAGAATTCCATGGGATGGAACCATAGCAGTTAAAGTGGAATCATAATGCTATACTTGTGTAGTGTGAAAGGGCCCTCCTACATTAATTGTGGGCTTCAGAACAGCTTTGCTGCTGTTTTCACTTTTCATGTGTATGAAAGAGGGCAGAATTAGTGATTCAAGCAGGGATTAAGATGTGAGTTGAGGTTCTGTCAGAGCCAGATAAGTCAAACAAGGCCTGATACAGACAGACAAAAGGGCCGTCCTGGGGCTGATTTAAGGGCTCGGGAGAGCAGAGTGTCCTTTCACTCCCGAGCCCTATCACGCTCTCATAGCACCATTTTGGCGAGTGCTTCCAAACGGCACGACACACAACAAATGTCACTGCGCCAGTCCAGGGTGCTAATGGCGCCTTTGCAGCAGCAGAAAAAGGAGCCATGTTTTGCAGCTCCTTTTTCTGACCACATCAACACAACAATAAAGGAGGGGCCTCTGTGTGCTCCTTTCCCCCTGTTTGACCAGCTCCCAAGGCACTTCTGGAACCATAGTGGGTTATATTTCCATGCCTCTTCTTTGAGGAAGTCTCCTTGGGCAAGGGCAAGCTCCTGGTCTAACTACCCAATCATAACTTTATTGCCTATCAATATCCTATCAAACATGATGGCTAAATGGAACTTCTATGTTTTGTACTACATTTAGCATTTCTGTCTGCTAGTCAATATGGTTAACTAACAAGGAGGGAGCAAATGTTCTTGCCTTAATTGTGAATTCCAATTCACAACTGGACATGGTCCATTCTTTAAAAAGAAAGCTGGGCTAGATGAGTCTCTTGGATGAGGTATTAGGAATGACATTTCCTCTCTTTTGTAGTAAATAGTAATAGAAAAAGCAGCTTTTTCTTCAGAAGGAGAACCTGGCAATGACAGGCCATAAAAAGCACAGAGACATTTATTTATATTTATGGAAACCTTGAGTTGGACTTGCAACAAAATTTTGCAGTACAGTGCCCTGTTATTCAAGGCTCCAGCCAGCTATGTCCATGTGAAAACCTTGCCCTGTTTCTGCCAAACTTGTTAGTATTTCCCTTGTGGACATGTGTAATGCCATTTTGACTGCAGAAAGATCCATACAATACGTAGAAAGTGTGACAGGGTGGAGTATCTGTTAGGATTCCAGCAACTGAATTTATTCTCCCATCTGTAAGGCATAGCATATAGAAGACTGGGAGTATAAAGTACACAAGGCAGAATAGTGTTCCATAACTAACACAGAAGAGTGGAAATACAAACAGAACAAATTTTCTCCACATGAAGTATTACACATATCAAAGACTGGATGGTTATCATGGCCAAAATCATAGAACAAATGCTTCTAATTTCTGGTGCTCTTTTGACCATATGATTTGCTAGAACTTTATCACATTACAAACCTGAAGCCTCAGGTGTTTGAGTTCGTATTGGAACTGTCACTTGGATAACAAGCTTTTTGAAGCCGTTTCATTTAAGCGGTTTCACAGGATTAAGTTAAAGAAGATCTGATTTTTGCTTTGCAGCTATTATTCTGTAAATACATTGTGTAGCTATATTCCACAGTCTTTCAGGTAAGTGGGGACATTTTAGGTGGAAAAGGGATTAAGGAGCATAAAGCATTTCATCTCATATTTCTCATCCTTGTGGAGGTTGTTGTTGTTTTTCCTTCTATTGCTTGAGGAAGGGGGTGATTGTTTTTCAGGAGGGAAATCACACACACACACACACAGCTGGCTTTTAATAACTTCAGATCCCGGAAGGGTGGATAAAAGGCTCTCTGATGTAAGCCTGTATCACACAACAGTATTTTTATAAGACAAGCTTCTCATTTCCTATGGAAATCTCAGTCTTATGAGTCTTAATTCTGCTCAACAGTTGCCTCAGTTTGAATAAGAGGAAAAGCAGATTGGTAGAAGGCATTTCCAAAATGTCTTGTTCCAACTCTTTCAACACCTATCTCATTTATTTTGGTCTATTTAGTACCAGTGTAGTTGACTTACATTCACTGAATTCAAAAACAACTGTCAAAAGTTATTGATTGAAAAGTGTACATATGGTACCCTCTCCATCAGGCTAATAAACAGAATTTCAGGATCCAGATTTCAGCATACAATGACGGAGCCATCCCTACCATTAGAATTATTGATGTGAAAACCTTAGGTAGCAGATACTGAGGTGTGACAGAAGGAAATAATTTTATGTCACCTCTTTTGTGGCTGCTATGATATCACTACTCCCAGGCACAGTAGAAAGTATTGACCTGTTACTAGTCTTGAAACAAGAATCAAATGGAACCAACTGCTGATCCAGTCAGCTTCTGGAGGTGCCACTTTTTATTTTCCTATTGCAGCCCGATTTGCTGGCAAACACTAGGAAAATCTTTGTTAGCGTGCAGAAAATGAAATCTTGTTGATGTCGGCCATACAGACAGCTGGTAAGCTGTATTCTGGTAACTGCAACAAGAACAGATGATTCAGTGAATAGGCACTGAGTATCTGGGGAAATTATTTTTTGTAAAAATAGTGGGGGTAAGGATTAAGAATAAATCCAATTGTTAATTCAAGATAGAGTAAACTCATTCAGTCAAGGGAACATATGTACATGTTGATTTACCAAGTTCTCACTGATTCAGTGGGTCTGCTCCAGGTGGAATTGGCTCCTGAATTTGGGCCCAAATGAAATGGGACTGACATAATTTGACTCAGCACTTCTGCAGGAAAGTATGGTTTGGTGCATATGCAAATACTGAAACACAGAATGGGGGCCAAGCAACATGTATTTCTAATGCTCTTGTAAAATATGCAACCTGCTCATCTGTACATTGAGATCATTTTTGTGTAAGTAGTAAACTTCAAACCTTTCAGACATCATTAGCTTGGAAGAGGCAACTAAATTCAAATTATATGGATTCAGGTCTTCATCCTTTTAAACACATGCTTATATCAGGATTTTAAACTATTTTGTGAAGATGCCAAAAATAACTGGAAATTTTAAAAAGCAAAATCATCCAGATTGGCCTCGGGGAGAGAGGGGGAATTCTGTATTGGACAGTAGCTTTATTAGCTTTATAACCCTATAAAATGTCACCAAATTGTGAACTTTTTAGGTTCTACATATCTCTTCAGGAGGCTACATGGGAAACCTTTCAGAGTATGGTGAATTGGGAAAGTTTCTGAGGTATAAACAGGCCTCATTAGGCATATACACAACTTCCTGTGCCACTATGGTTCTGTGATGTTAGTTCTTTTTATCAGTGTAAGAAGTTGCTTAGAAGAGGAAGCTGTATGTTTGGTGAGGCCTACAGTTTTATATCAGAAACTATGTGTTACAGACTGCCAAAATAAAGCTGCTTCGGGTCTCTTGGGAGGTATGCTGTTAAAAAGATGCCATCCTAGAATCCGGAAGCTGCACCAAAGCTGCACACCATGCTTAGGATGGAGTGTGGCTTTGGGCGCGACTTCCGACTCTGCATCTTTTTAAATAGCATAGCTCCAAAGAGACCCGAAGCAGCTTTATTTTGGCAGTCTGGTAACAGGCCTAGATGGCATTGATTTCATTCCACAGAAGCTAGAGCAAGTGTCCGACTGGTGGACCCTATGTTCAGTGGGGCAGTGAACGCACTCCTAACCGATCCTCATTCCACAATAGCCGTCAGTACCTTAGACAGTCCTGAATTGCGACAAAAATCCTGGACAGAAGAAAATCAACACCTTTTCCCACTAACAAAGGAAACGCCATCACAGCCCTAGAGTAGTGCTGAAATACAGTTCGATGGGCACACAACCTGTCAGTGTTTTTTCCTTACTCCGCATTTTAATTTTGCATTTTGTTTTCAAAATCTGAATAAACAATTACTGAACAGGAGGGACTCTCACTCAGTCAACCAACCACATCAGAATCAATCCAATGTATCAGTATTTCACATCTGCGTCCACTACCAAGAATCAGATTATCGGCCTTCAATGAAGGCAAAGTGGAATACATACAGGATTTACCGCAACGCATAGTGCCTAAGGTCTGCCTTCTCACTCAAATCATGGTGGTATAGTGTCCGAGGCAAACCAAGTTATCTTTTGATGGCTTACCAAGAGACAATCTAGAAGGAACATGTTTTTGGAAGATGTTCACCTGAGACAAGGAAGAAAATTTGTTAAACAGCTAACCCAATTCTCTGTACTTTCTTGATGTGCAAAATTCCTAATGGCTGGTCAGGTCGTGCACTGTAAGTAAGGTAATATTCCATCATTACCCATTCAAGAAAACGAAACACTTCTATGTTTCTCACAGAAAACAGCATAAGCAAGTGGAATTAAAGTTTGCTTATACAGTTTACATATTTAAAATAATCACTTAGAATCAGCACGAACAAACATGGTGACCATAATTTCTAAGGAACATGTGTAAGATGGACACTTAAAAAAATGGATGTGTTACGTTAACAAATTTGCTATATGAAACATTGGGGTATGGATATTGGTGCTTCGTTGCCAATGATCATACACAAATAGTCCAGATCCATGTGCCAGTTTCCAGAAAATAGCGCTGTATGTGAAACACTATGTAACTAAAAATCAGAGGCGTTATGTTGGAAGCATGTGTCAAAACTGCTTAAGAAGGAGCTATAGCCAAATCCCAGGGCCTTGTCTAAATAAACATTCTACGCTTGCCCTGGCATTCAGGTAAATAGGTTCATTGAAAAGGAAGCATGTACAAGCTGGCTAAAACCTGTACCCTCGTAGCAAAAGGAATGTTCTTCTCAAACAGGTAGTTGGCAACCAGTGGATGGCCAGTGCTAACAGCATCAAAAAAAAATCAAGAAGAAAAGAAAAGGGATACAAGCTTACATTGAAAAGAAGAACGACACTAGTCATGACAGAGCCAATCACAGGACGCGCCTGCTGTGACAGCAACGAGTAGGGGTTGAGCCATTCCTAGTCAAAATGAGCTTCAGATAGCAGTCAGAAAAAGAAAAGGGCCGCAGTGGAACTAGAGAGCCATGCCAAGTGTCACACTGCGCAAGCAATGCAGAGTGCAAGGGGGGGAGGGGGAGGAGGGGTGGGGGAGGGGGGGGGAGGGGGGGACAGGGGGGGGGGGGGGGGGGGGGGGGGGGGGGGGGGGGGGGGGGAGGGGGGTGGGGTGGGGGAGGGGGGAGGGGAGGGGGGGGGGGGGGGGGAGGGGGTGAGGGGGAGGGGGGGGGGGGGGGGGGAGGGGGGGGGGGGAGGGGGAGAAAAAGGGGAAGAGGAGCCCGGGAAACTGTTTACAATAAGGTTATCATGGCTTTTGAACAAAAGTATGTCAGTCTTGTTCTGTGGTGTGGCAAGGAAAAACCCTTGCTGAAGTTTTTACCAGGGGATGCGGTAGGCCGATATTTCCCAGAGGAAAGCGAACGCGCCAACTCATCTGAGATGTCCTTGCCTAAGGAAACCCTATGAAATTCATGGGACGCACTTAAAATCAGCCAGGTAACTTGAAAGCCACACTTAAGGATGCTCCGTAATGCAATACGATCGTTGTAGCCACCTTTGAGCATTATCAAAAAGAACGATGCCTGGCTAGCACGGGCTTTTGGTAGGACTTTCAGCTGACTATCCTCAGATGCATAGAGGTGGACTGGAGAGCTCAGAGACAGATATAAAGTTAAGAACTTGCACCTCATCTCCATGCCCACAAGGTTTGAATTAAAATGATCCTCAAAACAAACCATTTATTTTGGTCTGCCTCTGGACTCTCAATACACCCTCATGCATCTGAGGAAGTGGGTTCAAGTACAGGAAAAACTCATGCTACCAGCTCTTTCTTTCAGTTAGCTCAAAGCTGTTACACTTTTCTTCTGCATACTGATTTTCAGACTTTGCCAACTCAATAATTACCAATGTGGGATACGTTATCTATTAGAGAAAAGAAATTTTTTTCCACAGCATGAAAGGGATTTGGATCTTTTGTAATGTGGCTGGTACTGAATGAGGTGTTCATTCATTTCCTGATTCAGTTCTTTGGTCTGACGATTAGGGGAAATGCCAAAGCTGATGTTGAACATTGTCCACAAGTACTGGAGAACCAAGGTTGAGCGGGATGGAAAAGGAATAGGGAGAGAGTAAGCGCTGGCGAAGGAAGAGAATGAATAGTGCATTGAGAGAGAGGCAACATCTTAGCTTTTTCAGTATTCGTTTCATGTGCCCTTTCGGTATGAAAGCAGTAAGGTCATGTAGAAGGGTACCAATTCATTATACCAAACATACTCCAGCTGAAGAAGCCCAGGTAGAAGAAAGGATATAGCCTTGGAAGGATCCTGCCAATCAGAATACAGAGTGCTGGGCTACAGTGTACCAAACTCCGTTCTTTGGTAAGAAAATTCTTATTTTGATGGGAGAGCAGAGTGGTGCATGGGATGAAACTTGGCTCCCACAGGCCCGAGCATCCAGAAGAATATTTATTATGTTACTTATTTCAGTTTTATGCTATTTTTCGTTTCCCAAAAGGGACCCAAATCAGCTCACAGATAGATAATGTTTCTTCACCTACATTAAACCAGACATTTTTGGAGGTGTACAAATGAAACTTGTTTTCTGCAGAAAACACTTCGTATCTTGCCCAGAAACTAATAGGCAGCCATGTGAAGGGATCATAAAACAGGATGAATAGGGTCAGATCTAGGTTTGCCGTAACCAGCCTTGCTGCATATTCTGTACCCTACCATTGAAGTTTCCAGAACTTTACACAAAGGTAGCCCCATTGTAGAGCGTGTTTACAGAAGTTGAGCCGAGAGGTCACCAGTGCGTATACCAGTATTTCAAGGTCTTCCCACTACCAGAAAGGGGCGCAGCGGTTATCAGCCAAGCTGATAAGTGCACCTGAACCGTCCACTCCATCGGAGCCATCAGATGGCGAGACGAGTCAGGAGCACCCCCAGGACTGTGAACAGAGTCCTTCAGGGGAGTGGGTGACCCCATCCAGAACTGGCTGGCATAAACTCCATTCCAGAAATTGGGAGTCCCTATTACAAGTACACACTGTCTTACCTGGATGCAACTGAGTTTATATTTCCCACATCCAGTCTGCATAAGACAGGCATCAGGGAGAGATGCATTCTTAGTCACTGCATCAGTCTGAGACATAAGAAATATATTTGGGTGTCATCAACGTACTGATAACACCCCACCCCTGTCTCCGGAATGATCGTCAGCCAGCAGCTTCAGTAAATGTTTGAATGGCATTGAGGACAGAATCGTGCCTTGGGGGACACCCAATCTGAACTCCCTCTTGGCCGAATAACGGTCCCTAAGGGCGACACCATCTGGAATCTTCCTGAGAGGTCACGATCGGAAAACCGCTGCAAAGCAGATCCTCCGATTCCCAACTCACTCAGGGTTTCCAGATGGACAACCAGGGTCAATGGTATATGAAGGCCACTGAGAGGTCCAAGAGCACCAGCAGGGTCACAATTCCCCTGTCATGTGCCCAGACAGAGACATTGACTAGGCGAAACCAAGGCCATCTCAACTCTGTAGCCGCCCTATATACCGTTTGAATTGGATATAGAAATCTGCTTCTTCCAAGAGTGCATAAAGTACTGCACTTGGGCAAAAAACATGATACATAGATATAGGAGGGGGGACAGCTGGCTTAATGAGACCTACATGTGAAAGGGATCTAGGAGTACATACTACGACCACAAGTTGAACATGAGTCAACAGTGTGAGATGGCAGCAACTAAAAAGGCAATGGAGTTTTAGCTACATCAATAAAAGTATAGTGTCTAGTTCAAGAAGTATAGTGGTACACTCTTATCTGCCTTGGTCAGGAGGTCACCTAAAACTGTGTCCAATTCTGGGCACCACAATTCAAAAAGGATTGAGAACTGCAGTGTGTACAGATAGGAGGGCAACTAAAATTGGTGAAGGGTCTAGAGCCATGCCTTTTGAGGAGAGACTTATGGAGCTGGGGATGTTTAGTCCTGGAGAAGAGAAGGTTAGAGGTGATATGATAGCCTTGTTTAAATATTTGAAGGGATGTCATGTTGAGGATGGTGCAATATCTGTTTTCGCGCTCCAGAGAACAGACCACAACAATGGATGAGAACTAGGAAAAGAAATTCCACTCAACATAGGAGAAACTTCCCGACAGTAAGGGCTTTCAACAGTAGAATACACTCCTCAGAGGGTGATAGAGTCTCCTTCCTTGGAGGTCTTTAAATAGAAGCGTGGATGGCCATCTGTCAGGGATGCTTTGATTGTGAGTTCCCTGCATTGGCAGGAGGGGTTAGACTGGAGGGCCCTTGAAACTCTATGATTCTATGATTCGGTCATAAACTTGGAAATGTTCTTTGCAATATCTGGGAGGTTTTAATCCAGAAAGAATTTTTCCAAGCCTCATTGCATAATTTCATGGTATTTTAAATGTGTCAGGATTCTTTTGTCTTTAGCAGGGAGGATGGGTGGTTCAAGATTCCCTTTATAGTGTTATTATTATTTATTATTGTATATTAACCTTATTTATGAAGCGCTGTAAATTTACACAGCGCTGTACAGGCAAATCTTTTTAGTTAGACGGTTCCCTGCCCTCAGGCTTACAATCAAAAAAGACATGATACAGAAGGAGAAGGAGTGGTGACGAGAAAGGTAAGAGTCCAGCAGTTCCTCTCAACCCCGAGGGCCTGGACCAAGGCAGATGGACTGGAGGGAGGGCAAGCTTCATAATGGATGGTTAATCATTATCCAGGGAAAATACATAATCAGCAAGTAGGATAATACATATACATAACTAGGAATACAGGAAATGGATCGGATTAATGAATGAGTGTTTTGCTTATCTCACCTGCTACCACCTGAGGCACAGAGGCAATGCCCATTGGCATCAAGCAAACAGTCAATGGACTTGCCAGTTACAGAGAGTACAGGCATAGCATAAGGCACCAAGAAGGCAATGTATCTGAGGTATGTAGAAACAAAACAGGAGATGTTGCAGACACATAAGCTACTGCTGCCCGGATATATCCTTTCCCCTTAATTAATTGTAACTGTGGATTTTGTGGACAGAAGAAACCTTTTTACTAACCTTACAGAAGAACATAGAAAAACACCACCACTCCTGCCTGGGTTGTTAGATCTGATGACTGGGTAGGGGAACTGCCCCTGCAAAACATACTTGTCTTTGGGCTGAGATTGATTATTCTCTCCTGCAGATGAATGAACTCATGACTCAGAGCATAGTATGAGCATTTAAATGGTGTACAATTAATGCCAGAGGCGGAACAGAGTGCTAAAGCCTGCCTGGTTTACCCAAATGGAAACCTGGCTCAGGATCAGAAGTGTCTTCATTTATTTCAAAGATTCTTAATGAAAAAGCCTGCTCACTTGTCTCGTTTACAGACATTTTAGGTCTGATTGTTTGATCTTTGCATCTGTTTTTTCATATAATTTTTGTTTTGTTTAACATTTTATGTCTGTAGAACCATGTGAGGAACAGTGCTGCAGTGGGAGATACACACAGGAGTTCTGAGGTTCACACTCCCTTTCCCTTCACACTCTGCCACAGGATGGAACAGAGAAAGTTCTGCTGGCCTCGATATGGGACTCCGATGGCGGGCCAGTGGCCTGGGTGCTTCTTCTTTTGTTTTCTTTTCACAGAATGCGACCAGCACTCCCATTATAATACCTTCCACTCTGAGAACCGCGACTGGAGACTTTCAACCACTTGACTGTCCATCAGGCCACTGGAGCATCATGTGGGAGCCAAATCGGGTTTATAAACTGTCTGGAAACTTGACCATATTAGTAGCTCACAAGACAGGACCTGAGGAAGACAACAAGTCTTGTTATCCACCGCTCATTGTTCAACCCTGTACGAGATCTTGACTCTAACTAACAACGTCAACAGCTGCTGATTATTGATTACTAGCTCGAAAATAGGCGGTTGGCATGTGGCAGCCTCCAAGGAGTCTGCAAGCTGCTGAGATTGGATGACCTCTTCATCCAGTGGAACCTTCACATAAGAAGGAGCATATCTTTCCAGTGTTAACAAGACTGGCACTATGTATGGGTTATAGTTCGATCTGAGGGGGAAGAGGAAAGCTTTCATAGTACTACTGCAGTGGATGGCAAGCAGGATTACTTCCCCACTCTCTCCAGCAGGAAACTGCCACGTGATCCAGAGTCATCAGCCATGTTGGGATTAGTAACTCCACGCGACTTTGTTTCATCCCTCATCAAAATCCTTCAGACACACTGGCCTTGGTCTCTCACTTTGATATCTTTATAATCTATGGATTTGCACGTGGCATTTTGTGTACTTTTCTGACTGTTCAGCCAGAGCAACCTGAGGGAGTATCTATCAATGCAGCCAGTGACATATTCTATTCAACATCCCGAATTGTGCGTCTGTGCAAGGATGACCCCAATGTTCACTCCTATGTTCTCCTGCCTTTTGGATGTGTCAAAGTGATGTGGAATACTGCGACTCCTCCAGGCAGCCTATCTTCCAAACCAGGAGAGGTATTGGGCTCGATCCTCAATATTACAGTCCAGGATGATGTCGCTTTTTGCCATTTTCTCAAGGGGCAAAAGCAGTATCATCAGCCACCTGATGACTCAGCTCGTGCATGTTCCCATCCGTGCTATCAATGCCCAAATTAAGGATCGCCTACAATCTTGCTACCAGGGTGAGGGCAACCTGGAACTCAACTGGGCTGCTAGGGAAAGAGTTCAATGTACCAGGCGGTAAGAATATCACCACATATTAACTAGTTTTATTTGGAGGAAGATATTGGGCAGAATCCAGTTGTAGCACAAGGAACAGTAACAGAAATTCTAAGACCTATGAGACTTCTTTTGTTGGCATTGGCTCAAACAATCAGAGCACATTCCCTTGAACAGCTTGTTATTTTCTAATAGATAGGGCTCAGTATTTATTTGGAAGAAGGAGCGTTGACTTTTCGTGTCAGCTACAGGTTTGTGACCTTGAGCTAGTTCTGTTTTCTCCTCATAATGGGAAAATAAAAAACCACCACCACATACATCAGCCTCAGTGAGAATAATGATTAAAGGAAATGTTTTCAAAACAAGTCCCATTATATAAGTGCTGTGTAAAGTAGAAGTGGTACCAAGCTATTCTGTCTTTATTTTTTCAGTATTAAACTGAGAAATGCAATCTTGATGAAAGTTGATGTTGTTGTTTTATGATGGCCCAGACTTTTTTCTGTTTTATATTATTGGAACAGAGGTAGATGATTTGAAGGATTCCATCGCTTTTGTAATCTGGTACTAAAAGAATTATCTTTGAGCAGGACGGTTTCTGTGAGCAATAGTCAACGATAATGACTAAATTAGTTGAATTTTCCTGCCCCCAATGACATTGACTAAGAAGTCACCCCACTTTTTTCAATGTAAAGATCCCTACAATGAACAATTTGATCTGTAGCTTCATGGCAATAGTAAAGAAATGAAAATGTGGTGTGGCTATTAGAGGTGGCAATTATTGCACTGTAGTGGTCAGTAACTCTTAACAGGCTATAACTCTCATGTCCTGCTTGTGAGTTTCCTTAAGTATCTGGCTTGCCACTGCAGGAAACTTGAACTGATCAGTCTTTGGTCCAGTAGGTTCTTCTCATGTTTTTAACTAGAATCCTTAGTCTGTCTGCTACTTAATTTGCAAACTCATGTTGTTTGCTTGGCCAAGTCACATTAGACACAATAACAAGTCACTTGTTGTTCAGGCATTTTATTTCTGAATGCACCCTGAGTGCTTACAGAGGGAGGATGTTATCATTTATTCCTCACAACTGATGCCAATGGAACAAAAGGAAAGCGTGGATTGAACAGGAAGTTACTAATCCATGCTTGCTCAAAAATCCAGAGCTGGGGCCTTGATTTGGGGTATTAATGTCTACAAGAAGCCAAAGAAGAGAAGATGCTGCATGGGCTAACTTGAATATTTTGGTGGGATAGAGAACCATTTTTGTCACTGTATATTCAGTTGACATGACCTTGGATCCCTGTGGGAAAGCTCTCGAGACTGTGAAATGTTAGCTGTTCTCTTGCACTCAGACTGTTATGCAGGAGGGAGATAGCCATTTCCCTGAAGGTGGGAACAGTTCCAAGGAGGAAGCCACCATTTCCTTTCTCCTTTCGGAATGCAGACACCTGCACTTCCCCCGGTCATTCCGATCCCATGCTATAAAGAGTTGAATCAGATGTGTGTGTGTGTGTGTGTGTGCGCGCGCTGCCGCACACACACACACACACACACACACACAACCAACAAGTAGGACAATAATGTAGCTGATTTCAAACCATGTCTCTGCCAGCTTGTCTGCAGAGGAAGATAGAAAGAAAATTAGATCTGAAGCAGGAAAGTCTACATCAATCTAGCCAGGATGGTAGAAAGTTAATCTCAGTTTCCAAAAGGCTTAGGAATATTTCTGTGCATGGCTGGCTTCATGGTCTGTTAATTATGGAAACAAATCAAGGATGGGAGTGGTTGTTTTAAAATGAAGTGAGGGTGAAATGCAACCCTTATTTTTTTTTCCTCAGAAAGACCTTGAATGGCATCCTGCAGAGGTCTATATACACTTCAGTAAATAGTAGGGATATGTAAAACAATTTAGCAATTTGAATTTGAAATCTACTATATCTAGCCCACATAGTATCTCTAAAGAATGCATGTACCACAGACTCTCTCTCCTCTCTCACACACACACACACAGATTTCATATCCCTTCCATATCACAGTTTCAGAATATCATCTCATTTCTTTCTTACATACATTTACAAGAGAATCAAAGTTACTGGTCTCAGTGGGGACTAGCTTTTAAGTAACATAGACAGGATTCGGTTTTATGGTAATCAAAACAGATGGTAGGAAATTCAGATATGGGATCCATCAAATTATTGCTTTCTGTAATTATGCAGGTTTCCACAACAAAGCCCTGTGGCCTATACTTTCACACGTATTCATTGAAATCTCCTCATCTTCTAATGGCAGGGAAATAGAGGGTTTTTTTTACTGAATACCACAAAAGAAAAATTGATGGGGCCACTGAGACAGTTCTACTGAGATATTAGGGGAGTTCATGTTTTTTTGTATGGGAGAGACCCTGTTTCCTGACTATTAGCTGGTATCAAGAATTACCAATTAATAAATAATAAAAAAATAATAAAAACTTATTTATATGCCGCCCTTCGAAACATCAGGGCGGTTAACAACAATAACAACATACATCCATAATAGATAAAAACACAATTAATAAAACATAAAAGAACTTGTGCCAAATCACAAACTACTTTGTGGGGAAGAGGGGGCTCTCAAGGCAAAGAATCAGGGGTAAGGCTGCTTGAAGAAGAACGTTTTCAGCCCCTTCTTAAATTGGGCCGGGAGGTTGCTGAACGGAGCTCAATGGGCAGCGAGTTCCAAGGGGTAGGGGCCGAGGTGGAAAAGGCCCTTCTGGTGGTATTAACTAATCTACCTCCAGAACTCTTAACAAATGCTGCCCGGTGGATCGAGTGTGCGGGGGCGGATTGTACGGAGAGAGGCGGTCCTTTAAATACTCTGGGCCCAAGCCATTTAGGGCTTTATAGGTTATAACCAACACCTTGTATTCGCCGTGGAAGCGAATAGGCAGCCAATGTAGGTCTTTTAAGACCAGTGTTATATGACTGGTCCTAGGTATGTTAGTGACCAGTCTTGCTGCCATATTTTTGCACTAATTGCAGCTCCGGGTATGGTACAAGGGGCCCCATTAGAGCGCATTGCAGAAATCCAACCGAGAGGTTACCAGAGCGTGTACCACGGTTGCTAGGTCCCCCCGGCTCAGGTAGGGACGCAGCTGGCGTATCAGCCGAAGCTGATTACAGGTGCTCCTGACAGTCGCATCCACCGGAGATGTAGGTGGAGCGACGAGTCAAGGAGCACCCCCAGACTGCGTACAGAGTCCTTCACGGGAAGTGTGATCCCATTCAGGACAGGTGGAACCACCGCCATCCCTGGGCCAGGAGAACCTATCACGAACCTATCAGCTTGAATCCGTTTTCTCTGGATTCAAGCTGAGTCTGTTTTCCCTCATCCAGCCCATTACACGACTCCAGACAGGCCACGAGAGGAGAGATGCACATCCCCGGTCACTAGCATCAGTCGGAGAATATAGAAAAATTATTTGGGTGTCATCACGCGTACTGATAACCCCACGCCCCATGTCTCCGGATGATCTCTCCCAGCGGTTTCATGTAAATGTTAAAAAGCATGGAAGACAGAATGGCTCCTTGAGGGACCCCAGATGTTAAAGTGTTGATGGTGTGGCTGTCCCCAGACTTACTAATCTAAGTTGTTTCTTTACCACATTCTTTTCTCCTCCCCCAAAATCAGTGTTATTCCCACACAACCATTTTACATTCCCAGTACAGATATTTGAGAAACTGGACATGGTGTTACTGTAATCTTTCAGACCGGTCACATAAAAGAGGATAGGATATACAAGTCCTAATGACTGATTGGGTGATTAACCCAGAAAATAACAAAGCAAGACTTTCTAATAATGTGGCATATCATGGGCATGTTAGGATCAGTCTGAGCATTAAAGGTGTGGACAAAGCCTTTCCTTCTTAGAAGTAGTAGGGGAACCATTAAAAAAAACACAGAAGATCATGAAGTCCTAGCCTAGAAAATCCAAGGGGCTCTATGCCACAAATGTGTTATAGAGAAGAAATGCCATTGTTCGCAGTGGAATGTGTGCATGCATATATACATTTGTGCATTTATATATTAACCTGTATTCAAATAGCTTTGTAAATTATGTGCATAAAATAACATATTGCACTGAATCATTGAAGTGATGCTTGAAGAAGACTAGAACAGAAATAGGGATACAGAAACTAGTCTTTGAGCTTGAACAAACCATCTCAGGCTCAGCTGAACAAAAGGAATGTCTACAGTTTGCTTTCCCCCTTCCTTCATTTATTGGTCACTCACACTCACCAAAATGCTTTCTCCCTTTCAGCCAGTCCCAATAGATGATAACTTCTGTGGGTTGGATATTAACCAGCCACTGGGAGGTTCTGTACCAGTAGAAGGGGTCACCCTTTACACATCCAGCCGTGATCGGATGACTGCTGTCACTTCTTATGTCTACAATGGCTACAATGTGGTGTTTGTTGGTACCAAGAGTGGCAAACTGAAGAAGGTAAGTCTGCTGTTTTTTCGTTTTTTTTACCTAGGAAGTCTGAACCTACATGAATTGCTGGTTTTGCAAAAATACAACCAGCTTCTAATAGCTGTGGAGACCTATTTACTGATAACTAAGTATAAAAGCAGTAAGAGAAAGGGGGCAAATCTGACACAGTCAGAAAAGTAAGTGGAATTTATAGCTGCAGCCAATTGCTATCTAAAACTCCAGTAATTGTGAACACTGGAAAGCTACAAAATGAAGAAAAAAAGAGAATGCTACAAAACGGACAAGAAATATAAAGAGTGGGGTGTGCTGGAATTGTGTGCTTAAATTCTTGTGGAGTATTTGTTGCTACTGGGGTGATGCAGATTCAATATATCTGAGACTGTTATATCTTCTAACTAGCCATTTTCATGATTCCATACTATAATTTTGAAAGAGGCATCCAACTGTTTTCTGTATACATTTCACTTGACTGAAAATTTGAGTTCCATTTTTGCCATACTTACAGTATATTCCCAACTTCCAAAATTATTTGCACTTATTAGTTTGAAGAGACATGCTATTTCAAGAGCTTTATGTTGATCTAATTCTTTAACTGATGCTTGAGAAGGAAGCATGTGCTCAAGAAGAAGCTGTAATTGGTGTAAGGGAGAAGAGGTCCTGTATTCATTGACTGTTGGTAAAAATGAGAGTTGGAGTGTTCAGGTGTTCTCAGGAGTCTTTTTATTGTGGTCTCACCATCATTACTGGCCTGTACTGGAATAGTATCATAATACTACTTTGAACAAGCAAACAGAAATAAAACTTGTCATCATAAAATTCTCAAGATAATATTTTAAATTGTACAATAATGATAATGTTTTTGTCTTTTGCCCATGGAATGCACCTAAATACAAATTTAAAACTACATCATGCACCTAAACACAAATTTAAAACTACATCATGTTTATTTGCAGTGTGTGCATCTGTCTGTCTATCTATCTGTTTGTATTTCAAAGTTTCTTGGTAGGAAGCTACAGAGACTATCTAAATCTAGATGCTTAAGAAATGATTAATACCATATCCTGTATTAAGGAAGTACTGTAGCCCCACCCAATCCATGGGAGATCCATCCCACCCCCCCCACCCCCAAAAGATCCATCAAATTGCCAGCTTAGACAACTTTAAAAAAGCTGTCAAGATGGATCTCTTCCAGCAGGCCTTTCCTGAATAAAAGTGCCCGGCCACAGAATGACTGCCCCCCACATCATGTATTAGCCCACCGCTCTGTCCTCATTGTATTTTTTATTGTGTTTTTAATAGATATTTTAATTGTAACATGTTTAATCCTGTTTTAAGGGGAGGAATTTGGGATATAATTTTGTAAATGTGGATTTTAATGTGTTGTGAGCTGCTTTGATTGTCTCATCATAGAAAAGCGGGATACAAATTAAAGATGATGATGATGATGATGATGATGATGATTATTATTATTATTATTATTTACACCATGCCCCCACGCCACTGCCATGCTGGTGCTTCAAGGTGGTCTGTATAGCCCCTCTCAGAATCTTTCATAAGTACTTTAAAGTTCAGGTTAGAATACAGTTGGTTCTCTCTCCCCACTAACATCGATACCACTAGCCTCTACAGTCTTGTAATCCAAATGTGCATAGTCCTCTGGCCAGTACTGGATCACACAGTTAGATCTCAGGGTATATTGTTCAGTTTGTCTGATTGCTTTCTTGCACAGAGTGTGAGGAAAATGGCAAAAATGATCAAAGAATGAAAAATACTTTTCTTAGTATTGTGTCTTCTTATTATAACTAAAAATCTAGGAAGCTCTAACAGAAAGGGAAGAAGAAAAATGAGTAAATGGTGTAAATCTGTGTATTGAGATCATTTAGTGGACATTTACATCAAAAAAGAATCTGGCACACTGTGGAAGCACTTGAAGTTTCAAGGTCTTCAGTATTAAAATCACACTTGGGTACTCTCACAGTCATGTCACTCAGTACCCAGAATTAATGTGTTGTGCTGTCTTTGGGGATCCTCATCCTTTTATACATGGCCACAGTGCATTGAGTACTAATCATTAATCTCTTCTATAATATCATCTATACATGCTTGCCAAAGCCTGGTGAACAAGTATTCATGATTGCACTTTTGCTTCTTGGCAGTAAAAGTGCTTGTGTCTGCAACATCTCCTCTTCCAGCTCTGAAAATAGGTAGAAGGGTTAACTAACAATATAGCCTTATGGGTAGCCACAGCCTTGGGGTAAGAACTGCTTTTCCATACTGTCCTCTTGTCTCTCACCTTCCATCCTTCTTATGCCCTTTTGTGTGATTGATTGGCTACAAGAGATAACATTCTTTGCATTACAAAAGAAAAGCTACTTGCCAGAGGCAAAGACATTTCCCACATTCTTTTGCTCTTATAGAGGGGCCTTGTTCTGTGGGACCTGGTAATCCATGACTAAATTGGGCCTTTCTTTCTTTTTATATACATAGCAGTCCAGTACAAAATTAGAGACTAGTAGTGTTCCTCCATTCCTTTCCACTTAATAAAAGCAGAGCTTTAGTTTAGGCAATTATGTCTTTCATTTTTGTTGTTGTTAACTGCCTTCCTGTTGATCTTGACCCATGACGACCGTGCTGATGAGACGTCTCCAGACTCCCCATCCTCTACTGTTCTGCCCAGCTCCTGCAAACTCATATTTGTGGTCTCTTTAATTGAGTCCATCCATCTAACATATGGCCTTCCTCTCTTTCTACTTCCTTCCACCTTTCCTAGCATTATTTCCCCCCCCCAAGATTCATGCCTTCTCATGATGTGTCCAAAGTACACCAATCTAAGTTTTGTCATCTTGGCTTCCAGGGAGATTTCTGGCTTGATCTGCTCTAGGATCTATTTGTTTGTCTTCTTGGCTGTCCGTGGAATCTTCAGCACTCTTCTCCAGCACCAGATCTCAAATGAATTGATTTTCTTCCTATCTTCTTTCTTAATTGTCCAGCTCTCACATCCATGTATAATAATAGGGAATAGAATGGCTCGTATGATTCCAACTTTTTGTGCCCAGTTCTATATCTTTGCATTTTAGGATCTTTTCTAGTTCTTTCATAGCTGCCTTCCCCATTCTTAATCTTCTTCTGATTTCCTGGCTGCAGTCCCCATTCTATCAATGTTTCTTCCCAGATATGAGAACTCTTTTTCTATTTCTATTTCCTCATTGTCTAGTTTGAATTTGTGTAGATTCTCCGTGTTAATTTTTTCTTCTTTTTTATGTTCAACAGTAGGCCTGCCTTTGCACTTTCTTCCTTGATCTTCTTTAGTAGGTGTTGCAGGTCTGTGAGCTTTTCTGCTAGCACTATGGTGTTGCCAGCATATCACGGATTGTTGATATTTCTTCCACCTATTTTCATTCCTCCCTCTTCTGTGTCCAAGCCTGCTATTTTTACAATATGTTCTGTATATAAGTTGAATAGGTAGAGTGATAAGATGCTGCCCTTTCTGACATCTTTGCCAACTGGAAACCATTCCGTTTCTCTTTGTTCTGTTCTGACAGTAGCCTCTTGTCCTGAGTACAGCTTCCTCATTAAGACTATCAGTTGTGTTAGCACTCCCATGTCTTTAAGAGCATTCCACAGCCTTTCATGATTTATGCAGTCAAAAGCTTTGCTATAGTCTATAAAGCACATGCTGATTTTCTTTTGAAATTCCTTCATGCACTCCATTAGCCATCATATGTTTGCGATGTGATCCCTAGTACCTCTTTCTTTCCTGAAACCTGCTTGGAGATCTGGGATTTCTCTCTCCATGTATGGTTGGAGTCTATGTTGCAGAATTTTGAGCATAATTTTGTTTGCATGGGAGATTAGTGCTGTGGTTCTGCAGTCTCTTGTGTCTCCTTTTTTATGGATGGGGATATATATTGATTCCCCCCCCCCAATCTGTTGGTCATTGTTTTGTTTTCCATATCTGTTCACTAGAGTTGACTCTGCTAATGCGGATGGAAACAGTTTGATTGGAATATCATCAGTTCCTAGAGACCTGTTTTTTACTATTTCTCTTATTGCAGCTTCCATCTCATTTTTTAGAATTTGGGGTTCATCTTCATATGGCTCTTTGTTCCATGTGTCTTTCATCTCTTTTATATAACTCTTCTGTGTTCTTCTTTCATAGGCATGCTCTTAATGGAGAATGCCATTCTTCATTTGACTCTGAGAATATAGAAATATCCCAGTTCACAAAAAGCAATATTGCTCAACATGCTTCCAGTGGGATTGATGTGAACCAAAAAGTTCTTTTGGTGCTGGAAGAAAGGGACAGATTGACAATCACCAGCAATTAATCCCTTTTGGTTTAGCCCCTGAAAAAGTTTCATTGAAATGGTGGATGCCTTCTAGAATTTCATAGGAGGCAGCAATGCAGCAGGGAGGGATCAATGATCACTGTACAGTGTTCCTTCAGCAGTTAGTCTTTACTACATCCTGTTTTCCCCCAACACACACGAATGTAAAGAGCTATCTTGTTCTCAAAGGGGAATGTCTAGACAACTCTGTGTGTTTCCTATATTACATGAAATAATTCACCTCACTTGGGTGCATTAGAGTATGAGTCATATTTATTTACTTAGATTTAGCCACACTTATATCAGTGTCATACCATTTTTATTCTCATGCCTCCATCCTAAACAATCCTGGCATATGTAGTTGGTGACATTACCATGTATGGATGTGAGAGATGGACAGTGAAGAAAATAGATGGGAAGAAAATCAACTCATTTGAGATGTGATGCTGGAGAAGAGTCCTGAATATATTGTGAATGGCAAAAAAGGCAAACAAATGGGTCCTAGAACAAATCAAGCCTGAAATCTCTCTAGAAGCCAAGATGAGTAAATTGAGGTTGTCATACTTTGGCCACATCGTAAGAAGACATGACTCATTAGAAAAGACAATGATGCTGGGAAAGGTATAGGGCAGCAGAGAAGAAGACCACATGACAAATGGATAGATTCAGTCAGGAAACCATAAGTCTGACCCTACAGGACCTGAGCAGAGAGGATAGAGGACAGGGGCAGCTAACAACAACAACAACAAAGAACCAATATAAAGGTTTGGCAGGAAGAGATTCCCCCTTCCTTCTTTTTGCAAAAGCCTCTTTCCCTGAATAAATTAGAAAAAATGAAAATGAAAACACCAACATCATGGATTTTGAAATATTATGTTTTAGAATAATGAATAGAACAAGGTGCATTTCATGCCTTTATGCCCTCAAAATTATTTCTAAAAACTATGCAATAGGAAGACTTTGATAAAATACAATGTGTAGTATCTGATCATTGCAATTCCTGGCCTTGGTTTCATTTTCTCAGTTCTTTTTTGGGAATCGATGCTTTATGTCTGCTTAATACCGTGGAGAAGTAAAGGCAACAAAATAATTTCCTCTCTTTGAGTAATGTTTATGTTTTCTTCTGTTTCTATTGTTTTTTGCCGGAACTTAATAAGATGGCAAAACCAAAAAGGTACTTAACAGCTCATGATCTTCTAGCTCCATTTGTAACAAAATAATAATAATAATAATAATAATAATAATAATAATAATAATAATTTGCAATTGTTCTCCAAAAAGGAACACCCTTTAATATACAAAACATGACAATTTTATAGCAAACAACATCATATAATTGTACAGTCTATATTCCTGAAGTAACCCCGGGATCTTTAATCTGTAAAGGATGCTACTATCACATTTCCCCATTTTCTTTTTTTTTTTTACTCCACACCTTCAAAGATTTCAGAACTTTTGACTCTCTAATCAAATATGATGAAGCCCTAAGCAGATGTCAGAGGAGCTCTGAAGAAGAAACAGGTGCTATGTCACCCTTCCAAAATCTTGTCTCAGTCACATGTTTTTTAAGATCTTTAAAAACATCCCAAGCAAAGGGAATATTTACATGACACATGAGACCAATCCCACATTGCATTATGGTAACATTATAAACCCTGCATGCAAATGAGTGTAATCCTTTGTGTGTTTACTGTGATCAGTTAGACTGCAATCCTATTGATGATAAACTGTGAATAAATCCTACTGCCTTGATAGTACTTTCTTCGAAGCATTGTTATGCAATGGAGTGAGGAATTTTGAAAGTCCATATATTTATTTTCTTCATGGATTCTCCAATGGACATACAGCTGCTAACAATGCCAAAATCCCCCAAAACAAAACTGAGCATGATTGTAGGGATCCCTGCAATCTATTGAAAACTTCGACTCCTAGAAGGTTCACAGGGAGGAGAAAAAACAACGCTTTTTTTGCCAGAAAAGGGGAAGTCAGTAAAGTTTGGATGGGTTTGGGATGATGTAAAAACAACCTTGTAAGTTATGTGCAGCCACAGTCACACTTTCCTAGCCCCATTGTGTAACCTTGGGCTGATACGTTTTTGCTTCAAACTAAAGAATGAGATAATTTAATATTGCTCCTTAACTTTGCTTCCAGTACCCCATTACAATTGACTACTGGTAACATACCCAGATAGCCATGGTCTTGAGCCATATATTGTTGTTGTTTTCTATTTATTTCTGTACCTCCACCACCATCCCATGACCAGAGCTTGAAAAGGTTACTTTTTTGGAGTACAACTTGCAGAATTCCTCAGCGAGCATAGTCCCTGGCCATGCCAGCTGGAAGAGTCTGGAAACTGGACTTCAGAAAGTATCTTTTCCAAGCATGACCCAGGATAGTATATTTCAAAATCCCACTATATCAGCAGAGGCTGTAGCATTGATGCATGTCTGTGTTTGTGTGAGTGGTTGGGGACAACCTTCCTTTAAAAGCTCTTAAAACAAGCAGCTTGTGCTTGCATGTTGGCTATTTAATATACCAAGTAGAATTGTCTCCCATTAATTATGTAGGATTACTAAAGGAATGCTCTTTCTGGGTTGGTTTAATCCCTGATGACATTTATATAATGGAAGCTTTTTAAATGGCTACATTTCTGAGGCAGAATAGATCTATAACTGTTGGCTTGCTTTACTGCATTGACTGAGTAGCATAAAGAAAGGAAATGGGCTTCAACATTTATCTCTCCCAGCTAGCAAAGATTTGTTAGAAAATTTTACATTTAAATATCTAGTGAGTTTATCCCAGACATATAATGAAAACAACGTCTAATGTCATTTTCAAGATATTATTAGTATTAATGTTCCTTATGTAGTACTGGATATCTCAACCAGGCTATGATTACAATAAATACTAGGTTTATGTCTTGAAGGCACACAACTACAAACAGCCAATGTACAGTCAGCCCTCTATATCAATGGATTCTGCATCCACAAATTCAACCATCCATGGCTTGAAAATAAATATATTTTTTTAACAAATTTAAAAAGCAAACCTTAATTTTGTCATTTTATATAAAGGAAACAATTTTTACTATACAATTGAATATAATAGGACTTGAGCATCCACAGATTTTGGTGTCCACGGAGGATACCAAACCCTAGCAGATACTAAGAGCCCACTGTAGTATGGTATAACATGCATGGCTGTTCTGACCTTACTGCTTTGCTGTTTCACTAAAAATACAAGAAGGAGCATCTCAAAACTCCAAGGATGTCTATTTCATTATCAAACATCTCCTAAATTTAAGAAACTTTTCCTAATGTTCAGCTGGAATCTCTTTTCTTGTAGTTTGAATCCACTGGTTCATGATCTTGTCTCTATGAAGCAGGCTCGAATATCCTTACCAGCAGCATCTACACCTTTGGCTGCAAGTCTTTAGCAATATTATCTAGCAGCAGCATGAAAGGCAAAGGAACCCTTAAAAAATTCAGACTGCCATTCCTCTATTAATTGCTAATGATGAGCAATCACTCCTCCCTTCAGAAAACCTTTTTAAGTCCCTATCTCAGCCTTATAAATAGGTTCTGCTGCTCATATTTTATTGCAATGCTGTGCATGTTTATTAACATTGAAGGCTTCTCTGTGCTTCTAATCATTTGCTGCTGTTTTTCTTTTCCCCTCAGATACTAGTTATTCCTCTTCAGGGGGAAGAATCCTCCTACCAGGGTTGCCAGCAGCAATTTAGGAAAATATAAAATGCTTTCATGAAATGCTTGTTTCTTGAATTTTGTTTATGCGGGGTTGTGGAGGGGAAGGTGGCCTGTTAAAAATGAATGTGATACAAACCTGCTACTAAAAGCAATAGCACTGTGGCAACATTCTGGTGATTTGAAGCTCCCTGCCTCAGTTTCCTGGATACCGTAAATAGGGCCAGTAACACAGTTGCCTGCCTGTCCTAAAACATTATGGCAGAGAAGTGGATTGTAAAATCTAAACACCAGTTTACAAGGTCACCACTTTGATTATCAGCTTGAGGCAATGAGGGGTTGAAAGCTAGGGATCTTGCCTGCCAGAAAAAGCCACCTCTGTCACTATTAACTGTGTTTCCCTGTTGAATTGATTCCCCCGCATCTCTTTTTGCCTTGTAAAGATTTCCCTGCTGAAAAGGACTGAGACTGAGTGCATCATTTTCTGAATTTATCTGCATGTGCTCTAAAGAGTCATCACTGGAAACATGCCTTTAGTGATGTTCTAATTTCCTATACTAGGAACTCTGGTGGCACAGTGGTTAAATGCCAGTACTGCAGCGTTCTGTGCAATCATGCTGGCCACATGATCACAGAGAAGTCTCTGACAATGCTGGCTCTTCGGCTTAGTAACAGAGATGAGCATCGCCCCCTATGGTCACACACAACTTGACCACCTTGTCAACATGGAATACTTTTACCTTTTTCCTTTACTGCAACTGCAACATTGTAAGTTCGATCTTAGAGGAGGGCTCCAAGGTCCACTCAGCCTGCCATCCTTAAATAGGTGGATAAAACCAGTACCCAGCTTGTTAGGGGCAATTTGCTTACACATTGTAAACGCTTAGGGAGTGCTAGTTCACGGATAAGCTGTACAGAAATGTAACTGCTATTGCTACTGCTATTAGCTAATCAGCCAGTTTCTGTGAAATCTTGGGAGTAGTTGGCTTCTTTGTAGGCCTGCATGTTGTGAAAGGAGAGATAATGTGGTATAGTGGTTTCAGCCTTATAAATAGGCATTTGACAATGACTCTGGAGACCAGGGCTAGAGTCCTTGCTCAGCCATGGAAACTCCCTTGGCGACCTTGAGCAAGTCACATACTCTCAGACTCAGAGGATGGCAAGGGCAAACCCCCTCTGAACAACTCTTCCCAAGAAATCCTTATGATAAATTTGCTTTAGAGTCACCATAAGTCAGAAATGACTGGAAGGTACAGAACAATAATATCGTAAAAGACCTCATAACTGGGAGAAAGCTACAAGGATTTTTTTTTTTTTAGCAGTTGTTACATTACAAACTGATTGGACCTCTATGGGTTTTCACACATTCCTCCAACCTCAAGTACAGAAGATTATGCTGAAAATGCAAGAAGATGGATATAATGAGCAAAATTCAGAAACTGCATATCAAACAGTATCCAAATCCATACATTTCCTAGTTATGACAGTCTTCACAGTGCTGGAGGAATAGTTGCATAGCTGATGAATTGTTCTTCAGAATTGTTTGGGGTCTGATATGATTTGCTGCATCCATACTATGTATTCCACCAATAAAATTAACCTCAAAGATCAGGGAGCAGTGTGAATAAGGAATGTGACTGGCTAGCACACTGTGCCTCTTCTTAGAGAAGGAAGATCTTGTCACAGTCATCCGTGTCTTGTTCCCCCATTGATTAGGTGACTGAACAAGAGGTTGCCCTTGAAAAGTGTTCATGAACTAGAGACATGAAAAAGCTTACAGATGGAGGGACATTTTGCCCTGATGAGAAAGCTTGTCACAGATTCTCCAAGAAGGTTGTTGCCTCTGGCATTAGAATTAAATACTTACTATTCTTTTTCCTGTCACGCTTTCTGCAATTTGCACAAAATGTCTTTGTGCAGAATTAGTGACTTTACTCTGTAGCTAAGCTCTCACACACAGCAAACACCATAGGTCAGACTGGTTGATCAAAAAGATGCAAACAATCCATCTAGTGCTATGATTTTGTAATCACAGTTTAAAGTTTACAGACAAATTTACAGAGATGCACAAAAATGAACAAAATCTTTCAGATAGCAACAGCAAATATCACCATCATGACAAGGATATATCCCCCCCCCCATTATTTCACTTTACTGCACAGAGACAAATCAAAGTCAGGATTTATATCCTTATCAGAAACTAAAATGATTGCAAAATGTGCTAGACTTCTTTCAGGATTATGGTTTGGAGATCACACTGTACAGGTCCTGGATCTAGTTTATTGGCCTCAGGTTTGTTTCTAGTCACAGTTCTTGGTACTAATGGTGACCTACAAATCTACAAATCTTTAAATGTCTTCACAATGAACAGGTCCAAAATTTATGATAATCATTGAAGGTACTGTTATACATCTTACCACTTACTGCTTAGACTGATGGACTATATGAACAAAGTATTTTGGGTTGCAGCACCCTGACTGGTAACTTCACCCTGTGGGAGGTGAAATTGATTCCCCTCATACTGGTGTGTTTTTTTTTTAAATGAGCAGTTTAAAAATGCTTTTCTTCTTTAGATTTTTTTTTAGTGTTACATTTTCTCCCTCACTACCTAATTTTAATTTTTCAATTTGATTAATTACTCTGTTCCTATGTTCATTATTTTATTATATGAATCTGTTAGTAATGTTTTTATTACTTATTACTTATCACCCCAAGTTAAGCAGAGGGTGTGACTCATGAATTAATTCACTTAAAAATATATACAGCACTGTACTTTTATCATCAAAGGCAGTACTTCACTGAATATGACTGATATAACCAGCAAGCCTAGCTAAGAGTTGAAAAGGTGCAGAAGGTATCATACCCACATTTACTGTGTTCTTTCAGGGTGTCTCAAATGCTCTCCATGACAGTGGATACCTCTTTTCAACCACTTAGAGGTTTTGGAGTATAGAGGCGAGTAAGGGGAGAAAATCTCCTGGGAAGGAAGGAAGTCATGCTGGGGTTTAGAGGCATCTTCCAGGCTTAATATACCATCATAGACAAGATCCTGGCTAGCCTTCCTTAAAGAAACATTAAGATCAGTGGGAAAGCATTGAGCTAGTGAACAAAGCCAGCCAAACTATGTGGAACTCTGATGAGTGCAATGGATCACTTCTGTGGATTATATCTTACAATGCCAAAAAGAAAGAGAGAAAGTCTTTGATTATTTCCCTCATGTGTATCATCTGTGATAGCTGGCAAACCTTTGTTTCCAGCAGCTACTGTGTTGTGAAAATCACACTGAACATATTTAACTTGCTGGCACTGGATCACCTATTACTTTCCAACAAATCAAAGAAAATTATGTTTAAGAGAGAAAAGCAAGGGATGGGTTATGGTTCATCCAGATTTGTTTTTCAGATTGAAATTGATCATGTTGATTCAAACCTGATTCAAACCTAAACCTTGTGATGCTTCAAGTCACAAATCACAATTCATCCTCTCTGCCTCTTTGTGCATATGTGTTAGAAGAGCTGTCACTCAGTGTCTCTCTCCATTTTGTTTCAAAACCACTCCTTCCAAACCCCCACCCCTGTTTTTCCCCTCACTTCACACACTACTTCGCCCCAGTAGCCAGCCAGTCTTGTCTGTAACAGACTTTTGGAAAGGAGGGGGGTTTGTCTGCTCTAAAAGAGCAAGAGCTTAATGCTGCTTCCCCTATAATGAGATTGGCTGGTTTCCCAGACTCTTGCTAGTGAGCTTGCTGTTTGTTTTGTTGTTTTATGAGCCCCAGAGGGCCAAGTGAACTGGGCTTTTGGAAGCTGGGCAAGGCCAGTGTCCGCAGTTTATTTACAGTTTACAACCAGCCAATGGGGGAGCTTTATTTTTGTGACAAGTCTAGAGAATGCTGGACCCTCAAGGGACCAGGCCAAATGTTATCCATTTCAAATGCCAGAAGTCTATTTGGCTATCCTGAAGCAAGGACTAAAGCGGATGAGGCTAAGTATCTGGCAAGTGGATGCAAGATTTGTTGTGCTGTTTAGAATAAGTCACAATGATATCAATGTGATTCAGCTTATTATTATTAGTTTTGGAAAGTGTCATCTTTGAACACTCCCTGATATTTGTTAGGATGTCTGCTCTCTCTGACCAAGGACAGCAGTCATTCTCTTGGCATAGGTCCACATGCACACTTTAAGTCAGGCAGTTTCAGCTGAGTTTTATGCATGGCATAAATGTGCAAAAGTGGCCAACTCTTAGCTTGAAAAGTGATGGTAGGCACTTATTTTAAGTCCATGGGGAATTTTAGTCAGATTTAAGACTCTTAAACCACTTAAGTTCTTTGGAAAATGGTACCCCTGGTGATTTTTTTTTTTTAAAAAAAAAACCTTTACATTCTAATGGAGTGGCATCAGCTTTTCAGGAGGTGAAAAAATCAGGGGGTTCTGAGAAAACTCTGCCAGTGGAAATCTTTTGTAATTGTGGGCAAGGCAAGGCAGGGTTGGTTTTGAGTGATGCCAAGTCCAAGACAGCTCCCTAGAGAAGGAATCATGAGGAAATTGTTTCACTTGATAAGGACAAAAGAAATTAGGCTTCAGAAAAAATGCTGTGTTTGTTTTAATTCAAATACACTAGGCATTTTACACGATGTGGAAAACAAAACTGGGTCCCAGCCCATGTGAGGCTTGCCTTCCTTTTTACTTCTCCATCCCAGTCTGTATTGAACCCCTTGACTTCTTGATTTACATTGTGTTAGGCCAATCACTACCATGTGCTCTCTGTCTTAAAGTGCAATGGGTATTGGGGCAGGAAAAAACTCACTGATTCATTTGCAATCTTGTCTGCCTATGTAACGAACTTTTGAAGAGGGAAAGGCAGAGCTGATCATTGGTTTTGAATCATAATGATGTATAAATGATGCTATAGTCCATCTAGTTGTTGTTGTTTTTTTAAAAAAAATTTAAATCCAACTTTCCTATCATATCCCCACTTGATACTCAAAATGACCCAGCAAGGTAGATCTCACTGAGAGAAAACAAGAGACCCAAGGTCCCCCAGGAGTTTCATAGCTTACTTCTGGCTTGAAACTGGATTTCCTAAGTCTTATTCCACCCTGTAACCACATTGGTTGTTTGCTTTTCTAATATGGATGTGATCATTCATCATGTCCCTTACACATGTCTCCCTCAGTCTGACTGGCCCTATGTAGTTTCCATGGGTGCAACAATCATGGTTTGACTAGGACCCTGAGAGACCAAAGTTCAAATCCCTGCATAGCCATGTAAACCCACTAAGGGATCTTAGCTAAGTCACACTCTTTCAGCTTGAGAAGCAGGCAATGGCAAACCTCCTCTCAATAAATCCTGCCAAGAAAATCCTATGACAGGGTCACCAGCTGGAATTGACTTAAAGGCACATAATAACAACAAGAAATTTCCATGGAGAGAACAATGCTTAGATGTGGGTGTGTTAACTTCCTGCTAAGGTAGGTTGAGGGAAAGAGTGAGAGCTGTATGCACACCCTCTTGCTTTACACTCTGAAAATTTTGTGTGGTTGTTGTAAACAGCAGGGGTAAAAACTGATAAGTTCTTACCAGCACAGACAAACTACCTCTGCAATACTTTTTCAGAAGCTACTTCACTGTAGAGGTACAGGCATCAAAGGATTTCTATACAAAGCCATTGTCTGTTCTACTTATTAGTTGAATAGGTTTGCCAACTTGTTGTAGAGGTGCCAGATAAAAGCTTTTACATTTCTTCACTCTTCGTAGCATTTGCCCATAATCCAAGAGTTTAAGAAAACATATTGAATATTATGAAGTTCCCACCACAAAGACTGCAAAGAGAGGCAAGAAAGCTTGGTTTGGGAGATGCTCTTTCACTTTAGAAGGGAAACTGACAAGATATTTTAAACTGTGAATTTCACTTCTATAGTGAAAGGACTTCTTTTCTTTCCTGTGTCGGTTTTTACTAATGTTATTAGTAGCTCTTGAAAAAGGGCTGGATAATGCACAGTGACCAAGATCCTACATATATGTGTAGCTCCACATGCACAGTGGCCAAGATCCTACATGTATCTGTAGCTCCACATGCACAGTTCTGCATGTTTCAATTGCTTGGCAGCTGTACAACCTCAGGTGGGTCCCCTGTTGCTATCCTTTCCCAGTTGGGAAGGGAGTAGAGAATTCAGACCACAGTAGTTTTCAAGACAGTAATGAAAAACAGACAAAATTCATGACAGGCAGGACTGACAATCAGGAAGTAGCTATTAACAATTCTGTGTTCTACCCAAATACTAGATGACAGTATTGTTTTCAGTGAACTAAGCCACGTGTTTCTGTGTAAAATCAACACATTGTCTATATTCATTAAATTACATGAAGTTCATATTTCTTTCTTTATTAAGAGCTCACAACTCAAAATATAGAAGGTTTTGGCATCTTATTCAGCCCAGATAAAAGAAAAAGGTTTTCCACCCTTTAAGTAGGGGACACCTCTTATAATAAGAGACACCTGGCAACCCTAGAACACAGAGAAGCATCTGGTGTTACGATGGCCAGGAGGTAAGAAATAAAGATTTGCTATAAACCTATCTTTTCCTTCTCCCATGACTCAGAGCAACCAGACTGGCATGGCCTGAATCACCTCCCTTCTCTTGTTTCCCTTCCCCAAGTAAACAGGAGCAATGGGCTCTCCACTGGGGCTTGGCAGCTGCTGGGATGAATGCAAAGGCATCACATCCAGAAAGGGACTTGCCCATGTATAAGCTGCACTTACAGGTATGGAAGTAACATGGCATGCCAGCAAATTAGTCCCAAATTTCCCAGAACCAAGAGCTGGGTGCATCCAGCAAGGAACCAGGGAAAGAAAGTCTAATGTTATCAGGATGGAGAGAAAACACATACAGATATACAGAGACTTTTTAATGACATCTGAGACTGAAGAATTTTTTATAATTGTTGGACAACATAAGGTGAAACAGCAAGAAATCACTTCAAAATCAAGGAGCAAATTCTGTACATTGCTAGTGTTGTTAAACAAAAGCATGTGTCCCAATCTGACCTTGGTCTTCCCTGCAGCACTGGGTGAGACGGGACACAGAGAAAAAAAGCCTGTCTTTTTCTTCTCCCCCCCCCCCCCGCCCCGCAATCTGGTGGCACAGCTTCTTCCTGGGAGCCACGACACTAGTGTAAGCCAATGCATAGCCAATAAGAAGCTGAGGTGTACCACCCAGAGAACAGACCTTCCAAGGTAGATACTGTATTAATGAAGATGGTACCTCTCTGATCTGTCTTGGAAGCATCAAACTGCTCTTGGATGCACCCAGACAGCACTCAGTGAGCTCCAGTTTTCCCCGTTCTCCTCTTTTTTTCATTTCTGGTTTGCTGGGTTGAAATTCCTTTTGCTTAGTACTGGTAGGGATCGGATGGCCATTGATACTTACCTGTTGATTGTTACAATCCCATAAAACTTACTTTGTTTTTTGGGCTAGACCGACTGGAAGAACAGTGTCTGGATGCTCATATTCCCCACTTTAGGATCCTCATAAGAGATTTTAAGGATAAGATGTTAAAGGCATGTCCAGTTGAGGGCTGCTGAATGTGCCTCACTCCCAGTTTTCAGAGGAAGTGCACAGTGTACATGCCCATATGGAATCCCACTTTCTATCACCCCATGGTTTTCTCCCACAAAGGGGTCCCATCAGTCATTAGATGGGTTGCCAAATGCCTGGATCTATGTGTGCTCTGACAAGGCTCTGTCAGCTGTAACCAAGAAGGTTGTGGCTGTTTTCAGCTCCAGCAATGTGTCTGTGTCCTAAAGTTATGTTCAACCCTTGCTTTCTATCCTACCACCTTTACCATTGTACACATAAGCGACATGCCGCTGAGTAGACCATTATTATTTCAATAAGAAATAGGTATACATCTAACTACATTAGAGAAAGTCTTGTGGATTGGTTAATTCTTTAATAGGACATTTTGGGGAGCATGAAAATTTCTAAAGCCAAAACTTGAATTCTGGTGTGCTGGTTGTTTTATTTACCAGTGGCATGGTGCCAAGAAATGTTCTTTTGTATTATTAAAAGGAAAGGAAAGGAAAGAAAATGTGTTGCTGGTTATGTGTTTAGAGCTATAATGTCTCTCTGTCTGGAGAATAATGCATTGCTTTACTAAAAGCACCAAATGGCTGAGTTGACTGTATCACACCAGTAAAGGTCAGCATTAAAAGTTGCTCTTTTGCAAGTATGAGTCATGGGAACAAATATTTAAAGGACTGGGCATGATCTGAGCCTAACTAATTTAATCCTGCTGTATCTGGATTTCAAATGACATTTTGTTAGCTCTAGTGCTTTCAAACCATATTCGCTTGTTAGGTATACCCTTGCCTAAAGTGCAGTGTGATGGGCTTTATTAGAATAAAGAATTGTATTGTTAGAGTACAGAATGTAGAAATTCTATTGGGAAATGCTTTGTTCTAGTTGCAGCTCAAAGTAATGAAGGGAAACCTTAATTTAAGACTGACTTACTTGGTGCTCATCTGGGACCAATAGCAACAAATACATCTGGGTGATTATGCAGGTGGTAGCCTTTCTCTTCTGTCTTAGTGCCTTAGAAATAACTTATTGAATGAGATCATATTACAGGTGAGAGTTGAACTAATGCAAATTTTAGTTTTGCAGATTATGTTGCAGGGAACCTTACATTAGAATGTAGATTTTACATTTATCCTAGTTGTTCCTTGTATGCAACACACCAGCTCCCACATGCTTTGCATTCTTATGTTGGGGTCATGTCCCCTGTTGTGTCACAGCAGGGCAAACTGAATGACTAGGGTAGATTGCATGGCTCATGGGTGAAAAATCAATCTTGCCTTTCATGCCAAGAAGTGGTGTATCTTATTATAGCTAATAAATCAGTGAAGTACCCTTCATCCAGCTTGTCAATGGAGAACAGTGTTTGTGTGATTGAGAATAAATGAAGGCCAGAGTGCTGTCAGGCATAGAGAAGTATATGTATAATTTTGCCATCGTGCCATTTATATCTGTTATCGTAAGAAAAATGAGTTTTCTAGGATAACTTAGAGCCATGCTGCAAGAGTGTTTGATCATAAGCAGGCTGGGGTTACAGATATCCAGGAAAAGTTGCATATGTAGCTTTGCTGATGGCTTTTCTTTCTCGATAGTGCAATAATTGATGCCATAGCATGTTCATATTCTAATGGAAACAAACAAGTGCTTTGCACCAGATAAGTCATATGAGCACTGTTTTCTGATGAGTGCAGACTTTCTGTTTCTCAGACCTTTTGATTAAAAACACCTTTTAAGGATTTTTGAAATAAATAGCATCCATAATTTGAAAAAGCCACAGCTCATTCTGTTACATAACATAGTTTTATTATCCAATCATTCTGTGTGCAGTTTTATTTTTTGTTTTGTTTCGAGATTGAGTGTTCCCCATTATACCCCTGCACTGCTGTTTATCTACCTATTAAAAGCAGTGGGAAAACACAAAATTCTCCTGCCATTATTGGCAGTAAATCAGAGTAAGACAGAGAATGCAAATCACTCCTGTTCAAATGCCTGAACAACAGGGGGGTGGTATGCTCATTGGATATTTATAGCAGTTTATACAGTGAACCCTTGTTATACGCTGGGGTTTGGTTCCAAGATCCCCCATGGATAACAAAATCCGTGGATGCTCAAGTCCCATTAAATATAATGACATAGCAAAATGGTGTCCCTTATAAAAAATGGAAAATCAAGGTTTGATATTTGAAATTTATACTTTTTTTTAACATTTTCAAACCATGGATGCTTGAATCCATATATAAAATATCTGTGTATAAGAAGGGCCAACTGTACCAATTTAACTGCCACGGATCCATTCTACAAAATCCTAGAGTTTGTAGTTTGGAGGTAATGTACTTTGAATTATTTGCTTGAAGGCTCCTGTCCTCTTCTTATAGCACTTTTCTAGAGGAGAACTGGTCTAGAGAACTGTAATTTGCAGGAGGCTACTGAAGCTTTCTAACTATAAATTCTAAGTACCCCACCAGATTATGAATCCCAGGATTCCATAGGATGGATACACCATAGTTATAGTGGTATCACATTGTTAGAACCAATGTCCCTGCTATTGAAAGTTATGTTGTCTTTTATTCTAGAAGTAATAATAGCCAGACACAGCTCACTACAGCTGTAGTCACAAGTAACTGTAGTTTCTGGGTGTCTTTTTTTCACATGGGACTTTTAAACTGGAATCTTGCTGGGATGTGTGCTGTTGCAGGAGCTTTTTGTGGTGGTGGTGGTGTGTCTTCAAGTTATTTCAGACTTATGCCAATCTTAAGGTGAACCTACCATTGCCACCTCCATCCAGTATTTCCAGTGCCTCATTTGTCACATAAGAAGCACATTTGGATGTCAAAACATACAATTTAAAATTATAAGCTCCTTGGAGGCAGAATTTTGCCATGTAATTGTTGCTCTTAAAGCTAGGGATACTTGGCAACCTTGATGATATCATATAAATAAATAGCTTTGTCAACATTTACATAGCACATTTCACTTGTTCATAGTGTCTCACACTGATTATGTCAATGCTTCTTACAACACATGGTTACCCTTGATGGCTGTCAGCACTGCTAACTATACACAGTTAAAATCCTCCATGCTAATCCCACACATGGCACCCTGCCTCATCCCAACCTAGTCATGGCCAATTTTAAAAAAAAACAAACAAATTTTGCTAAAACCAAAAGGTTGTAATTAACAGTAAGTTATGCAAAGCTGACTAATCTGCACATTTCATTTTTTAAAAAAAGAAATCTGGATTTGTTTTCTACTCAGAGTTTAGAGGCTAGTGAAATCCTTTTCAGGCAGGATTCAACCATATTTCCTTGAAATCCCTTCTGGACATTAGTAAATGTTTTGTTTAACTGAAGAGTTACTTCATTTCTTAAACATTCTGCCATGAAATATGCATTTGTATGCCATAAAACAAACAATGATATAAGGTTTGGAATGTGGCCAGTTGCCAAGAGAGTTTAACAGAATAATTGTGTTGTTCTTCTGCAATGTCAGTCTGAAAAATGTATCTCTTCCATTACAAATCCCTGCAATTTGGATCAGAAACAGTCTTCTTCATTTTCCAGTGTAAATCTCTGTATAGCTTCTCCCAGCTCTCTTACTTAGTGTTGCTAGCTTTTCAAAATACCAATAAAAGACAGTCAAAGTTCATGACATATAAGGTTGACAATCAAGTCTGTATTGTACTGAAATACCAAATGAGAAAGTATTGATTTAAGTTATCTTAGCAATATATTTCTAGGTGAAATTAACAGTTTGTCGAAATTCATATATTACATGATGCACACATCTATATCTCACTGAAGGGCTTATATTCAAAAATACAAGATCTTTAAAGTATATTTATTTATTTTATTTTAAGGTGGGTTTGGGGGGAGCATCTTGTTCAGTCTATATAAAAGGAAAGACTTTCCAGCCCTCAAATAGGGGACATCTCCTTATAATAAAGGATACCTGCCTGCACTATAAAGGTCAACTTTTACAGCCCTGAAATAAGGGACATCTGTTATAATCAGGGATACTGGGCACCACTATTCTTACTTGTGCTGCTAAAGTGCTAAACCCTTTGTAATTACAGTCTTGGCAACTTTAAAAAATGTCTGTTCACACTTCCTTTCTTCATTCTAAGCAACTTCAGGAGTCAAACAAAGTTTCTTCTCACCACCATCACCACCATCACTTTTCTAACAGCTCTGTGTGTAAGTTAGACTGAGAGATAGTGACTTGCCCCAAAACTCCTAGTGAGCGTTTAAGTTCATTGGAGAGTTGAACCCTGGGCCTCCTTAAGTTCTGCTATTAGTCTTTCCCTACCTAGTGACTTCCACCTTCGTCAACCATTGGATATGTTAGGTGGAGATAATGGACACTGAAATCTAAAACATTTGGAGGGCATGGGGCTGGAAAAGGTTGCACAGTCTAATTACCATATTTCACTGACTCTCTCATGTTGTTGTTGTGTGTGCCTTCAAGTTGTTTCCAACTTATGGCAACCCTAAGACAAGCCTACCATGGAGTTTTCTTGGCAAGATTTGTTCAGAGGAGGTTTGCCATTGCCTTACTCTGAGAGCACGTGACTGGCCCAAGGTCATCCTGTGGGTTTCATGGCTAAATACACAGTACAATACCATCCAGAATCCACAAAACAGTGATACTTTTATTGGACCAATCAAAATGCATTTTGGTTTTCCAAATAAAGGTATCACAGTTTTGTGGATTTGGGGTATTTTTGTATTTTGCTACATGGCTAACACAGCTACCTCGTGTTAGTGGTCCATGGCTGGAAGATTTCCCAGTCAGCTTTGCCTCTCCATAGGCATAATGTTTGTTTTCCACTGCCTGACTGAGATTAGCATCTGACAGCCTTAAGCAGATAGGATTGTTACAAAGTATGATGAGCAGACTAGTGCTCCCTGCCACACACACACTTTTTGCAAAGCACCACATTTGCTGTGCAACTCCCTTTAGATATGGGGGCAAGGGAGAATGAGACAATACACAGATGGACAAAAGGGTTTTGGTGTGAGACTTATTACTATGAAGATGAGGCTCTGTTTCCTGCTAGGGTAGGGAAGTTTTTTATGCCCTTGTCTCTGACTGCCTTTCATTGCTGTTTGCTTGAAGTAATTTTCCCATACATGAGGCCTTTAAAATGTGATTGCATTGGGACATTTGTATTATTACAACTCCAAGACTCTGTGCAGTTAGCTTTATGTAACTATTGAATATTTCAATACACAATGCATAATGCTATCTATATTCATAAGTCAGGCAGGCAATGGACAATAGCTCTCCACTCACAGCTAAATAATAGCGGTAAGTGATCATATTTGCCTTTCTCTCCTGACTGAGTAACTTTGGTGGCTTTCCCTTCAATGTGGTGAATTTTTATGCAGCTCAACTAGGTATACCTTGTCCCATTTATGGGCATTAATTTGATTTTTGAAAATGAAATATACATATGAATTCATGCCTTATACTGAATTATCTCATATTTCTTGACTGTACCTATTATATTAATTCTTAATTGCATGCATAAGTTTTAGGTTTTTTTTTTTAAAACTCTTGTTTTCATGTAGCAAAGAGTATGAAATAGAGGAAAATCCAGCAAGACAGGTACATACATAGATCGAGCCTTCTCACACATTTAGAACAATGGGAAATGTAGCTCTGAGAATACTGATGGACTGCAGTTCCCATCAACATAACCTGATCAGCATAACCAATGGTGAAAAGTCTTTGGCACTGCAGTTTTTCAGGGCCACACATTCCATATCACTGATTTAGAGACACATTTCAATTTTAGTTGAGAATTGATTTAAGTTGTACTATACTGGCTTGAGGTGTGAGAGGGGGTACTCTTCCTTATCCAGGACTACTGTTATATATCTGTGACTAGTTCCAGTTCCACCAGGGCTAGCCTGAAGAAGAAGAGCCCTCCCTCCGGTCCATCTGCCTTGGTCCAGGCTTCAGAGGGAGAGAAGAATGCTGGACCTGATCCCCTCCCCCCCTCACCATTCCCTTCTCCTTTTGTGTCATGTCTTTTAGATTGCAAGCCTGAGGGCAGGGAACCGTCTATTATCCCCGCTGTTGTAAACCACTCGGATTCCCAGTGATTGGGCGGTATATAAATAAAACCTATTATTATTATTATTATTATTATTATTATTATTATTATTATTATTTGCCACGATTGAGCCAGATAGTTTAGTAGGCCCATTAAAGTAGGACTCTTGGAGACCAGGGTTCAAATCCCCACTTGGCCATGGAAACTGCTGGGTACTTTGGGCAGATCACACTCACTCAGGCTTAGATGAAGGCAATGGCAAACCTTCTCTGAATAAGTCTTGCCAAGAAACCCTTATGTCATGGTTGGCATAAACTGGAATCAACTCAAAGGTGCATAACAACAAACTCACATGATATTAGTTGGATCTTGATCATTGGATAGAAAAGCTTTTTATATAGAAAAACCACTCTTTAGTTAAATGTCAGTGTTTGACTTTGCATTGCCAAGATTGTTTTTATATAGGGACACAGTTCTTTGTATTCTTATAGAACTTCTCTATGTATGCTGTTCTGTTGTTTTATATGTGTGTGTTAGAGAAGAAAATGTGTGCCAAGGAAAATTTCATGTTGATAGTCTTCTAACCCTTTTGACCATGTGCAGTGTACTCATATCAATGACTGTATAATCTACCATCTGGAGTGACCATCTTATTAAATACCTTTTGGCTAATATACATTCTGAATGCCTTATACATTGGTAAAATGCAAAGGTTAACTGGCACACAGTATTGGGATTCTAGTGTTCTGTTACTAGGGAACACCCATTCATTGCCGATTGTTTACCACATTCAGTTCAAGGTGTTGAACTTAACTTTTCAAATCCCTATATGGCATAAGGCCTGTTTATCTGAGGAACAACCTCAGTTTGATATGAAATTGTGCAGTCATTCAGTTGTACAAAAATATGCTCTATTGGGGATATCATTATCTACAAAGGCCTGCTTGATGGTTATGCAGGAGAGAGCTTTCTTTCATGTCAGTCCCAAACTTTGGAACTGCAATAGTTCCTGAAAAGTTTTGAAATACATCTTGTTAAACTGGATTTTAATTTGTTTAATTTGTTTTATTTTACTGCTTTAAATTATTGCTGTTGGTTGTACAGCACTTTGGTTGTTTCTGTAAAAAGGGAGTATGTAAATATAAGCAAATGAAAAATACAAATGAAGATATACAACAAGTTAAACATCGACTTGGAGGGAGAGAAGTGGTTGATTTTAAAAGATCAGTATTGGAGTTTTCAGAAGTGCTGGATAAGACCCTCTGGGTAAAGCTTTAGTCTAGCAATAGAAACTTCCCATGCCAGATACTGCTGATATGGAGCCTGTGGCCACTGAGCTAAATATTCTTGCCCCAAGCCTCAAGTACCACCAAGCCTACTGACTGCTACAAGTGCCTGTGTAGAAATAATGGAGAGGGCCAAAGCAAGAGGTTTCACACCTTTAAGATTCTCCTAATATGCAATTCTTCAGCAAGGCTAGAGAAAGATAGGGCAGGCCAGGCCATTCAGTCACATAGAGAATATATCCTATATTACCAAATGCACATTGTCTTAACTAACTGTCTATTTCTTGAGAACTGTCCAAGGTACTGAAGGACCTCTCTAACCACCCTTGTTACCTGGTTCTGCTATCAACTTTTGAGTGAATAGACAAACCTTGCCCCTAGGTCTCCATTGTTCTCCAAAGCAAGGATATAAATCTTCTTTTGTTCTCCCATGCAAGAACTAATGCATCCAGTATCTTTCTCCCTCTTGCACAAGAATTCAAGGCTTTTTGTGTAGTTTTCAATGGCTATTTACATTTTTTTGAAAAATTAACATCTGCAGGGGAAAAAACATTGGCTTATTTTGTGCAAAAAGTGATATCTTTGCACAGAATCTTTCTGTGTAAACAGCAACATTTTTTGTCACGGAAAACTGTGTTTTTAAATAAAAATGCTCTTCTGCAGGAAAGTTTTCTGAGCAAAATTCACTTTTTGGCACAAGATAATCATGTTTAGTAAAGTAATTTTCCAAGGGGGGTTGGAATCCCAAGGGCAAACAGGTGTCCAAAACTGTGCATTTACTCAGTAAGCTGGGGCCCCCTTTTTCCCACCAATGATAAAAATATGTGTGAATATTTTTAAAACTTCTGTACTAAACACCTCCTTAGATTCAATCGTATCAGGATTGGACAAAGGAGTGATGCCATAGGTGTGGATGGATAGATAAGTTACTTCTACTGTGGCTCATGTTTTATTGATTTCAATAAATCGTAATCCTTCCAGTGAGAGGAATTTGACTGAAAAGTGCTTAACTTCAATGGGTGTAATTCATATTAAGCCTTGCCTTGCTACTGAAGATTGCAAACCCTCTTATATTGAGTGAAAATTTCATAGCAATCACTGTGCAATAAATACCCACATGGATGCCAATATATTTCACATGGCAGAAGAAATGGAAAACAATGCCCCTGAATTGAAATATTCCTCCAAGCCCATTAGTCTGGACAAACCCATATGGACAGAGAATCAGGTATCTCCAGCATGGAGAATTAACAAGTGAGTTATGATTCTTTATTTATTTGGTTGTTTAATGTTCTCTGCTTTCTAAAATGTTCAAGGTCAAGCAAGATATAGTTCACTTTTCCATTCATTTCCTCACAAAGATATTGAGAGAAGGAACTGGCTCATTTCTTTGTTTTCTTGCTTGCTGGTGTTTAAGCCTCTGTGATTCTCACAAAATTATGAGTTTAATCCACACTCTATTTGCTTTGATGGCAAAGCTATCATAGATTTTAATACAGCTGGGTAGCACCCATTAAAACCTGGAAATGAAACGTTTAAAAATAGATTAAACATTGTAAGATTTGTTCAAAAATGTTGAGTTTTCAATGGAATCCAAGTGTAAAGATGAACTGATAGTTTAATAAGAAAAGTAAACAGTAATGGGGGGGGGAGTGGAAGAATGAAAGGAAAAAATGGGAATCTATTAATTGGGGATTAGTGGGTAACATAGATTTAGAGTTTCCTCAGGCTGTCCTTTAGAATCTTTGAGATAGAAACATTCTAAGTCCAGAACTTCTAATAATGTATTCTTCTCTCATACAATAGGCAGAAGGTAGAATGAGTAGGCAGCACACTTACTGTGTAAAAAGAGTATGTGTGTGGAACTCTTTTAAAGAAACATAGGCGCGTTACAGACCACCCCTTTGGGGCGGCCTGTAGGTGTGCCTTTCCCCGGTGTATCAGGGCCTCAGCTGCAGATCGGCAGCCTCCCAGGCCCTGATCCACCACTTTGCAGGCTGCGGGGAAGTGGCAAAAGGCCACTTCCCCGCAGCCTGGAAAGGGGTGTCCTTGGGGCTTCAAGCCCCAAGGAACACCCGTGGTGCAGGGAGGAGGAGAAAGGGGCCCTTGGCCCATTTCTCCATTGTGTTGCTGGGCGCAGCCGTCTGAAGGCTGCGCCCAGCGATGCAAACCAGGAAGGAGCTCCGAAACGGAGCTCCTTCCTGCTCCACGCAAAGGGCACATTAAGCGCCCTCGCACGGAGCGATGGTGTCACGTCCGCGCCGCATCGTTTGGAGGCGGCGCATTTGTCATGCCATCATGGCGACGTCTGTGTGGAATGGCCACCACCATTTTGTATGGACTCAGTCCGTACTAGGGTTAGGGGGGTGCGGAAGCACCGCACCTTCCTAACCCTTGTACGTACTGAATACATACTTTATGGCGGTCTGTAACCCGCCATAATTAACAGAAACAAGACATGATTTTTGTCATGTACTGCAGAATTTATAATCATGTGGGCAGTATCACATGATCCTGTAAATTAGGAGTGGGAAAATACTTCACTCCAGATAGCCAGTGGTGAGTAATTATGGCAACTGCAATCCACTTAGATGACCCCAGCTGCACTGCAATGTATACTACAGGGGAACCCACTGTGTCTATAGCAATGTTGGGTAGTTTGCAAGAATTTGGGCAATAGACAAGTTATTGCTCCTTTACCTGGTATATGTATTTTGCTACCAGAGGTTTTAGTAGGCTTCTGTATTCAATTAAATAGTCTGTCTTGAAGCATAAAGCCCTTCAGTCCATGCTGGTTGTCTTTCTGCATTATCAGAACTGAAAGGCATAAATATAAACTCCCATCCAAATTCAATACAAAACAGAGTAGATTTTTCTTGAGTTCCTTACTGGTGTTCTTCTAAATGGGCACCATATTATGTGTATCCTGTGTATCCTACACATTTCCCATGTGGCTAATATATTGTGCAAGAGAACAAACCAGAATTACTACATCATTGGCAGATTATTTCAGCCATGTGTATGCATCCTATCACAATGAAAAGAGATTAGCACTAATGTAATTAAAATAATGGTTGCCAAAGTGTACTTCATAATGTTTAAATTATTCTCTTTGCCTCTCATTCCTCTCTCCATATTCATTTGGCTATTGCTGAGAAGTATCTCCCCCCCCACTTTCCATGTGTTTTTCTTGGAATGGATACTTATTTTTGCTGTTTTGAAGCAGTCCATGAAAGTTCAAAATACACATCAGATATATATATCATTTGGAGCAAAGCCTGCTGAAGTGCAAGGCACGTTAAAGATTTTCCTAGTTCTTAAGAAAGTAATTGCCAGATTGAATGTGTTCCATATTCCATATATTATCATTTAATTCTCTATTATTATTTCTTTTTTGAAAGATATCACAAGCCTGTATATAAAACACACATGCACCCCATTGGTTGTGATAAATTAGTTAATGTAGAATTTGATGTATCTTAAAAAAAAAAACTACAAAAGTGGAAAACTGGAAAAGATTAATTCTGTGTTTTTTTTAAAAGTAATCAGTATAATGCAATGCATATCTATTCAGCGGTAAACCACATTCAGTTCAGAGGGTCTTATTCCCATGTAAGTGTGACTTAGTTTTTAGCATCATATCTCTCATTATAGCCAAAGTTAACATTTCACAGGGACCCATAAAAAGGTCCACAAGAATAAAGATTTATGTTGTCCTTTTCTCTCTCATAATTCCATTCATCCTTAAATGCTCAATATAGATTCTAAAGTTGAGAGACTCCTCCAGCATCATTTGTGAGATCTTGTCCTTTTAAAATGAAAAAAAAATCCTAATTTTGGGGGAGGGTGGGGATGAAACTATATCACTTCTTAGTCTAGAATGAAAAAACTAGGATTGGGTTACACCTTAATGGGGCTGTCAAAATCTCTTAAAATTCTCAGTCCTTAAGAAATTTTCCAAAGATTCTAGGATGAAATTTATAAAATTAAGATGTAAACATAAGATCTGCTACAATAAAAATGTAGAACATTCCTTCTTTCAGTCTCCAAACAATGTCCAAATTATCTTTAAAAAAAATTAAAAAACTTGTCCAACACTCCTAAGACACCCAAATAAAATGGATTTGGTAGCATTAGGGTCACCATAAATTGGAGATGATAATCAAGGCTCAAAGCAACAACAGCAGCACCTAAATCTGGTAGTGGCTTCATCCTGATACTGTCTGTTCTGTCTAATTCACAGGTAAATTAAGTAACTTATTAAACTAATACAGGTAACAGCAAACAAGTGCATACCAAAGAGCTGTAAAATCTGAACAGCCTAGTATTCATGTTTTGCACCTGTAAAAAGATTTCAGCTATATCAAAGGAAAATGTCAATCACTTGTGAGAGACTTACAAGCCCATATGCAATGTATAATAACATCCAAAATCTACTCAACAGTGATACCATTAATGGGCCCACCAAAATGTAAAAAAAACCATGTTCCAGTCTTTCAAAACTCAACTGGGTTCTTTATCGGGCAAAGATGTTAAAAATCATGCAAGAGGGAAAAGAACTATGACAATGTTAGTGACAAGTTCAAATTTCATGATAAACAAACCATAGACCACTTACAGCTTGCAGCATGAATAACTAAATGTTTTTGCCAACAGTCTCAAGAACTTGCTCAGGAGGGCTTTAAACTGAGTTCCGTGGGGAAGGGAGACAATATTAAGGAAGGCGAAAGGGCTGGAGAAAATAGTCAAACAGACATAGAGGAAACAAGAAAAAAAGTGCAAGGACCCAACAGTGGGAGGAAAAAAAACTTGCACAAGCAGCAAGTAAATGGGACCCGTGGTCTGCGATGTCACTACACTAATGCACAGAGCATGGGAAATAAGCAAGATGAACTTGAACTCCTAGTACAACAAAGCAAATATGATATAATAGGCATCACTGAAACCTGGTGGGATGAGTCTCATGAATGGAATGTGGAAATAGAGGGGTATAACCTTTTTAAGAGAAATAGGCCAAACAGGAAAGGAGGAGGAATAGCACTATATGTCAGAGATATTTACATCAGTGAAGAGATCCAGGACATCAAACATGGAAGCCAGGTGGAGAGCATCTGGATAAAAATTAAAGGGGAGGGAAACAACAAGGATGTTACGGTGGGAGTCTACTACAGACCCCCAAGTCAGACTGAGGAATTGGATGATATCTTTCTAGAACAGATGACCACACAGTCAGAAAAGAGAGATGTAGTAGTGATGGGCGACTTCAACTATCCTGATATTTGCTGGAAGTCAAACTCAGCAAAATCCTCAAGGCCTAGCAAATTCCTCACTTGCCTGGAAGACTATTTCATGGTCCAAAAGGTGGAAGAGGCAACAAGGGGATCAGCTATTTTGGATCTGATCCTAACCAATAAGGATGACTTGGTTAATGGGGTACAAGTGGTGGGATCCTTAGGTGGAAGTGACCATGTTCTCCTGGAGTTTGTTATACAATGGAAAGGAGAAGCCAAGCATAGTCAGACATGCATTCTAGACTTTAGGAGAGTGGATTTCAGTAAACTTAGAGAAGTATTGAGGGTGATCCCATGGTCAGAACTACTAAAAGGGAAGGGAGTTCAGGATGGATGGGAGTTTCTCAAAAGACAGATACTGAAGGCACAATCTCAAACAGTTCCAGTGAGAAAGAAAAATGGGAGGAGTCTCAAGAAACCAGGATGGATGACTAAGGAACTTTCAACTGAGCTAAGTTTGAAACGGAACATGTATAAGAAATGGAAAAAGGGGGAAATCACAAAAAAGGAATTCAAAGAAATAGCAGGCATTTGTAGGGGTAAAGTCAGAAAAGCTAAAGCGCAGAATGAACTCAGGCTTGCTAAAAAGAATAAAAAGGGATTTTTTGGATATGTCCGCAGCAAAAGGAAGAAGAAGGAAATGGTAGGGCCACTGCGTGGAAAAGATAGCAAAATACTAACAGGGGACAGAGAAAAGGCAGAATTACTCAACACCTTCTTTGCCTCAGTCTTCTCAGAAAAGGAAAAGGATGCTCAACCTGAGGATAATGGAGCAGAGGACAGAATAGGGGAATTTCAGCACAGAATAAGTAAAGAGATAGTAGAGGAATACCTTGTTAATCTAAATCAGGGGTAGGCAACCTTTTTGAGCCGGGGGCCGGGTTGCTGTCCCTCAGACAACTGGGGGGCCGAAGCCAAAAAATAAATAATTAAATAATTTTAAAAAATTAAATATATAAATAAACCAGGACAAATGTAGGTTAAAATTTTCAAATGGAAGACACTTTTTTAAAAAAAAAATGGAGGACATGCGAAAAAATTTGCTGATTTTTTAAAAAATGTTAATATAAATGCATGTTTCTGAGCCTTCTATAGACAATTGCCCCCCAAAGGCCCCGGTGGCAATCGGCGGCAGGACCAGGCTGGGGCCAGTCCCAAGGTCTTGCCGGGCCGCATCCGGCCCGTGGGCCGCAGGTTGCCTACCCCTGATCTAAATGAATTTAAGTCTCCAGGACCAGATGAATTACATCCAAAGGTACTAAAAGAACTTGCAAATGTAATATCGGAGCCATTGGCAATCATATTTGAAAACACCTGGAAAACAGGAGAAATCCCAGCAGACTGGAGGAGGGCAAACGTTGTTCCCATCTTCAAAAAGGGGGAAAAAGAGGTTCCCAACAATTATCCTCCAGTTAGTCTGACATCAATACCAGGAAAGATTCTAGAGCAGATCATTAAACAGAGAGTCTGTGAACATCTAGAAAGCAATGCCATAATCACAAAAAGTCAACATGGGTTTCAGAGAAACAAGTCATGCCAGACAAATCTGAACTCTTTCTTTGATAAAATTACTAGCTTGGTAGATGAAGGGAATGCTGTGGATATAGTATATCATGATTTCAGTAAGGCCTTTGACAAGGTTTCCCATGACATTCTTGTAAACAAGCTCGTAAAATGTGGGCTAGATAAAGTAACTGTTAAATGGATCTGTAATTGGTTGACCGGCCGAGCCCAAAGGGTGCTCAACAATGACTCTTTTTCAGCCTGGAGAGAAGTGACCAGTGAGGTCCCACAGGGCTCTGTCCTGGGCCCAGTGCTATTCAACATCTTTATCAATGACCTGGATGACAGAATTGGGAGCATACTCATCAAATTTGCAGATGACACCAAATTAGGAGGAATAGCTAATACTCCAGAGGACAGGATCAAGATTCAAAATGATCTGAATAGACTAGAAAGCTGGGCCGAAGCTAACAAAATGAAATTCAACACAGAGAAATGTAAGGTACTGCATTTAGGGCAGAAAAATGAAATGCACAGCTATAGGATGGGGGACACTTGGTTGAATGAAACTACATGTGAAAGGGATCTTGAAGTCCAAGTAGACCACAAATTGAACATGAGTCAACAGTGTGATGCGGCAGCTAAAAAGGCCAATGCAATTTTAGGCTGCATCAATAAAAGTATAGTGTCTAGATCAAGAGAAGTAATAGTGCCACTGTATTCTGCTTTGGTCAGGCCCCACCTGGAATATTGTGTCAAGTTCTGGGCACCACAATTCAAAAAGGACATTGAGAAACTGGAGCATGTCCAGAGGAGGGCGACTAAAATGGTGAAAGGTCTGGAAACCTTGCCCTATGAGGAACGACTCAGGGAGCTGGAGATGTTTATCCTGGAGAAGAGAAGGTTAAGAGGTGATATGATAGCCCTGTTTAAATATTTGAAAGGATGTCATATTGAGGAGGGAGCAAGCTTGTTTTCTGCTGCTCCAGAGAACAGGACCCGGAACAATGGATGCAAGCTACAGGAAAAGATATTCCACCTGAACATTAGGAGGAACTTCCTGACAGTAAGGGCTGTTCGACAGTGGAACACACTCCCTCGGAGTGTAGTGGAGTCTCTTTCCTTGGAGGTCTTTAAGCAGAAGCTAGATGGCCATCTGCTGGGGATGCTTTGATTTAGATTTCCTGCATGGCAGGGGGTTGGACTGGATGGCCCGTGCAGTCTATTCCAACTCTATGATTCTAAATCTCAGCATGCTGCGCCATTTACGATAAGCCAGAATACTTTTGAACACCTTTGAACTTGAACTCCCAGAACCCCCAACCAATGTTCAGTGATTCTGGGAGATGGCATCCAGAGGGCCAAAGTCTGAGAATGGCTGTTTAAAATTCTGCCTTAGTTATGTCCAAACCTACCTATAAGTGAAGACATCTTAGCTTGTTTGTAAAAATGAAGAAGCAGAGTGATTCTGTGCACAACACTGCTTCATATTTTTGCTTACTAAACTGAGACATGGTTATCCAGTTGCAGCTACTGTATTAATGCTGTAGATCTGTAAATTAATAAAGGCACTAATAATGTCCAGCTGCTTTTTACTGATTACAACTGGAATGTAGTTCTGCACAGGAAAAAATTATAGGGGTAGTGCAGTTCTTCTGGCCCAAGACATTTTGATGTCCGATACAAGACAGCATATAAGATCACCCCATACCCATTCAAATCAAGGTACAGGGTGAATAGTATTTGAAGCCAATGCCAATCTAATTATGTTGGCATTCATGCAGGAAATCAGAGAATCATCTTATTTCTAGTATTAATGATAACTGTACATGCAAATTAAATGACAATTTGCTGACTTATGACACCAAGAATCTTCTACCTGGTGCAACAGTCTCACTCTGAAACAGAAGCATTCAAACTGGAAGCTGAAATTATATTCATATAATATAAGGTAAGGTACCAGCCAGGAGGTAGGCAGATCTTACTTCCAAGGCTATTAAGCAAAAGGGATTGCCTCCTTTAATTGTTTAGTTTTCTGACTGAGTATACAGCAGATTATAATTATCACTGCTTTATGCTGCTAGCCAATACTGCCCCGGCAGCATGGAAATATAAAATCCTAAACTAAAATTATTACATGTACTGAGCATGCAGATTCTTTGCAAAAGCTTCTGCTGCATATTTATGGGCATATTAAATGGCACAAGCTGCACACAGTCAATATGTATATTGGTACATATTTATTTATATATTGCATCCCTTTTGATGTATATTCTCTTCCCCTCCTTTTGTTTATGACTGCCCTTTTCATTTCTGGAAATGGATGAATAGAAAAGCATATGCCCTGTTTCTCAAGCTTGGGTTAGGTAATAAGCAAAAGATAATAAAACATGGTTTGTAACACAAACTGTCCTAGATGGAGAAAGATGCAAGCATAGGAATAGGAGCTGTGCTTTAGAAATCCTTGCTTTACCATGGAATTCCAGAAGACCCAGTGGGATAACATATAAACATAAGATACGTTATGAAAGACTAAAAGGGATGCAAGAGTTCCCTCATCAGCAGCCAAGACTTAATTTGGTGTGCACTGATTGAACCCCAACTCACATATTACATACAAATTCCTCCTGCTGTAGTGAGTCAACTTTTAACACAAGTGGGGATGTCTTCCATCCACTAGAATCAGCCAAATATTATGCTGTCACTATATGGCTTTCTGGGATTGAAGCAATCCTATGTAGAGCAGTTCTACTCAAAATGGTGGTCCATCAGCTGCTAGCTATGACATATTTTCAGGAAAGAAAGAAACAGTTGTATCCAGTAAGTACAAATATCATATCTATTCCCTGGCATGCTGGGCATGTGGTGGTGGTGGTGGTGGCAGTGGTGGCGATTGCCAGTCTCCCATATCAGATAGCTTGAGAATCAGAGTACACCATGTTAATTACTGCAATCTCTCCATAATTCCTCCTTTTTTCCATATTGGTATAACAATTTCTTGCTGATAAGTAAGGGCCTGAGATTCATGAGATAGGGGCTCAACAGACTGCCCCAAAAGGGGGAGCTGGAGCCACCTGTTTTTGCTCCCAAGGGAGCCTACAGCAGCCAAACTGTACGGGCTCCCTCCGCACCAAAAAGATACTGCTAAAAGCGGGTTCTTATGGGCGCCACCATCAGTGCACCATTAGCACACTGTGGTGCATCAATGACGCAAGTGTGGCATCCCGACATACAGAGATGGCACCACGCTTGTGTCATTATGGTGGCCCCCAAACCCTAGAATCTGCACCGGCACGCTGCTTCCCGCCCATCTGTCTCGGGCCATAGTTTCACAATTGTTGGTCATAGTTCCAGTATGAAACACTGAAATGACAACTTGTTTACTCCACTTTTTTTCAAGCATATGTCACACATAGATTTTCAATTATATGTCATATGTAAATAAAACTGGTAGCAAATTCTAGTTGATTGTAAGAACCTTGGGAAGTTATGCCTTCCCAAGGTCATCTGGAATATGTATATATACAGAAATGCTGCAGTGTCTGTTCCCTTTATTTCTATGTTCCTGTATTTTGGAGTGTTCACAATTCTAGTTATACAAAGTATGTATAACTTTAGTTTTTTGTGAGTTCTTCGGGCTATATGGCCATGTTCTAGAAGAGTTTATTCCTGATGTTTTGCTAGCATCTGTGGCTGGCATCTTCAGAGAACACTTGCCTGGAAAGGAGTTGGGTGCAAACAAGAATCAAGGAACACGAGAGACACTGCAGACTGGGTCAGCCAGAAAAATCAGCAGTAGCAGAACATGTTACAAACCATCCTGGGCATAAAATATTGTTTGAAAACACTGGAATTCTGGACCATGCCAACAACTACCATGTCAGGATGCACAGGGAAGCCACTGAAATCCATAAACACCTGGACAATTTCAACAAGAAAGAGGAAACCCTTAAAGTAAAAAAGGTTTGGCTACCAGTCTTGAAAAATAGCAAGATGAAGACTCAACAAATGCAAATTAGAAATCTCCAAGGGTCAGGGGTTTCCCAGCAGACAATGAGCACTAATCAGACACTAATCCTCCTTTGCAGACCCTCCTACCCTGAGGCCTGCCATTAGCAAGAGAACAATACACATGCAAATCACTCCTGCCTTTTCAGGTCACACAATATATATACCCAACTCCTTTCCAGGCAAGCATTCTCTGAAGATGCCAGCCACAGATGCTGCTGAAACATCGGGAAGAAACTCTTCTAGAACATGGCCACATAGCCCGAGAAATCCACAAAAAACTATGGATGCCAGCCATGAAAGCCTTTGACTATGTATAACTTTGTTTAGAACTATATAGATATTTTTGTATCACAGTTTGAGGAGTGTTGTCCTATTTTTTTGTAAGAACCCTCAAAACATATTTATCAATTTTTGATGCAATTTTATGGCTTCTTGATAGACACTGTAGTATTAGTTTATGTAATATTTTTAACTGCTGTCACAGTATTTAATAATATTATCCTTTCTACAGTCTTGTAAGATATGTCATGCTTTCCATTTTACAGGTTCAGTATAAAAGGTAGAAACATTATCCAGATCTGCTAAGTCCTAACCATCTCTTGAATTCCAATTAGATTTAGTTCCAAGTAAATATTAGGATTGCCACCTTGTGATGACTGAGATGGGATCTGAACTGAGATCAAAGGCTGAAACTAACTATTTCTAAAGATTACAACAGTATTTTTATGGGTATTCCTATCACTGGAATATGTGTAAAAATGCAGAAGTATATTGGTGACTGCCACCATGATGTAGTGATTTGAGTGCTGGACTACGACTCTGGAGACCTGAATCAATTCCTTGAAACCCACTGCGTGATCTTAGGTAAGTCACATGCTCTCAGTCTCAGGAGAAGGCAATGGCAACCTCCTCAGAACAACTCTTGCCAAGAGAACCCCATGATAGGTTTGCCTTAGAGAAATGCCTTGAAGGCACACAACAATAAACAGGAGCACATGATCTTGCTATTGGTATTTTAGTAGACTTATGAATTGTTTTCAAACCTTATTCTTTTAGATTCATCCTATAACTAATGTTAAATGCAGAGCTTGAAAGTAACTAGTTACAAATAATGTTATGCATAATTACTTTCTTTCCCCAATATTGATGGTATAGCTAAATTGCATTCTATTTCTAACGATAGTAACTTAAAAGGAAACACTATCCTTTTTCAGAGTAACAATAATTATAGCTACTTATAAAGATAGGATTGTAGTCTCATTAATGAATAGCATGGGTTTAAGCACTGGCTCATGCTGTGCTGCATGCTGCTGTTTGTGCTGAGGTACAAGGTGGATGGGAGGAAAGCAGGATAGCAACTTGCAGAATGCAGCTATTGTTGTTCTAGCTACTTTTGAAAATTCAGCAAGAGTTACTTTTTAAAAAAATGCAGCCATATTGCTGACTAACTTCATTTTCTTCCTTGACCTTTCAGTGTAATCATTTTTTTAAAGAAAAAGCAGCTGGTTAAATGCATGGATCGCACTTCGTTAAAAACACACTTTTATTTGTTTATTTAAAAACATGAAATAGCAGCTGTGGAGAATGAAGCTTTGGATTGGTAGAGAGGGCTTTCAACCCTTTAACCTCATTTGATTATTCTCCCCCATGGTGTGTGGTGTGTAGTGTGGTGTATGTGTGTGTGTGTTTGGAGGAAACCGCCTAGTTGGCAACATTAAAATGCTGATACTCCATTCAGCTTGCCTTTTTCAGCTCTAGATAATAGCCTCCTTGGTTAAAGCCTGTTTTAACTGTAACATCTCTCACAAATGGGTGCCTGACCCCATTTAAGGCCTCCAGATAGTTGCATTCTATAAATAAATAATATCAGATGCAAAGTGTTCACAATAATAAATGAATTAGGTTGTTTTATATGAAAAGCAGGCCTTAAGTTAGGCTTACTTAGCATTCAGTTGATAATCCTTGTAAGACAGGTGAGTGAGCAAAGTGTGATTGAAGCCAGCTTGGTTCATTCCATAAGCATAGTCAATTTAAAGAGGGGGGGGGGGGAATCTGAATGAATAATTTGGCCAAATGAGGATTTAAGATTTTTCCTACATGAACATCAGCAAACAGCAAAACAGTAAGAAATAGCTGCTCAAAATAGCAGCAGGATATCAAGTTCAAAATAATTAGTGTATGAGCTGACTGTGTGCCCCATGCTATCATCGCTATGCCTTTTTCTTTATCTTTTCTATTTTTGTTCCAGTTCTTCTATTGTTTCATTTACATGCTTTTGCATCAAAAAGGCACATGTGGATGAAAGTAGTGAGCATTCAAAATATATGTAGACACTGTGCTATTAGAAAGAAGGAGAGACTGAATTATTTATTGTAAATTAGATTACAATCTTATAAACCTGCTGCCTGCAGGCCGTCTCCATTCCAGTATGAGCATTCACTAAGGCAGCTGATATCAACCCTTAGCCATATGCAGATATGTTGGATTGCATCCCCATTATCCTCAGATAGAGTATACATAGCCTCCAACTATTCTGCTTTGGCAGGAACAGTTAAAATTAATCAACTTTTTCTGATGCTTTTAAAATATCCCAGTTTCTCTCTCGTCCTCCCACTTTCCCCTTTCATTCTGAAACTGCTCCAGTTGCAGCACAATTAACTCAGTGAGGAGTAGCAGAGAGAAAGGGACAGAACATTGCCATTCCCAGTTGGCTCAGGCAAAACAAACCACTGCACCCTCTTATAGTTTGTGTGTTCTTCTTCATTAATGCCAGTAGTAGGTTGCTTCATTAATGCTAGTAGAATGGACCTTCCTCATTTTACTGCAAAGATCAGGCTACAGTTGTGTGTCCTTGCCGATATCCTGTTCAACCCAGCTTCAGCAGTAGAACTGGATGTTTACATTTGCCTTCTGTTTTGCATCCAGTTACTTTTATTTACGAAGTGTGCTGAACTACCTGCTTTCATTTAAAAAGATCTAGCTTGTTTGCATGGCCTGCATGCAAATCAGTAGCTTCTTAATCTAGGTTTTCATGAGGAGGTTAAAGGGGGCAGTTGCTATCTTCTGAAATGAACCATTATTGGGTCTACCCATCACTGTTTCTTGCCTGCTCTTGCCCAAGAAAACTAGGTACTTCCCTGTTAGCCATGTCAATACCTTCCTCCCTTATGGGAGGAAGCAGTGAAGGTGGTGACAATGATGAAAATGAGAGCCAGAAGCTACCTGATGGCAGAGTAGGAAAGGCAAGGGAGAAGCTAACTGGGCAGCTGCTACATATAGACAAAGGAGGATAAGGAAACAGAAGAGATAGCACACCGAGGAAATAGGAACTTCTCTGTTGTCCCACTCAAGTTGTGGACTAGCCTCTGAGGCCTGATTGGAGCCAACACTCATGTCATGTTAGTGCCAAGTCAAAAGATTTTTTTTAAATTCAAGCCTTTGGGGCCTGACTGGTTTTATCCAGTTTGTATGTTTGCTATGGTCCACACTATTTAAAATAAATTAAATGGTCTTAAATTGTATGGCTTTTAAATGATATATAATTGAATGTATATTTTAGTTTGTTAAATTACAGCTGTTGTTATTTATTCCTTTAAATTAATTTTATTGTATACCACTCTGATATCTTTAGTTACAGTATAGGTTAGAAGTATTTTAATAAAATAATAATAAATATGAGGAGGAAAGGTAAGGTGCAAGTCAAATGTTACTCCTTCATACCTTCCCCCTCTGCTTCCAGACATCATACGCCATTTCTAGATCTCAGTGGGAACTGAATCTTGGAATCAGATGATTTGTGTTGATCTTTGGATAGGGCATTTGTTAGAGAGAATTCATTAATTGAAAATGATTTTATTTATTGAAGATCAAGGTATCATTTTCAAAGAAATGATAAATGGAGTAATTAATTGAAAGAAAATTGATTTGAACTTGGAGCCAGATCAGTGCATGGCAAATTAATAAAGGGAAAATTAATTGAAGTAATGAAGAACTAAAGAGGTAAAGGGAACCAAGAAGTGAATTAAGGATTCAGTTATGGGTGGAAAGATGTCATAAGGACAGCAGCTCTGCATGCTGATGTACAAGCAATATATTTGTTGAGAAATGATTCAGCGGTCAGCTAGGCTTACCTATCTTTATAGACATGGTCCCCATGTGTCTCCACTGTTCAGCCAACAGACCTACCAGAAAAGAGAGATGTATTCTTTGCCCATTCAGCAACACTAAATTCACTGATACCTTATTTGATCTGCATAACAGGATAAGCAAGTGCTAGTGACCAAAATGACACATGCCTTGATTATATCCCATTTGGACTGCACTCTACATAGTGCTGCCTTTGAAAACTGTTTGGAAACTTCAGTGGGTTCAAAGTGCCACAGCCAGAATGCTGACTGGAGCCAGTTATAGGGAGCATATGACTCCCTTATTGAAACAGCTTCACTGGCTATTGGTTTGTTTCTGTTCACAATTTAAAGTGCTGATCATGATCTATAAACCCCTACACAGCTTGGGTCTAGACTATTTGAGAGACCGTATCTCCCCATATGAACCAGTTAGAGCTGGAGAAGGCTTTCTCTTGGTCCCACAACCATCCCAGACTCACTTGGTAAGAGCCTTCTCAGTGGCTGCACTCTGGAACTCCCTTCCGCAGGAGGCTAGGCTGGCCCCCTTCTGGCTGGTCTTTCACCAACAGGTAAAGACATTTTTATGCAAGTAGGCTTTTTAAAATCATGCAAGAGTGGCTTTATTGGGGAGAGGTTTTTTAATGATTTTTTAAAACTTTGGTATGTTTTAAATTTTATCTTTGTAGTGTTTTAATTTGGTTATTTTAATTCTCTTTTTAAAATTAGTTTTAATGTGTTTTTATATTGTGAGCCTCCTTGGGTCCCTTTTTGGGAGAAAAGTGGCATAAAAATAAAAGTAATTAATTAATTAATTAATTAATTATGATGGCCCTGTTTAAATATTTGAAGGGATGTCATACTGAGCAATAGCAATAGTAATAGCAAGTATAATTCTATGCTGCTTACTGATGTACTAAGCAGTTTACAAAGTATAAGCGAATTTCCCCCAACAAGCTGGGTTCTCATCTTAGTGATCTACAGAAGGATGCCAGGCTGAGTTAACCCAGAGCCCTTGGGTGGTGAACTCACAACTTTGTGGTTTATGAGTGAGTGGCTGCAGCCCAGGCATTTCACCACTGTGCCACCAGGGCTCATTGAGTATGAAGAAAGCTTGTTCTCTCAGAGACTAGGACATAGAGCAATGGATTTGGGGATGCTTTGTCTGTGCTTTCCTGCAGGCAGGGGTTGGACTGGATGGCCCTTGTGGTCTCTTCCAACTCTATGTTTCTATGATTCTATGAACTACAGGAAAAGAGATTCCACTTAAACATTAGGAGGAACTTCCCAACATTAAGAACTGTTTAATGGTGAAACACACTCTCTCGGAGAGTGGTGGAGTCTCCTTCTTTGGAAGTCTTTAAACAGAGGCTGGATGGAGGTGCTTTGATTGTTTATTCTTGCATGTCAAGGGTTTGACTTGATGGCCCTTGAGGTCTCTTCCAATTCTATGATTCCATGATTTTATGAAATGCCACAACTTTATTCTTTATTCTAAACTGTATTCTAAACTTTAAAGGAGCTATCCTGAATTTATTTTGTCCTGAGCCATATTTTGCAAATATCACCTTAGATAGCTCCTTTACCATTCAGACTTAAACCCATCAAGGTTAAACTGCTGCACCAATAAGGGAGCCACCAATTCCATCTGAAACATCCTGTAACATAGCATCAAAAATTGCCTGCTTCAGGTCAGCTAACGTATGTCTCAAGATGTAGTCTGACCAGAGGGAACATCTCAGAAAGCTGAAGAACCAAGTGGCCATTTGATTCAAGCTTCATGATCCAGACACCTTCTGGCTTACAGAGGATAAAATACGGTAGTGAAAATTAACACATTGCACCATGACAAATGGTCAGTGCATAAGTGTGAGCTGTCAGTTTTTTCTTTTAATCAATCCATGAAGTGCATTTACAAGTGATGAGGGTGCTTTGTTTTGCTGTTACCAGAATTGTCTTTTCTTTCTTTCTTTCTTTCTTTCTTTCTTTCTTTTGGCAAGGGCAGCACAATGTAAAGGTCTGAGTGGGATATTTTTCCAAGAGGTGACAGTTTGGAGACTTTACTAGCCATAAAGAGGAGAAAGTGTCCCCTCCCACTGCATTTAGTTTCTTAGAAAGAAGGCTTTCTATCTTGATCCACCACTTTAGGACATCTCCCATTCCTGCCTGGCTTGTTGACAGGTTTACTGCACTTGCCAGCATGGCTATAGGGACAGGGAAGCATTACATCAGTGGTGAGCTCCAGATCAGCAGGCATTTCCTTTGTTTAATAGTTTGCTGGCTGGAATTCAGAGCCCCTGGGGAGAGCAATTCCCCATCATTGTCAACACGGCTCTTCTAATTATGCTCATAAGAAATAAAGTGAGCACAAGGAGATTTACACTCCTCAAACTCTGTTCCTGTTATGTCTGAACAGGAGGGGACAGATGGAGTCTATTTCAGCTCAAGAAAAAACCCAAAGGGAAAAGGGAGGGGGAAAATTCTTTCCCACCCCTACAGATGATGCCAAAGCTTGCCGGGCTTGTCCAGCTCATGGAAGACTGAAGACTTTTTGCACCTTATTAATTCTTGGAAAGCTGACATCCTAATCTTCAAATTGAGATCTCAGGGGAGGTACATGCTGCTGCCAGATGTAACTTCAGAGGAAGCAGCTGCTTGTGTAACTAAGAGAAATTTTGATATGACTTGTTCACATGCAGTATTCTAAGCTTGGGATATCCCTGGTCTCACAGTTAAGTGTGAGTATTCTCAGAGATGTGTGTGGCTACTACCTGTACAACAAACAGTGAATGCTTGTCAGCAATAGTTTTCTGAATTTGTTGGCACTGCTTGGCATGGAAATATTAAAAAGTGATCTGCTGTAAGAATGTAGGGAGCTTGGGATCAAGCCTGACTAATGAGTAGGTTGCATTTGCAGAAACTGGAGGATATGGAAGTATGTTAGAGAACAGTTGGGACTCTTGAATGACACAGTGTTCCAGAGATCTATGGGAACCATGTCTTATTTTCTTTGAGCAGTGTGCTGCTACATGCTGTTCAGTCACTCTTGTTTGCTATAACAGCAGCAGCAGGGCCATTACTCCTTGGTTTGTTTTTCCTGTTGTCTGAATATAAGCACAGCTACCATTCTACCTCATTCCCCACCTCTCCAACAAACCAGACAAAGAAACTTTAAAACAGCTCCTGGAATCTTTGTTTGTCTTGTTAGGGTGCAAATAGGCTGCAGCAACTGTGCCCACCTTTCTAGTGACACATTAGCTGCTCCAGTTTCACCAGCATGCTGATTCTGGTTAATAAGGTACAGTTCCTGCTAGGGATGCAGGAGGAAATCTCATAAGATTTTGGTCTCACTGTCTTTACATGGTAAGCAGTCTAGTTGAGGATTCTCTCAGCTCCAACAGAAGTCTCATTTCCAGTACAAAACTGAGACACCATCTCTTTTTCACTCCACATGGTTTCTTCAGTTTGTGCAACAACAAATAATTGTCTGGTTTCTATCTGATCATCACCTCAAGAGCCCTTATGGACTGCAAAGTGATACAGAAACATTTTAAATTAATAAATACATGTATAAAAGTTATATCCTTTACCTTCGTGAAGCTAAGTGCATATAGCAAGCCCAACAGGACAGGATGAATTATCCAAAAAAATATAAACACCACTCTCAGTGATACTACTTCTTAGCAGCCTATGCAGTGAGGTAGCAGTTATCATTCTATGGAATTTTGAACACTTACAGAAATATACAAGCATCAGTCTCAAAGATGCACAGAATTTCTTATCTCTTAGGAGTACGCAAAATTATTGTGCTGTCTTGTATTCCACGTAGATTAGGAACCAAGTGAATATCCCACAAATTTCTGACTTATTTTGTAGTGTCATCCCAGCCAGAGAGCTTAAATAGTTCTCATCAATTGCCATCCCTTCTGCCATGATTTTCTGAAAATATTGTTGATGTTCAATTATGGTTGCAAGAACCCTAGTTTTTAAACAAACAAACAAACAACAGGACTGCAGCACACCAGAAGGGAGATTTAGATATTTACTTCCCAACCATAACCACAACAGCTCCACCACTCATATTCACTAACTTGGGAGTTGGAGCACTCATTGGCATCAACAGGAATTCTATTTTTCCTTTGGTTAAGTACATGTGTCTGGCATTTTCTTATGATCATGGTGGTGAAATTGAGGATAAAATGTTGTAGCCCCATGCACCATGCTTTAGATAAAATTTCAGCCTCTTGTAGCTATAATTAAAGAAAGGAAAACAACAGTGTGACTGAAAGCACCAATTCAAGTGTAGTTAGGCTTTAAGCCAAGTAGCTAAATTAGTGCAATAAAGAACTATTTCAGATATGAGAGTTGCTAGGGTCAGCTGGGACTAAAACAGGAAATCTTTTGTCTACATTCTGGTGTCCATTATGGTGAGCCATTTCAGTCTGAACAGCAGAGAGGAAGAGGACAATATTATCCTAACTCCAGTACTGTTCCAACCTTGCACAGTCTGTTATTCTTTCTGATGTGAAGTCGAAGGCTTTCATGGCCGGCATCCATCGTTTTCTGTGGGTTTTTCAGAGTTTATTCCTGACAGATGCTGGCCAAACATCAGGAATAAACTCTTCTAGAACATGGCCACATAGCTCAAAAAACCTCACAGAAAACTATGGCGGGTTTCACACCGCCAAAAATTACGTGCTCGGCACATACTAGGGTTAGGAAGGGGCGTCCTTTCCAGATGCCCCTAACCCTAGTACATGCCGAGCACGTACAAAATGGTGGCGCCCATTCTACATGGGTGCTGCCATTTTGACATAGTGGACGCTTAGTGTCCGCACGTCTCAGCGCCATTATGATGCCACAAATGCGCCAATGGCGCTTTGCAGCATCATAATGGCGCCGCAAAAAAGAAGCCACTTTTTGCAGCTTCTTTTTGCTGTGTGGAGGAGCCATGCAGTTTGTCCGCTGTGGCTCCTTCGCGCAGCAAACACCAGCGCCAGCAGACCACCCCTTTGGGCGGTCTGTAAAGCACCTATGTTATTCTTTTTGATTAGGAGTGAGGTTTACATGCCTTTTGGTTCTAGCAAATTTTTGGTTCTGATGGACTGCCTCTCCCCATATAATCCGCCCCGCACCCTCAGATCATCTGGGCAGCAACTTCTAAGAATTCCGGAGGCCAGGTTAGTTTCTACTTCCAGGAGAGCCTTTACGATCTCGGCCCCCAGCCTCTGGAACTCGCTGCCCATAGAGCTCCGCGCAGCCACCTCCCTACCTCAATTTAAGAAGGGGTTGAAAACCTATTTATTCGAGCAAGCCTACCCCTGAATATTTTCCCCCCAGAATGTGTACTCACCTCCCCCCCTTCCCTCTGCCAGCATTAGACTGGCACGAGGTTGTAATGTTTTTAATATGTCTAGGTTTTATTATGATATGGTTTTTGTATATTGTACTTGTATATTGTACTTGCTTGATGTATATTGTACTATTAACTTTGTTGTGCACCGCCTTGATTTGTAGAAGGGCGGTATAAAAATAAAACTTTTATTATTTATTTTTGTTTATAGTTCTTTGATTGGACTCTTAGAACTAGTCTTGTTTGGCTATCTTCTTTCATCTGTTTGCAGTTGGCCTCCTTACCTCTTATCCCTTTCCACAAATAATTTAATGATCCTAACCAATTAATTACACTGTTCTGAAGTTCTGATACCATGAACTTTGAACAATGGCAAGCAGTATATCAAGAGCTTAAGGCATAGCAAAATAAAGTAACTTACCGCTCCCAAATTCAAGCCAAATTCGGGCTGCCTCTGGTGGCTTTTGTACCCAAAACTGTCATCTGGGTACAGCCCGGCTCCAATACTGGGCCCTGAACTCGCGGCCATTTTTCAAAGTTGGAAAGCTCCCAACTTTCAAAAATGGCAGCCGAAGCGAATTCAGGGACTAGTAGCGGAGCCGGGCTGTGCCCAGATGACAGTTTTGGGGACAAAAGCCATGCTATAACACCAGGGAGCAGCCCAGATTTGGCTTAAATTCAGGAGTTGTAAGTCACTTTATTTTGCTCTGTGCTAAACTCTTCAGTCTAGATTTGATCTGGCTAGAGTTGGTGCTATCGGATCAAAGAACCATAAAAATGGGAGAGATTTCAAAGGAAATTCACAGCTATATTATCCCTGACAAAGAGCTGTACAATCTCTGTTTTAAAAACCTTTAATGAAGGAGACTCAACCATCTTCTGGGGTACTTTCTTTCACATTCAAAGAGCTTTTACAATCAGAAACTGTTGTTAGGGTTCAGTCAAAATCTCCTAACATGAATCCATTGATTCAGATCATACCCTCTAGTGCTGCAACAAACAAATGTTCTCTATCTTTTGCATAATATTAAGGTATCTCAGTGTGTATCCATACTGTAAAATTAAAGCAGTTTTGACACCACTTTAACTGTCATAACTCTATTCTACAGAATCCTGGGATTTGTATTTGGTGAAGCATTCAAACTAGTCTATCAGAGAACTTTGGTGCCTCATAATACTACAAATTCCAGGATTCTGTAGGACAGAGTCATGGCATTTAAGGTGGTGTTAAGAGTGAAAGAGGCCACCCCAAAGGGGCTTGAAGCCACCACAAGAAAGCCAGATTGTGGCCATGGCAACTGCACACCACGGCCCCAATCCTCCTGTTTGCCAGCTGAAAACAAAGCAGCAAACAGCTGTTCCTTTTTGTGCCAGCAAAAAGTCAGATTTTTGGCTCTGCCACAGCTGGAAGCCAGCTTTAAGGTGCTCCAGTGGTATGTGGCATCTAATTACCACACCGCTGGAGTGCCCAGAAGCCAGCCCACATGTGGGCAACCAGGCTGCGTAAAGCTGGTTTCCAGGCATCTTGGGGACATGTGTTGTGTGTACTCCAACCATTAGACTGCTTTAATTCTGCAGTGTGGATACACCCTCAGTCTTCTCTTGTCCTGGCTAAAACAATCCCTGTACCTTTAACTGTTCTTCATAAAGCTTGGTTTCCAGAGCTTTTACCAATTTATTTGCCTAGTATTTCATGGATGCAGTAGAGCAAATTCACCAGGTGGTGATTTTGCATACCTATACTGAGGGCAAGATCAAGAGAGTCTGTTATGATAACGTGAACTAGCTGTTTACACACAGTGGAGTAATAACAAATGCATCATCTTTCTTTTTGATAGTGCTGTTTAGAAGTTGTACCTAGCCAGGATTCACCATGCTTCATGATGGGTCATGCACAGATAGGAAGGGTACCATTGGGCTCCTTGCCCAAACCATTCTGAGCCTTCACAGGCTGGAGAACCCATTGGTAAGCTATAGTAAATGATGAAGAGAAGTTTCCACAGACTGAACAAAAAGAGGTTAAGTGCTGCACATTCTAAACGTTCAAATCCTCCCCCCCCAAAAAAAATTTAGCTTCATAATAAACCTGCCCAGTAACTTTTTATTTTACTTTAACACAGCAGTGAACAAAAACAAACATCAGAATACACACGATCATTAGAAAGTAGAACAAATGCATTTTTTTTCTGTGTGACAGCAATAGAAATAGACTGCTCAGTGTTCTGGATGGGTAGTTCTCTGGGTTTTGTTTTCTTTTCCTCTTCCTTTATTTTAAATCAGAATGGATAAAAGGCTCCTATTAATCCAAAGACTAAGTTAAAAATAGGAGCTTTGATTTGGGCAGCTGATAAGGACCCAGAGAGGAGCTGGAGCAGGGAGAAACCTGGATAAAATTGCATCTGTTAAGATCCCTCAGCTGGATTAGGGTTTGCTTAGCTTTCCCAGGAGGTCTGGATTTGCAGTGAGTTAGGGGAATACAATTACCATGAAAGCAGATAAAACTCCCTTCCCCATTGCAAGATTTTGTCAGTGTCCCAGCAATAAAGGAATTAACAGTTTTTCTGCCATCAAATCTTTCTTTCATCTGTACACTGCCCCACCTCTCCCCCACCCCTCCAGCTCAAGCCTGACCATTCTTTGTAAAAAGAAATTTAGCTCAGCTTTAGAGGGCATTCAAAAGGAAAGAATTATGCTTGTGGCTGCTGATGCTTTGCAAATGAAGTGTGATAATGGATCAGAAGTTGTATTCAAAGGGATATTAGAGACGGAAGTTGTATTATTACCTTTCCATGTCTGTAAGGCAATGTGGGTTACCTTCAGGAAGGGGACAACTATCAAAATATTGGACAAAATGAGTGCCAATAGCCATCTAGATACCTGTCTTTATGGCGGGATATAGACCGTCGCTTTGCAGCGGTCTCCCGCCGGCGCCATTTGCTCCGCGAGGGAGCCACAGCAGCCAAACCGCGCGGCTCCCGCGCGGAGCAAAAAAGAAGCTCCATTTTGGAGCTTCTTTTTGCGGTGCCTTTATGACGTCGCAAGGCGCCGCTGGTGCATTCACGACGTCATAGGCGCTGCGACACGTCTGGACGCTATGCGTCCAGTACGTAAACATGGCGGCCCCCATGTGGAAGGGGCGCCACCATGTTGTACGTATTCTATACGTACTAGGGTTAGGGGGGTGCGGAAGCACCACCCCTTCCTAACCATAGTACGTATAGAATATGTACTATATGGCGGTTTATATCCCGCCTATGTTTCTGTCTCTGCTTCCCTCCCTACCTCTGTGCATCTCTCTCTGTAGAATTCAGAGACATATCTGTGTTAGTCTGGCATATCAGTATAAAAAGGGATTTTGCTTGGGAGGCCGACGCCAAGAATCACGCAAGCCAAAGTTGAAGAAAGGCCACAACTTTATTAAACAGCAAACAAATGGTAGGGCTGGCCAAAAGCATACGGTCAGGATCTGAAATATCGAAAAACCCCTTGGTTGATTGATAAACCGCTTGCTTGGTAACCACCAGGCATTGGGATGACCTAGGGGCTAAGGAACACCAACTGGCAACCACTAACCAGCCGCTCGCTTGTTCTCTAAGCCCCTAGTCACCGGGAGGAGCACCCTCATTGTGGCTCCTGCAATGGCCACAACGCATGCCCTGCTCACCCCCAGGTCCCGAATGACTCCCAAACCAGTGCTCCGTAGCCCTGGTACCACACAAACCAGATCCATGGCCTATGCTGCCGCCCCATAGTTGTGACTTAAACCACCAACCCAAGGGAGGGAGGGTGGAAGAGCCGAGAAGCAAATGGTACCAGGGCCTTGCCACGTGGCCTATTTATAGGTCCAGGCCCCGGCCAAAACAAAATGGTGTCAGTCCCTCCTCCCAGGCAGCCCAACCAATAGGCTGCCTTGGAGGACCAGAACCGACTGCCATAGAGCATTCCTCCACGCCCTAGAGCGGCACGGAACGGAAGGACCACCCCTTTCGCTCCGCGCCACCAATAGGCGCGCAGGGCTCGCCTCAGCAATGCACGCTGGGGCGAAAACTCCCACCGGCTCCCAGTGGCTAAGCAGCCTGCCCGGTGAGGTGGGCGGGCGCTCCTTGTAGAACCTTTGAGATCAACTGTGAGAAAGAAGTTGTTGAGTAAACTTTCATAAACTTGCATCTGAAAAAGTAGATTTCCACAAAAGCTTATGCTACAACTTATTTCACACAGTTAGTCTCAAAGGTGCTACAAGATCCATTCTCTGTGTACAGTATATGTTATATTACAAATGTTCTTACTCGGCCAGAAATAAATCTTCAGTTTCCCTCCATTTTTATCCTTGGAAGCATGACTTTGATGTTTGTCCCCGTTTTGCATGCATTTTGGAGATAAGAAAGTGAGTAAATAGTTCACCAGATCTCTTCTGCCTAGAGAGAGACTTCCCAGTGTCATGACACTATTTTTTAGATATGCTATTCTGCAAATAATTTCAATCTGGAACAAAGTTGTCCTTCAGTCTGATGGATAAGATTTTGATGTGCTGCTTGTTCAAGATCTGGTGTCAAATAACTATTTCAGCTTCAATTTTGGCTACATTTCTTGAGCCAACAAAGTACATTTGTTGTATGCTATTTTTTTCCAAGTGTGTTTGATACTGTAGATCTTGCACAATAATTAAGATATCAGAATTTGGAACAGTAGTTCCCAAATTCTGGTCCCAGAAGGCTTGAGATTCTTTAAAAGTTTCTTTTCTCTTACAAAGGTGGGTTACAGACCTGTAACCGGCCCTTTCCCTGCTGTATCGGGGCCTCAGCTGCCACAACGGCAGCCTCTGAGGCCCTGATCCACCACTTTCCAGGCCGCGGGGAAGCGGCAAAAGGCCACTTCCCCGCGGTCTGGAAAAGGGTGTCCTTGGGGCTTCATGCCCCAAGGACACCTGATGGCAGCGAGGAGGAGGAGAAAGGGGCCGCTCGACCCCTTTCTCCCTTGTGTCGCTGGCGCAGCCATCTAAAGGCTGCGCCAGCGACGCAAATCCTAGAAGGAGATCCATTTCGGAGCTCCTTCTTACACCGTGGAAAGGGCATTCTAGGCACCCTCGTGCGGCGCAACGACGTCACAACCACGCCGCCTCGTTTGGAGGCGGTGCGGTGGTGACGTAGTCATGGCGGCACCCATCTGTATAGGGCATCGCCATTTTGTACGGACTGGGTGCCCGTTTGTAATGGGCCAAAGTTTGCAAATTATGGTCATAGGAAGCTTGAGATTCTTTAAGAGTTCTTCTTCTCTTGAAAAGCAAGAAAGAAAAATTGGGCATGTTCTAAAGCAATGGTTCCCAACTTTTGGTCATCTGTTTGTTTTGGATTTCAGTTCCCATAATTCCTGACCATTAGCAGGGGCTTCTGGGAGCTGAAGTCCAAAACAAAGACTCAAAGTTTGGGAACATTGTTCTGGAGCATTTCCAGGGAACATGTGACCCTCCAGTTGTTGTACAGGAATTTTCATCAGCTCTCAACATTGGCTATGTTGGCTAAACCTTATGGAAGCAGCAACAACATCTGGATGGGCACATGTTCCATAGTCCTTTTGTAGAGTCTGCTATCATCTTTTGTGGATCATCAGTGAAGCCAAAACTCGTTGACAGATACTTCACAAGAACTGAGAATGGATAGCTGAGAAAGGTGACTGGAATCCTTTGTAATGTACAGAATTGTCCAAAATTTGTTTGCACACACTAAACCCTCTAAGAGTCACCCAAAGACTACTATCTGTGGGCTACAACCTTGCAATCCACTAGGCTAATCTTTGGCCTCCATGTTAGATCATAAATGTTTCTGCCTCAAGACAAAGGAAGTAAGGGGGGATTTCCTGTACAGTTTTAATAATTTATTATTTTATTGATTTTTATTTATTTTAAAATATATATTTCTAACCTACCCTATACTAGAAGATTTCAGGTTAAGGTCCCCTCTAATTCAATCATCTTAAAACTCTGTAACTTTGGCCTGATCTAGACGAGCCTTTGCAGCACCCCCATCATGTACTGGGGTTGGCCGAGAGCGCACCACCCATATTGGCCTCACCCCAGCACATGATGGGGGTGTCAAAATGGCGGCGCCCTGTACACATGAGCTTAGCGTCCACAAGCCCCGGCATCATAAGGAGTCATGAGTGTGCCACTGGTGCACTGCAATGTCCTTATGGAGCCGCAAGAAGGACCCGCTTTTGGTGGGTCCTTTTTGCTGCTCAAGGGAGCCACGCGGTTTGTCCGCTGCGGCTCCCTCACGCAGCAAAACAAGGGGGGGCAGACCGCCCTTTTTGGATGGTCTGTATCCCACCATAATTAGCTTTCAGAATGTTAGGGTCCAAAACACACTGCAGAAATAATCCACTTTGAGACCACTTTAACAGCCCTGGCTCAGTGCTAGGGAATGGTGGAAATAGTAGTTTGTTGTGGCCCCAGAGTTCTCTGACAGAGAAAGCTAAATGTCTCACAAAACTACAGTTCCCAGAATTTCCCAGCATTAAGCCAAGGCAGTTAAAGCGGTCTCACACTGGATTATTTCTGCAGTGTGTTTGGGACCTTAGTGCACTGTCCCCAGTGATGGGACACAGAGCAGCAATGTGCTCCAACAGATCCTAAGGATGGATGAAGAGAGAGAGAGAGAGAGAGGTGCTCTTTCAAATACTTAGGCTCTGGTTCTATAAAGATGCTATTTCCCCCCCTCCATGTCTTCTTCTTGACATATCTGTTCATGTGCATATCCATGCTCTTGATTGCTAGAGGAAAGCCTGTTGTGAACCAGAGGTCCATCACACACTTTTCTAATGATTTCAGGATTGCAGTAATATGTTTTGATAGTGCTGTGACAATAGAAAGAAATCACTGCAACTTGTATATCAGAAGAAGATATGGAGTTGCATAACAGGAATTCATTATGTACCCCAAGAGAGGAAAGAGGTACCAAGTAAACATGTTCAAGACAATGTGCCTGCAGAGACACGGATAAAAGATAAGTTCCAAGGAATCAAAGGGAAAGGTCAACAACAATGTTCAGGTAAAAGTTATTTTTGTTTGTTTGTTTGTTTGCATCTTTCTGTGTTAACTTGTCAGAGAGAAAAAAAGATAATGCTTTCCACTTTCCTAGTTTGGGAAAGACCTGCCAAGATTTCTTATTAAAGTAAGAGAAAGAAATAGCAAGCACAGTATAGCCTTCAATCACTACTTCAGCTTCCAGACAGGCAGGTATATGAGGTATATGCTGACTAGGCATTCTGAGCTCTCCTCTATAGAATACGAAGGGTTCAGTAGGATGCCAAGCACGTTTTTAGTTGGGCAGCAGACATACATATTTGTTAAGAAATAATGAGGAAAAAAGGACATTCTGGAAGTTACATTTTAAATATTGCCCCCCCCCTCCCAAATGTGATGTGTGTCCAGAAGAAGGGGACCCGAGTGTTGAAAGGTCTGGAAACCATGACCCATGAGGAGTGGCTTAGAGAGCTCAGCGTGTTTAGCCTGATGAAGAGAAGGTAAATAGGTGACATCCATGTTTAAATATTTGAAGGAATGTCAGACTGAGGATGGAGCAAGCTTGTTTTCTTCTGTTCCAGAGACTAAGCACAGAGCAATCCATTCAAACTATAGGAAAGGAGATTCCACCTAAACCATACAAAGAACTTCCAGACAGTAAGAGCTATTTGACAGAGTGTGGTGGAATCTCCTCCTTTGGAGGTTCATAAATACAGACTGGGTGGCCATCTGCCAGGAGTGCTCTGATTGTATATTCCTGCATGACAGGGGTTGGGCTGGATCTCCCTACCTTGGGACAAAAACCTACCTACTTCCTTTCAAGCCAGTCAGCAATGGTAGGGAAATGATTGCATTATTTTATCTTGCAATACCAATGGAAGCCTTCAAAAAGAAAAATCAAAACTAAGTGCCTATATTCCAAACATTGTGACATACAGTATCTGCAGCAATCACCCAGCTAACCAAATATAAAAAAACCTGTAGCCGAAAGGCTCCAGCATCATATAATATGAGGTAGACAGTTTTAAAATATGTCCAACGGCCAAACATAGTATGGCCAAAAAATTCCTACTCTTCTGATATATACCAGAATGTGTTGCTATTATTGAGGATGATCAGTTTGAACACATATAAATCCTACTGCTGATTTGGTAGCACCTGAAGAGCATCAGACTATGAAAAAGCTGGGAGGCTACACCTTTTCTAATATAAGATGCATTATTATTATATATTCATTTCTAGACACCTCAGAGTCAGTGAGATGTTCCAAGTTGGAGAGGATTCAAGCAAGCAGTAAAAATGTTGAAGGGGCTGGAATTAGCTACTGAAGATGAAATATGGCTTGCTTAGCCAAGTGATGAGTAAGCAGGACTTGACAAGCATCTGCTGTGAACGTGTTTGAAATGTGCTACATCCAGGCTTTCTGAGCTCACTGTATGAACTGCTTGGAAAAGTTTCCAGTAGAGTAGCTGTGCTGGTCTGTGTTACAGCAAAAGCAACAGAACCTTATGGCACCTTAATGATCAACATATTTATTATGGTGCAAGCTTTCATGGACTAGATCCACTATTGCATCTAAAAACATAGACTCTCATTCACAAAAGCTTATGGATGGTAGATGTGGTAGGCTTTAAGGCGTCCCAGTAATCTGTCTTTTTCCTCTGCTATTTGGCAGATCCTGCCAACAAGATAAAGTTTTAAAACTTGTGAATATGAAGGATAATCACTTCCCTTTCTCTGTTGTACACAGACACAGAGACACACACTTTACAGTGCAGTCTGTAGATGAAGAAATTTAACTCAGGGATATTGTAATTTGTATGATACAACTTGTATTATTCTCGGATCCACTCTAAGAAATATATTGAGATGGGTCAGTGGTGGCTGCTTTCTGATAAGTTTCATGACCCACTGGTGGCAGTAAATATGCTCTGGGTTTTAATCTGAACTGTACCTGAGCTATCCCAGGTGCTAAATCCCATTCACCAAATAGGTTCTATTTCTAACACTGTTCCTTTAAACTATTTTAGAGTAAAATCTGAAGTGGATTCACATTCTTCTGACATGAAACCACTGAGATGGCGATAGAATAATCTCCAGTTAAAATGTCACTGTGCATTGCAATTTTATATATTTTATATATGCATATCCAGAGTTTAGTGATTAAAACACTGTCCCCTCTCTGCAGCTGGGTGTTTGCATCTTGTTTTATCATGGCAGCCCAGAAGGAAAAGCAGCCTGTGAGCTAGACAAGTAGAAAGTATAATTGTTCCTTTTTTGTTGACTTGTTTGCTATGTTCTTGTTTATGATACTGGGAAACATTTTATGAGCTCAGTTACAGAGTTACTCCAGCTGTTGCATCTTTGTAGATCTCTCTCTCTCTCTCTATTTCACTCACTCACCCTCTCACACACATACACACATAAGCATAAACAAACACACAGTTTTTACAGGAGCTTCAGGGCATTTTAGTGGGGGCTAGCTGAGCAGTTAGTCTATTAAGCAGTGATAGATAAGCAGCATGCTGGGATTCTACTCATTCCCTTGTGCTTGAGGTCAGAACTGTCTGGGACTTTGATGGTGCCAGACACAGGGAAAGAAGGGAGCACTATTTTGGGCTCTATTTCTAATATTTGGTTTTCCTGTGGAGAATTTCAAATCTGACAGTAGTAGCTGACATACAGTAGCTGCAGTAGAAACAAGTTGCAGCAGCCTGAAAAGGATAGCAGGGCTTTGGCCTGTTACAGACTGCCAAAATAAAGCTGTTTCGGGTCTCTTTGGAGGTATGCTATTTAAATGATGCATGCACCCTAAGAATCCAGAAGCTGCACCAAAGCTGCACTCCAGTGCTTAGGAATGGAGTGTGGCTTTGGCGCGACCTCCGGACTCTTAGGACCCATGCATCATTTAAATAGCATACCTCCAAAGAGACCCGAAGCAGCTTTATTTTGGCAGTCTGTAACAGGCCTTTGTCTCTGTACTAGTTGACATCTGATTTACCAGAATCCAAGTCCTAAATATCTTGCACAATCACACACACACAAAAATAACCCCCTAAATATCCCTGTAGGGAATAAGCCCTCTGCAGCACAGTGGGACATTTCTCAACTATTTGTAAGATTATTATTTGTAGTTATGTTTTTCATTGATGCTTATGTTGTATCTTTTTTCTGCAGTATGACACCCTGGCCTGGTTTACATCTAATGCTAATCTATGGTTTAGCACAGGTTTGGGCAACTGCAACAGGTCTGAGAGATGATTTTCTGCCTGAGAACCATCACAAGGCAACACTGACATTGCAAAATGTGAAAGGGGGGGGGGGACAGAAAGTCCACTTCTGCTTTTGAAAGCTGGTGGTGTTTTGATGTTAAATTGTGCTAGATGGTGGCTGAAATTTATTTCAAAGGTGAACTGCAAACCTAGAGGTTCCAGGAGTGACAGTTCATCATTTCCGATAGAAAAAGGGCTGTCCAGAAGCATGGAGAGATTCAGGACCATAAAAACAGCCTTTAGGAACCACATGCAATCACAAGGTTACATTTTCTCCATCTTTTGCTTAGCCATACTGTATATTGAAACCGCAGGGAGAGTAGAAGTTTTTCCTCCAGTTTTCAACTAACCCCTCATGTCCACCCTAAACTGTGTCTAGTCTGAACCCTGTTTTAGGGAACAAGCCAACATAAAACCATTGTTTAATGTCCTGGCTTATTTCTTTACATTACATGCAGTGCTTTGTTCATTATGTACAACTAAGGTTAATTGAAGTGAAATATTGTTATTTCCTTTTCTTAACTGTTCCAGGGGATTTATAGAGAATAGAGAATAGGAACAGGGGTTGCCAAGGTCCATTCTGGTATTACAAAATTGTGATATAAGATGGAATCCTGTTGGGCAATGTTTAACCTAGAGTTACACACTCATGACTGTTTAATATTTACAATCCCTATTTAGCCAGCATGGGACAGTTATAGTTCAACTGGAAGGTTTAATTAAAAAAAAGAGTGTTTGCAAGATTTGAGGTATCTTGAAGATATGAAGTCCAGCAAGGTCTATCTTGGGCTGTAAATGTTCCCTTGTCTCATTCACACATTAGGAACAATAAAATACAAAAAGTTTCTTCTTCCCTGTGAGTTGAGCTGTTTCTATCAATCTCAGTAGTTCTTGAATTTGCAATAATTCTTTGCAGTAATTCCCTGCTACATACAAATTACCTGGCACAACTAGCTTCTCCCTTGTTGCATGGACCATTTAAAAATTACAAGCATCAGATGAATTCTTTGTGACCTTTCTGACTAAGTGTCCAGTCTTTCTGTGCTTGTTGTGTATGTGCCTTGTTTCACAAATAGAAAAGATGCTTGTTTTGTACAGAGGCAATTTGTACAAATTGAACAAACCTCAAAATGAAAAAAAAAATCTCATTCTCATGCTACACAGAGGTTAATCAATTCTTGATGTTCTTAGAATCATAGAATCATAGAGTTGGAAGAGACCACAAGGGCCATCCAGTCCAACCCCCTGCCATGCAGGAAATCTCAATCAAAGCATCCCTGACAGATGGCCATCCAGGCTCTGTTTAAAGACTTCCAGGGAAGGAGACTCTACTACACTCCAAGGAAGTGTGTTCCACTGTCAAACAGCCCTTACTGTCAGGAAGTTCCTCCTAATGTTGAGATGGAATCTCTTTTCCTGCAGCTTGCATCCATTGTTCTGGGTCCTGTTCTCTGGAGCAGCAGAAAACAAGCTTGGTCCCTCCTCAATGTGACACCCCTTCAAATATTTAAATAGGGCTATCATATCACCTCTTAACCTTCTCTTCCCCAGGCTAAACATCCCCAGCTCCCTAAGTCATTCCTCATGGTTTCCAGACCCTTCACCATTTTAGTCACCCTCCTTTGGACACACTCCAGCTTCTCAATGTCCTTTTTGAATTGTGGTGCCCAGAACTTGACACAATATTCTAGGTGGGGCCTGACCAAAGCAGAATACAGTGGCACTATTACTTCTCATGATCTAGACACTATACTTTTATGGATGCAGCCTAAAATTGCATTGGCCTTTTTAGCTGCCACATCACACTGTTGACTCATGTTCAACTTGTGGTCTACTTGGATTCCTAGATCCCTTTCACACGTAGTTTCATTCAGCCAGGTGCCCCCCATCCTATATCTGTGCATTTCATTTTTCTGCACTAAGTGCAGTACCTTACATTTCTCCATGTTGAATTTCATTTTGTTAGCTTTGGGCCAGCTTTCTAGTCTATTCAGGTCATTTTGAATTTTGATCCTGTCCTCTGGGGTATTAGCTACTCCCCCTGATTTGGTGTCATCTGCAAATTTGATAAGTATGCCCCCAATTCTGTCTTCCAAGTCATTTTCTTCTAGCGAATGGATGATTTATTAAGATTTCTTCACATTTCTAGTCCTGTCTCATGGTGAAAAATACATTGCACCTACATTATAAAATATTTTACATCAATTATATTCTGGAGGATTTCTCATCTGTTACAAAGCTTATGCTTCATTGAGAAATGCTAGGTGATGGTTGGGTGGCAGTGCAGCAGCAATTTTGCATATGGTAAAATCAGTTTTAACCTGTTCCAGCCCGATTCCGTCCAGTGCCCAGGTCGGCATTAAAACTGCATGCAATAAACGCCATAGAGTGACATTTCCCTGCTCCCAAGGATGAACTGATTCATGTTGAAGTCTCCAGGAATGGAATTTACCTTTCACATTGGTTGCAAATTCCTCCTTCATTTTAGTTTTTAGCATTAAAAATATCTAGCCTCTTCCAGTTTTGTTTTGTTTTTGTATGAGGACCATTTTTGGCGGTCCATGCAGCTGCCAAAGGACCCAAATCCATGCCCACCCCTGTTTAAAACCAATCTCACTAGAGGAGAGTATGAGTTGCACTGTAAATGTTACTTTGGCGGGTTACAGACCGCCATGAAAGTATGCGCAGAGCACGTACTAGGGTTAGGAAGGGGCAGTGCTTCCGCACCCGCCCAACCCTAGTACGCGCTCTGCATGTACAAAATGGCGGCAGCCGTTCCACACGACTGCCGCCATGATGGCATGACGAACGCGCCACCTCCAAACGAGGCGCCGTGGACATGACGCCATTGCTCTGCGCAAGGGCGCTTAATGTGCCCTTTGCACGGAGCAGGAAGGAGCTCCATTTCAGAGCTCCTTCCTGGTTTGCGTCGCTGGGCGCAGCCTTCAGACACCTGCACCCAGCAACGCAAGGGAGAAAGGGGCCAAGCGGCCCCTTTCTCCTCCTCCCCGCTGCCGCGGGGTGTCCTTGGGGCTTGAAGCCCCAAGGACACCCCTTTCCAGGCTGCAGCCACTTCCCCTCAGCCTGCAAAGCGGTGAATCGGGGCCTTGGAGGCTGCCGGTCTGGCAGCTGAGGCTCCAATACACCGGGGAAAGGCGCGCCTAAAGGCCGCCCCAAAGGAGTGGTCTGTAACGCGCCATAGCTACCCCACAGTGGGTAGTGTTAAACCTACATATCTAGTTTTCCTCTGATGTCTATTTAATTTGTTTGAGCAGGCCTTTGGCCCTGCGATTGTTTGATTCTGTCTGCTGGATTATGTTGTGTTTTAGACATGCTGGTATTATTATTTTTTCTCTGTGGTATTTTCAATTGTTGTTCTATTTGTTTTAATCCCATTGTTTCAACTGCCTCAAGCATTTTATTTGAAGTTGGAAATGCACAGTGGAAATTTTAAGATAAATATGGACCCAGAACATTTGGGCAGCAGGTGGGAGAAGGATAGTAATGGCAGGGGAACATTGTCAGAGGTGTTTCTTGCTGTTGTTGTTTTAAAAAAAATCTAATGTGAATTCAGTTACAATGAAATGCTATGACAGAAGGGCACTTTGCTTCTAGTATTTAAAATAAGTAAACAAACAAGCATTTAAAAAGCCACACGATGGCACAGACAGTGGGGTAGAGCAGATGTGCTTCATGTTGCCATTCATACCACAAACAAGATACAATACCACTTAGAGAATGATTGTGTTAACAACAAATTACTGCTGTTATGAATGGTCACTGTATTTACTTTATCTGTCTTTGAGCATTTAATTGGATTGTGAAAGGATGAATATTTTATAGTTCATCACCATTTGAACCTACTGTTTACCATTTTCTTCACTATGCATATGAGTGAGTGTGTGTGTGTGTGAGAGAGAGAGAGAGAGTGAGACAGAGACACAGACACAGACAGACAGACAGAAAACATTTTCCAACTACAGTTTACATCATTTCTGATGAAGTGAATGGTAATCCAGGAAAATTTATGCTACAATAAATAGTTAGTTTAATTACAACAGTGGCAGTCAGATGCAGTGCTTGAGAAAAGAAGCCAGAAGGTCAGGAGGCTTGAACACCAACCCTGCTTCTTCCTCATGTAGAGGGTGTGGGCTGTGTACAGCATCCATATTTTGCATCTGCTCTGCAAATGGGTGGAGAATCAGTCCAGGCTCTGCACCAATATACAGAAAGAGCTTGTCCCACAAAGACTGCAGATCAAAACTTGAAATGAAGGGTCATCCAATGTGTCAGGCAGTATTTTTTTTAAACTGGGGAGTGTTCACTTAAAGTCATAAAAATTCAAGGCTGTTGCCTCAAAACAGTGGACATCTGGTAACCTGAGCTCTTCTGGATCTTGCATTTACATCATTCTGTAATTTTGGACAAGTTTTCCTTGCTAACTCAGTTTAATCTGAGATGTTATGACTTGCAGATATCCTGTGTCATCTCAGAGAAGTTCACAAATATTTAAGGATAGTGGTGTTCACAGCTTTATGATATTACACTGCTCCAACCTTAATTCAGTCTACCTGTACATGTATTTCAAGCCAAACAACACTCCTGTTGCTTTCTAAAAAATGTAACTAGGGTGCATTGTGAAGGGTAAGAAGGTTCTTCTGACCCTCAGTAATTTAAGCCTGGGTGGAGAGCAAGTCTCGCCAGGTGGTATTTGTAGTGTTCATACAATTGCTTTGGTGCATGGGTGAAAATTCTTCTCTTGTGAATCTATTACATTAGTCCTTGATGACCTCAGGATTTGAGAGATGACCTTTCTATGGAAGGAGTAATGGGGTGATCCAGGGTCAACCAAAGGAGCTGTTTCGACACACCAGCAGCCTGGAACAGAAGGTAGTAATGCTGAGAATAGGCTGAGTTTGCAATCAAGGCTCCTTGTGTGTGGTAGAGTCACTGGCCACAGCTGGGAAATCTCCATCAGGCTCCATTGATTTTTTTTAATATGCTGATACATGTGTTTATTTTTTTAAATATTGACTGTTGATTCAAATTAACACCACCCAGAATTCTTTATTTCTGACTCTCTACTGCCCTGGAGTTCCCAAATTACTTCTCATATTCTCTGGCACTGATAAAGTCCAAGATGGGCTTCAAAAACAAAGAAATGGCAAAGAAAAATAATCTCCCAGTCTCTAATACAGATAGCAAAACAGATGGGTATCCATACTATGGAAAGGTGTTATTTCTGTGCACTTCAGCTTTTGCCATTATTTCTCTGCACTTCTACTTTCTCAGGACTCCTCCTTTAAATAATTCTCAAGAATTCACTGCCCAGGCAGGTTGGCTACACTAATCTTCCCAGGGAAAGAAGGAGTTTGCCAACTAAAGCCCCAAGAGAAAACACTAGTTGCACACAAGATGTTTTCTTTTGTTGTGCATATTTGCTAAATGGCTTTTACTTTTCCTAACCTTTTGCCTTGATGCATCCCAGTTATTGAGTTATTTCTAGCAAACACACACACACACACACACACACACACACACACCAATTTCTGAAGAAATGTTTTATGTTATCATTTGTTCCAAGATAGCAGCTCCATAGGCTGTGTACAATCAATAGTTTTATCAAAGCTGAAGCAGGTTGGGCCATGGGAAAGAGCCTTGAAATAATCAGAGTACATAGCTGGCTTGTCATTTCAGAGATTGCTGACTTACATTGTCACACATAGCCAGGGGCAGGAAGAGAGGATATGATTGACTCTCTGCTATAGTACAAATGGAGGCTTACCAAATTTGACCAATTTGTAAGGGATGCCAGCAGCCTTGACAAAAAATAGTTACAGGGCCTGTTCCCCTTTCTCATTGGGTTGTAGTTTGCAAAAGTTGAGATGGGGGAGGAAATGCAGATACTTTCTTCTTCACTGGCAGGAAAATTTGTGAAGTACTAGTGTGGCTCTGCATGGCACGCAGGTGTTTACTTCACTCCTAAATCTAACTGAAATCCTGGCATCTGTGAGAGTCTCCTTTAAGCCAGTGGTGGTGGTCCCTGGATCAGTAGTAAAACATAACCCATTTGCTAACAGAAGAAAGAAACAGTGGTAGACAATGGGCACAAATCTAGTTATCAGTCCCTAGCACATTAGAAAAAATGTCTACGTCTGATAGCCTGGGAAGCATTGCTTTAAGCATGTGTATACACATGTGTGTGTGTATACACATACTGAGCCTTAACAGGAGGAGTGTTTCACAGATGCTAAAGAGTTCATTGTTTACCTAGAAATGTCAGCAGCTTCGGGTCAGAGAGGGGCCACAAATCTATCACTTTCTCTCCTCCAGCCTGAGTTCCCTTGTTGAGAGCTCAGAGGCAAAGCTACTCCCCACCCAATCCCAGCCTTTTTATCTTCAGTCCACAGTCTTAATGATTTTAACACGTGCAGTCTTTAACAAGGCTAGAGCTCTCTGCTATGAAGCAAGAAATAACCCACCATATAGTTATAGGAGTTATAGGAGGACAAACGTCTGGTCTTTTGGAGCATGTTTGATGGCTTTAAGACTAAAATGCTGCTACTGCAGAACAAACTTTTCCAGAACACTGCATTAGCAAATTAGCACAAGGCCCCAATTTGCCAGGAGTTCTCTTTCAGAAGCCCCATTAATGAGAAAGAGAACTACTCTTTCATGAAAGTCTGATTGAAAGATAATGACTCATCAAGGTTACCCAATGAGTTTTCTATGTGAGCAGAAATTTTATGTCAAGTTTCTCAGTGTGTACAGTGGACCCTTGTTATACGCCTGGGTTTGATTCCAAGATCCCCCGTGGATAACAAAATCTGTAGATGCTCAAGTCCCATTAAATATAATAACATAGCAAAACGGTATCCCTTATAAAAAATGGAAAATCAAAGTTTGATATTGGAAATTTGTACTTTTTCTTAACATTTTCAAACCATGGATGCTTGAATCTGTGTATAAAAAAAAACATGTATAAGAAGGGCCGACTGTATTTATGCCTTCAAATTGCCTGTTGACTTATGGTGACTATGAATTTCATAGGGTTTTTTAAGGCAAGGAATACTCAGGTGTGGTTTTGCTATTGCCTTCCTCTGAAATATAGCCTAAAGCACCTGGTATTCATTGGTGGTTTTTCCATCCAAGTACTAACCTCAGTTGCCCTGCTTAGCTTCCAAGATCAGACAGGATCTAGTGCCTTTAAGGTATTTAAGCCCTGTAGTGCTAAACATACTCATTCCTAACCTTGATCCTTACAGGTATTTTAGGTATCCAGCATGAACAATTAGCAGAGAAACTTAGCCTAAACTGTCTAGAGGCATCCATATGGGGAAGGCTGACTAGCTACTACACTTGACTAGTCGTGCCTATGACTGAGATCTATTGTTGATCTACAGTTGGTAATACCCAGATCTTGCCTCAAGGTGAAACCACCTGCAGAAGGAATGTATGTATATGTGTAAGTTCTTTTTATACCCAACACAAGAACTACTGACAGTGGAAATTCTCTCAAGTCTTATTTTCCTTTACCCCCTTCCCTCCATCATGAGAGGTCACTCTGGTTATTTCTCCATTCCTACATGAATTTCAATTCACTGTGTTGTTGTGGCTAATGAAATACTTCCTGGGAGGCTTCTATTCCCCATGATGCTCTTTCCTTTTCCCCTATTACTCCATTTATTTTTTCATCATTGTTTTCTTTCCAGGTTGTGGTATCTCATACAAGGGATAGCGGCAAATATTCAGTTCACTTAAGTGACCTTCTCCTAAGGGCTGCAGTGTTTTCTTTTTTTAAAAAAGCAGTAGAAACTATCCTTCTTTGCAATCTGATGCATAACCTTTATCCTCTGGCACAGGGACTGGCCTGTTTGCCCAGTGTAGAGTGCTGAAGGGCATTGCTGACATAGTATAGCATAAATTACATTTGAGGATGAGCAAGTGAATGTCTCTCTAATATTGTGGGTGATTTCATTAGGCCCTGTGATGACATTTCTTGAGTAGATATATGGGCACATTTGGCACCTGGGTTTTTGGCAAGGTTTTGTGCCTGTGTCCACATCTTTGTTGTGTGTCCTCCTGTTGGTTAGTAACTGTTTGAAGTTTGGAGGCTGTCTATAGGCAAGCAAAGGCCTGTCACGAAGAGTCTTTGGGAGGAGAGAATTATTGTCCAGAATAGGTTGTACTGTAGTTCATTGATGATACAGCTGAGTGGTCTCACCTGGGAGCTGTATGTGACTACCAGTCGTTTTCTGTTGTTTTCTATCTTCAGTGTGTTCTGTAATAGATTAGTCCTGGGTACAAGTCTTGCCTTGTATTTATTTATTTATTTAGTTTACTTCCTATGTTGGGTACTGTTGGTTGGGAGATGCTTGTTGTAATTCCATAAGTTTGGCCTTTCTGTCTTGTGTGTATCGGAGGGCTTGACTGTAGACTATGGTTCTGGTAGTGTGTTCACAGTGGAAACTGGAGGCATGTAAATACCTGTAGGTTTGTGGGTTGTGATATAGGATGTTGCTTAGATAACTGTTTTGTATCTATACCCTGGTGTCTAGAAAGTGAACTTATTCTGTTGATTGTTTCAGGTTGAGACTGATGGTGAGGTAAAAGTAATTGAAACTCTGGTGGAATGTCTTCTCCATGGGTCCAAACTGTGAAGATATTATCATTGTACCTCAGGTAAAGGAGTGGTTTCTGGCTGCAGGAGTTAAGGAAGCATTCTTCTAGTTTAGCCATGAAGATGTTGACATATTGTGGTGCCATATGCAAGCCCATGGTAGTACCATTAACGTGATAATGTTATCATCAAAGGTGGCATAATTGTGTGTGAGGACAAAGGAGCAGGTCTCGGTGGTTATGTGATCTGTGGAGTTATATATTAATCATTTCCAGTATTTGGATCATGGAACTGTAACAGACCATTGGTTTCATCCTTGAGAAACTACATTTCTCATGTAGTTATACCAAAATTGGCCAACCATTTTTCACTTGGGCAGAAAGTAGAGATGAATTCAAAACCTCAGCTACACAGTAAATCTGCACTTCACTTTACTCTGAACTTTAAAGATGTTATACCCTATCCCCCAAATAGGTTCTGCACCTTGAATAGCTTCGCTAAGATTCAGACTAAAATCTAGAGCAGATCATCTTGATTGCTGAAATATCTGGGTACCATCGCTAGGTGGACAGGGGAAAAGGGGGTCAAGTCCAGCCCTACTCTCACACACACCTTCCTTCTCAGTTTCTGTCACTCTTTCTTGTTCTCTCTCTCTGGAACACTCTTCTTTCTCTTCCTTCCTCTTACCACTCTTCACCTATTGAGCTGCTTCAGGACATTCAACTCAGTTTTTCAGGGCCCTGAACTCATTGTTTGAAAAAGACTTTAGAATTTAGACCAAGGACTGCATAAAATCAGGCCAAGAGGTACATGTTGCCCATCATTGTGTTTTACTTACTTACACACCCACACACTATTGCTGGCTCTAGTAGATAGATCTCAGTGACATAGTAAAGTACATAATCCTGCTTCTCACACTATCATATAAGGATAGTTTAATTGTATGACTGCTATTGTATATCAGTATTTTCCTCCAACAGTTTGAGGATTGTACAGTTGCAGTCCTCAGCTTACCCACCACCATGGCATTATTGCAACAGACAAATTTGGCAGTGCTGCAGAGCTTTACTGTGTTTGACATACTCTGACACAGCAAGCAGTAGGCTGCTCTCTGCAAACACCCATCCCCTCTGTCATCTCAGGTGCAATCAGCTCATCTCAGTTCTGGGAACATTGCCCAGGGAGAGTGTAGCAGGACTTCCAAACGCTATATGGCCTCAATGGGTTTGAGTTGGCACAAACCTGTCTGCATGTGTCTTTCCTGCTGTACAGACAAGTGCCTGTCTGCCATCCTGCTGCCACAAGAAGCTCTCTCTCTCTCTCTCTCTGACAGGTGTGATTGCAACTGAGGTGATGCTCCTGGAATGCATACAGTCATGGGGAGCATTCAATTTCCTCACTGACAGGTAGGTTTTTCCTGTAATAGAATCATGCCGTATCCATTATACTGGCGAAGCAAGGTTTAGTAAAGCACAAAGCTTCACCTCTCCCTCTTCACCCCTTGTACACAAAAGCTCTCTGTGAATAAGGATGCAGTAAATGTCTCCTTCTCCTAGATTTATTCCTTCATTAGTAATTTAAATAAATTCTACTGTATAGGAGAGACCTCTATAAAGCTGCAGCATTTTCTTTCCCCTGCAGAATAAATACTGGGGCTACATCTCCGATAACAAACAGCACATAACACATCTTCTTGGGATTTTCTGCTGGCACAAAGTAACAAGGAGAAAAGGAGATTTATTTTGGGAAAGCATGCAGGCTTTCTATGATCAGGGAAGGGCGTCAGGAAGAGAAATTTTACAGGTATATCAACTCCCAGTATATACTTCTTCAGCAGGAGAAAATGTTGCACCTGTGAAAATGTTCTCTTGTATGTAATTCTTGAGGGCAAATGGTTCACATGCTTTATAACAATTGACAGTCCTGTGCTTATGACTCTGTATGGTAGGACTTGGGGACAGTTTTTGCCCCTTGTGCATCTGCTGTAATGTTTGTGGGGGACAAAGCCAGATGAAAATTGCAACTTCTGTTTGAGACTCCTACATTTGTTGGGATGGGAGCAGTTGTGGCTGCAGGTGCTGTCATTCCTGGAGGCCTCCAAGAATGATCATTGAGCTCTGGTGGTGTTTTTTTCACCCAAGAACATTTCCTCATCCCTGTGCTAACCTGAGATCCCTGGGAGAGTCCTTGGTCATTTAGGGCAGCCTTCCTCAAACTATTGCCTTCCTTTGGTTTTAGAATGGTCAGTTTTAATGTAAGTTGCAGTGTACTACTGGATCTGGAGGATACCACATTGGAGAAGATTTCCTAAGGGCTGGAACAAAGAGCCCTTAAAAGACACCTTCAGGGCATTATCAGAGCATGGTGTTTGCATGCCACATGCTCTGATGATGCCCCGAAGCTGCCTGGAAGCCACGGGTGGCTTCAAGACCCTCCAGCTGCATGGCGTTTAGATACCACACGACTCTGGAGCATCTTGAAGCTGCCATGGGGCCATGGTGCAACCACTAAAAATGGATTTTCCATGGCCAAAAGGTATCAGATCTTTGCTGCTCCCTTTTGGGCCAGGTTCAAGGCAGATTGGGGCCACAGTGTGTGGTTGCTGTGGCCCCAATCTGTCTTCAGAAGGGTTGGTTCCAATCCGCCCTTCCTTCCCATCTGTTTCCCCCCTTAGGGAACAATATGAATACTCTCAGACTATTGGTCCAACCTCAGTGTTGTTCACTCTATCAAAAGCACCAGCTTTCAGTCATTTATGTCATGCTATTTCCATGGAAAGATAGACTGCATTCATGCTCAACATCTGGGTTCTCTGGATAACCTGCCTGCCAGCTGTGGGAAACTAGGATAATCTTTGGGGCATATCAACAGGGTTCTTGTGTTCCTATCCAGGATGGATCACAAACTCACACAGATTTAGGAATCTGGTGATATCCAGGTCACTTAAAAACCAACAGGGGATGTGGTGGTTTAGTGGCTAAGATGCCAGTTCTGATGATCGGAAGATGGGAAGGGAAGGTTGGCAGTTCAAGGCCCAAGTGCCACATGATGGGTGAGCTCCTGTCACTTGTCCCAGCTTCTGCCAACCTAGCAGTTTGAAAGCATGCAAATGCAGGTAAATAAATAGGTACCACTTTGGTGGGAAGGTAACAGTGTTTGGTGCAGTCATGCTGACCACATGACCACCAGGCAGTCCTCGGACAACACTGGCTTTTTGGCTTAGAAACCACCCTCTACAGTCGGTTATGACTAGACATTCATGTCAAGGGACTATTTTTACCTTTTTAAAAACCAACCAGGGTGAAGGAGCAGTAGAGTTGTGGCTAACTTTGTAACTGGCATGGAAATGAAACAGCCATATTTTTAAAACTGCCTATCAGCCTTTAACTTTGGTATAGCTTGCTAGCAAAAGGCAGGATAGGCAGTCCTCCCAGTTGCAGTTCCAACCACCCATTCAGAAAACCTCAGCTGACACCAATTTTCTATCTTTTATCCCCTTGCATACGATCATTTCCTCTGTTCTAGAGCTTTTTGGTGTATTGTTTCCTTTAGACAAACATACACAAAATTCAGCATTGCAACTGAACTCCCACCAGCTGAACAGCAAGAGCAACCATTGAACCAAAGAGAACAAGAGCCAACAGGGAAACTAAAATTAGTCAAAGCTGCCTTAGGCACTAAATCATTTGGGAATTTGCTGGGTTTTTAACATATAAAAAAAACTTCTAACTTGCATCATTTCTATTTATAATTTATAGGTGATTGATTTCTTTCCCCTCTGTGTGTGACAACGAAAAGCATTATTATCACTTGAGAGAGCAACTTGCTTGCTCTCTGTGTCAAGAGGGACCTAAAAGCTATCACCAGTGAGCACCTCTCCACTAGTTACACACTTTAATCATTGCTACTGTTTCTGTATTTTTCCATTATCTGTACAAGTTATTGGTGTGAGCTGAATTCATACCCAATACTAGAGGCTAAGAACTCTGCAGGTATACAGAGTTTTGATATGCTGGAACTGATTGTGAAGCTGATATGCATGACGGTGTGGAAAATATAAAGATTTTTCTTTGCTAAACATATAAATGTGATTTTAGATAAAGAAAAGTGTTTTTGGAAGCAAAGGTTTCTGACGTTTTTATTTGTGGTGTGCCCTCTACTACATAATAATATAATAATAATAAAATTTATTTATATCCTGCCTCTCTTCAAAATGCAACTGGGGCGGCTTACAAGGTTAAAATATACAGTCCGAACCCTCAACACCCCCCCCCCTTAAAATACAATTAAACAATGTGGAATTTAAAACACAAACATACTTAAAAACAATTCAATAAACTGTGGAGAAGTATGAGGTCAGCAATTAGATGTTCCTTCTGATGGCTGGAGAACTATTCTGGAAAGGCCTGCCAGAAGAAATCCATCTCTACAGCTTTTTAAAAGCTGTTTAGGGTGGTAATATGACAGATCTCAAAAGGTCCTCTGTGAGGTCGTGGACAGCCTTGTTTTACAAGGCTGTAACAAATTTTTCCCCAAGGATCTAAGTATGCAGGGAGGATTATATGGAAGGAGGTGGTCCCAGAGATAGGTTGGACCCAAGCCATTTAGGGCTTTAAAGGTAATAACCAACACCTTGTACTGTGCCCAGAAACTGATGGATAGTCAATGGAGTGATCTTAAGATCAGTGTTATATGATCTCTTCTGGATGTACCAGAGACCAATCTGGCTGACATGTTCTGAACTAATTGAAGTTTCTGGACCAAGCATGAGGGTAGCCCCACGTAGAGTGCATTGCAGATATCAAGGCATGAGGTTACCAGTGCATGTACTACAGTCTCAAGATCCCTGATTTCCAGGAAAGGGCGCAGTGGGCATATTAGCCGAAGCTGATAACAGACGCTCCTGACCGTCGCATTCACCTGATTTGCCATGTGAAGCAATGAATCTAGGATCACCCCCAGACTGCAAGCACAGTCCTTTGAGAAGAGTGTGACACCTTTTAGGACTGAAGGTTGTATCCCGGTGCTTTGGTTCGGAGCCGACACCGTAAGTACCTCCATTTTGTCTGGATTCAGCTTCAATTTGTTTCCCCTCATTCAATCCATTACCGCTTTAAGACAATCATTGAGAGGCGAGATGCCATCTGAAGTCAAAGCTGAAGACCAAGACATGGAGAAATATAACTGGGTACTGATAACACCCCGCCCCATGCCTCCGGATGATCTCTCCCAGCGGCTTCATGTAAATGTTGAAAAGCATCGGGTACAGGATGGTGCCTTGTGAGATGCCACAATTAAGCTCCTTCCTTGCCGAGCAACTGTCCACAAGCACCACCCTCTAGAATCTACCCAAGAGGAAGGAATGGAACCTCTGAAGCACAGTGCCTCCTATTCCTAAGTTCTCAGGCGATTGAAGAGGATGTCATGATCTATAATATCAAACGCCGCTGACAGGTCCAGTAGCACCAAAAGGGTCACACTACCCCTGTCGATGCCCAGACGAAGGTCATCAGCTAAGGAGACCATGGCAGAATGCAGTATCCCTTTTTATTCTGCTGTTATCCAGTTCATACACGTGTTAGCAATGTGTGATCTTCCAGATGTTTGAGGACAGATCCCTTCAGTCCTAGCCAGAATTGCCAACAAGTGAGAGCTCATGGGATATGAAGTCCAACAACATCTGAAGGTGCCACTGGTTCTCCATCTATTACTTCTGATGTAGTAGTAGTTAACTATCCTGATATTTGCTGAAATTCAAACTCAGCCAAATCCTCAAGGTCTAGCAAATCCCTCACTTGCCTCGAAGACAATTTCATTATCCAAAAGGTGGAAGAGGCAACAAGGGGGTCAGCTATTTCAGATCTGATCCTAACCAACAAGGATGACTTGGTAAATGGGGTGCAAGTGGTGAGATCATTAGGTGGAAGTGACCATGTTCTCCTGGAGTTTGTTATAAAGTGGAAAGGAGAAGCCAGGCATAGTCAGTCACGCATTATAGACTTTAAGAGAATGGATTTCAGTAAAGTATTGAGGGTGATCCCGTGGTCAGAAATACTAAAAGAGAAGAGAGTCCAGGACAGATGGGAATTTCTGAAAAGGGAGATACTGAAGGCACAATTTCAAACAGTTCCATTGAGAAAGAAAAATGGGAGGTGTCTCAAGAAACCAGGATGGAGGAATAAGGAACTTTCATCTGAGTTAAGTTTTAAACGGAACATGTATAAGAAATGGAAAAAGGGGGAAATCACAAAAAAGGAATTCAAAGAAATAGCAGGCATGTGCAGGGATAAAGTCAGAAATGCTAACGCGCAGAATGAACTCAGGCTTGCTAGAGAGGTTAAAAACAATAAAAAAGGGCTTATTTGGATATGTCGGCAACAAAAGGAAGAAGAAGGAAATGGTAGGGCCACTGCGTGGAGAAGATGGCAAAATGCTAACAGGGGACAGAGAAAAGGCAGAATTACTCAACACCATCTTTGACTCTTTCTTCTCAGAAAAGGCAAAGGGTGCTCAACCTGAGGATAATGGAGCAGAGGACAGAATAGGGGAATTTCAGCACAGAATAAGTAAAGAGATAGTACAGGAATACCTTGTTAATCTAAATGAATTTAAGTCTCCAGGACCAGATGAATTACATCCAAGGGTATTAAAAGAACTGGCAAATGTAATATCAGAACGATTGGCAATAATCTTTGAAAACTCCCAGAGAACAGGAGAAGTCCCAGCAGACTGGAGGAGGGCAAACGTTGTCCCCATCTTCAAAAAGGGGAAAAAAGAGGAACAATTATCATCCAGTTAGTTCTGACATCATACCAGGAAAGATTCTAGAGCAGATCATTAAACATAGAGTCTGTGAACATCTAGGTGGCAATTCCATAATCACAAAAAGTCACATGGGTTTCAGAGAAAGAAGTCATGCCAGACAAATCTGATCTCTTTCTTTGATAAATTACCAGCTTGGTAGATGAAGGGAATGCTGTGGATATAGTACAGTGCTCCCTCAGGTTACGAAATTAATTCGTTCCGCGCCGCTTTCGTAACCCGAAAAGCCTTCGTAAGCCGAAATGCCATAGGCGCTAATGGGGAAAAGCCGCGTTCCTGTAAATAGCGCCGAAAAGCACCAAAAAATTTTTCGTAACCCGAAAAAACATTCGTAACCCGGAACAATTATTTCCTATGGGATTTTTTCGTATCCCGGAAATTTCGTAACCTGGGTATTTCGTATCCCGAGGTACCACTGTATATCTTGATTTCAGTAAGGCCTTTGACAAAGTTCCCCATGACGTTCTTGAAAACAAGCTTGTAGAATGTGGGTTAGACAAGGTAACTGTTACATGGATTTGTAATTGGTTGACTGGCCGAACCCAAAGGGTGCTCAACAGTGGCTCCTTTTCATCCTGGAGAGAAGTGACCAGTGGGGTCCCACAGGGCTCTGTCCTGGGCCCAGTGCTATTCAACATCTTCATCAATGACTTGGATGACAGAATTGGGGCCATACTCATCAAATTTGCAGGTGACACCAAATTAGGAGGAATAGCTAATACTCCAGAGGACAGAATCAAAATTCAAAATGACCTGAATAGACTAGAAAGCTGGGCCAAAGAAACAAAATGAAAATCAACATGGAGAAATGTAAGATACTGCACTTAGGGCAGAAAAATAACATGCACAGATATAGGATGGGGGACACCTGGCTGAATGAAACTACGTGTGAAAGGGATCTAGGAGTCCAAGTAGACCACAAGTTGAACATGAGTGAACAGTGCGATGCAGCAGCTAAAAAGGCCAATGCAATTTTGGGCTGCATCAATAAAAGTATAGTGTCTAGATCAAGAGAAGTAATAGTGCCACTCTATTCTGCTTTGGTCAGGCCCCACCTGGAATATTTTGTCCAGTTCTGGGCACCACAATACAAAAAGGACATTGAGAAACTGGAGCATGTCCAAAGGAGGGCGACTAAAATGGTGAAGGGTCTGGAAACCATGTCCTATGAGGAACAACTTAGGGAGCTGGGGATGTTTAGCCTGGGAAAAGAAGGTTAAGAGGTGATATGATAGCCCTGTTTAAATATTTGAAGGGATGTCATATTCAGGAGGGAGCAAGCTTTTTTCTGCTGCTCCAGAGACTAGGACACGGAACAATGGATGCAAGCTGCAGGAAAAGAGATTCTACCTCAACATTAGGAGGAACTTCCTGACAGTAAGGGCTGTTCGACAGTGGAACACACTCCCTCGGAGTGTGGTGGAGTCTCCTTCTTGGAGGTCTTTAAACAGAGGCTGCATGGCCCTCTGTCGGGTATGCTTTGATTGAGATTTCCTTCATGGCAGGGGGTTGGACTGGATGGCCCTTGTGGTCTCTTCCAACTCTATAATTCTATTATTCTAGTTAGTATAATTAGAGAAAGTATTGCTGAATGCAAACAAGTCAATTGTCATAGATAATTGGATAGTAACAATCCCACTTACCATTTTTAGGGTGAGATATGATTCAACTGAAGAACTCTCCAAGACACTATTCAATCTCCCTCAGCTCTCCTGTGTCTAAGAAGTGAAAGTGCTTTTGCTCTATCAAATAAAATAAAATAAAATAAGTAAAATAAATACCAGTAAATAAAACTGTCCTTTACATGCAACAAACGAGTCTTTGTCCTCTGCACTTGCAGCCAGTTCCTAAGTCTAGGTTGTATAGTAGAATGTGCAGATGCATTATTTACAGTGAGCATGCGAATGCACCCTTATATTCAGCATAAATTGTATAGAAGACTACAAGTGTGCAAAGTGTTTGTATGAGAACATACCTTATTCTTGGAGGAATCAAACAGAATCTGCACACTTACCAACTGTATGTACTGTATATCAACAGCTTTTTCATAAGTTATGCCTAATGTCATAGAAGTAAACTGGTCAGTGATTATAATTACTGCTGGTGTGTGTGTGGTGTGTTTGTGGTTTTACCATTTGTCCTTATCAGGGTCAAATTGTGGATAGGTCTTCAAGTCTTCAATTTTGAACCAATTTAAATATAAATTAAATGTTGTTGTCCTCCAAGCACAATGCCTGGTTTTCAGAGCGATTGTTAAAATCTTTTTTTAAAAAAAAGACTTGATTGATTTATTTTTTCCCTCTCCTCTTTTAAAAAACACCAACAGTTTTGCTGACTTGACTTGTGCTGAGCTCTCCAGTTTTGCAATTTGCGCTCGGTGTGTGATGGGCAGTATAATGGGGTTTTTTGTCTATCTGTCTAGCTATCCATTTCCTTAAAATCAGCAAGTGCAAGTAGTTTCTCTTGCTTTTCAGGTTATACAGATAGATAAAATAGAGATCAGATTTCACAGTCACTTTTATGCATTAATTGTTAGATTTTGGTTTGGTGCTATCAGTTGAAGATCTTGTACCAGATCTGTGACTATGTAGTGGGTGGGTAAGAGAGCAGCTATTGGCATCTGTGGAACCTCAGCTGTTGCTGATGGATACCAACTCCTGATGCCACGTCTCAAGATTATGAATTCATAAAATGTTGGAATTATAATGTCAGGCTTATGAATTATTTTACAACTGTCTTGTGAATTTTAGAACTGGGTTCATCCTTAAGAATGTTTAGAAAAATGCCAAGGAACTCAGTTGCCCCAGATGTACCAGGTGATGTTCTGGTGGAGGAAAGATTCTTAAAAGTTCAGTTAAATTTGTTTGATTCAGTTAAATCAAATAAGAAGTAGAATTAGTCTTGCTTGTCTACAAAAAGCAAAAGTGCTAGCAAGAGTTCAAGATAAAATATAAGCAAATGAGATCTCATCCCATGTCATATCAGGGCCTTTTAAAAATTATTACGTTCATCAAACTATCATGGTTCGGTAGAATTGCATTAATAAAAATGAAAATTCTGCCTAAGATCAACTTTTTGTTCAGGATGTTGCCAATACAAATATCAGGTGTTGAAATTAAAAATTGGCAAGTATTAGTGAATAATTATTGTAACGGGAATAAAAAAGTAAGGATTAATAAAAGATATTGGTATAAACCCCAAAAAGAATGTGGTTTGGGTCTCCCAAATTTAAAACTGTACTATAATGCAAACCAAATAAGATATATTATAGATGGAATTATAGAGAAAGGGGAATTAGATTGGTTAGAGATGGAAACAACAGGAATAGAGGAAAAATTGGAAAATATATTTTTAAAGAATTTACTATGAAAGAAATGAAGGAAATAAAAATTATTACATTCACGCTCACAGATCTGAGTTTCAAGAGTACCTTGAAAAGTTTCTGTTTTGCAACTGACATACTTAAAACTGGAATAAACAATTTCAACTGAAAAATGCTTCCTCTCAGAAGCAGTAAGACTAAGAGCTACCCACTTTGGATCCATTGTAGATTTTTTTTTCTTAGAAACACACAGGTTAAAAGTTTAAAAGCTTAAGGTTTCATTCATAATTCACGTATCAATAAGGCTTTGATTCCTCGCAGGGAAAAGTGAGCCTTTATCTGGAGTGCATGCTGATAAGGTTACTGCTGAGATGCAGTTCAGGACCTGTTTAGGTTTTCTTTGTAGGGCTGCCTTTTCAGAAGCAATGGCAAATTGTGCACAGTTCTTTTTTTTTGGGGGGGGGGTGCTGAAAGACTAGAGAAACTACTCTGTTTTGGGTCACCGGTTTGACCCTTGCCCAGGTCAGAGAAGTTGTCAAAAGTCATTACTGTCAGCTTGCTGTTCACTCCAGTGTGAAGAATGAGCCCCTGGGTCTAAGTTGAAACCCTATGTGGACAGATGTCCATGGGATGGTTTCCATTTTAGCTGACCAGGCGGCCACTGAACTGGTGCCCTCTGGAACTCCAGCTTAAGACCTGCATGCTGGCAACATGATCTATAATACATTTGTGTATTGTATTTTACACTGACTGTGTGAGATATAGTAACCCTAAGGTACATTCATGTCATCAGAGACTCATGAAATCTATCTCTTTCCTTACTGGTATAATTGCTGTCCCAGCAGAATTATAGAAATGAGGGCATATTGACTGAGAAAAAGTTAGTTTAAAACAATTAAAGTATACAGTAAAATAAATGCCATAATAATGGGGGTCATAGTATACATACAATCCAGATCTCTCTTGGGCTGTGTTCACACTATAGAATTAAAACAGTTTGATACAACTTTAACTTCCATGCTGTCATCACTCCATGGCATCTAGGGATTAGAATTCTTTATCACGTAGCCCTACTTCTATAGTACAATAGAGATTCTAAGTATCTCATTAAACTACAAATTCCAGAATTCCATAGAATGGAATCAAAATTTGCCTCATTTCTACATACCTCTTGATTCACTTCCTGCAGCAATTCCTGAAACTGGTTCAGCAAACAGCGTGGTTCCCACTATGTTTATGTCAGTTTCAAGAATCAGTGCAGGAAAAGGCAGCCGCAGCTTCCCCACCATGTCTCCCTCCATCCTTCCTGGCCATCCTGGGGGCAGAGGAGAGGGCGAGGCGAAAGGAGAGAGGCAGGCCGGGAGGACTGAGGCATGCTGGGGTGGAAGTAGAGAGGCAGCCTGGGAGGACCAAGGACCAAAGATGGAGCATCTATAGCCAGGAAAGCTGCTGCTTATTTCCAAATAAATTCATTCAGCCCAAAAAACACCCCATTTTAGCAGTGTCTTTTTGATGTGGGTGCAATGGGTAAAAATGGGCAAAAACCATGCCTCTCCTCTTTCTGAATCACTTCAGGGATTCAAATTATGTGGGCACCATCATGGTTTAAACCAGACTGAGATCCAGTTTAAACCGTAGTGGGAACAACCCCTTTATAATTGTGCAGTAAGGCTATTTTCTCTTCTTCCCCCCAGTCTATACCAGTTTGTATTGAATTTTACAGTTCAGTTTTACAGATTTTCCCCGTTTTCACATAATACAAGGCTGATGTCACCCTTTTTAAATTATAAATTAATCTGTTCTGTCATTTTTTTTAAAAAAACTCATCAATGTTTTTATACACTTCTTGTTGTTAACTGCCCTCAAGTCACCCCTGACTCATGGTGAGCCTGTGTATGAGACATTTCTGAATCCCCCTGCCCTCTGCTTCTCTGCTCAGGCCCTGCAGGCTCAGGCCCATGGTCTCCCTGATTGAGTCTAGCCATCTGGTTTGCAGTCTTCCTCTCTTTCTGCTGTCATCCACTTTTCCTAGCTTCATTGCTTTTTTAAATAAGTCTTTCCTTCTCATGGTGTGTCCAAAGTATGGCAACCTCAATTTAGTCATCCTGGCTTCGAGGGAGAGTTCAATGATCCATTTCCTTGTCTTTTTGCCATCCACAGTATCCTCATCACTCTTCTCCAGCACCACATCTCAAATAAGTTAATTTTCTTTTTATCTGCTTTCTTTATTCTCCTTCTCTCCTATTCATACATGGTAATGGAAGATACAGTGGCTTGGATGATTCTAACTTTAGTGCTCAGTTGTATATTTTTATACTTTAGGCTCTTAACTAGTGTTTATACATACCCACAAATAAATATATCCATTTCAGTTTTAGTACCAAAAAATGATATGTGGCTATAGGCAAAATAACTGAAGTGCTGTACATCTTTCTATATATTCCTGGTTTAGTGCTGTAAATTCATTCAAAGAAATTGATTTAGCTGGAGAATTCTAGTTATGAGACTGAAACCAGATTTTCCCCTTTTGTCTGCAGAAATGTTCTGTAGTTCTAGCATTTTCCTAATACCCACAACCATCCTATGCATTTTAGATTGGTGCTACTATTTGTTGTTTTTTTTAAAAAAAGGCATTTCTGCTTAACTTTTTCAAATGTGTACACAGGGAAGTTCACAAGATGGAATTTTAAAAGAAGCTCTGACCATATAAGTAAAATAAGTTAAAAATTCACAAACAAAATCAATAGCTATGGCCATTGGCTATATGCTATGTATACCTATGAATGCCAATAGCAGGATGGGCCCTTGCAGTTATGCCATGCTTTAGACTTCCCATCAGCATCTGGGTGGCCTTCATGAGAAACAGATGCTGAACTAAATAGGCTTTTGATAAAATTTATTGAGACATTTTTGGTTGCCTTTTTTTAAAGACTTGCCACAATTAGACATGAAAAATCTAATCAGCACAAACCTAATCAATTCTGAGAATGAGATGATCTTCACCTGATAGTTAAATCTGGAATGAAGGCACAATGCAGACCTCTGTGCAGCAGATGTTTCAGAAACAGATTGCTTCTGCATCAGAAGTCTGATAATGAAGATCTAAGTGAGCAATCACATCCTGGTGTTTTAGTTTCTTTTCTTTTTCTTTTGTACTTTCCAATTAGATGGAGAGATTTCATGTTTCTTTTGTTCTTCAGTCTGCTCCACTTATACTTTTGGTTTCATTTCAGGCCTAGTAGATCCAGTCTGTTATGGTTCCTACTATCTGATGATTACTATGCCACTTGGGCTAAATTTTATGAAAGTAAAGTAATTTCTGTGGGTTTAAATTTTGATTCTCCTTTTACTAATCGAAAAGGAGTGTCTTGAATCTATTACAGTCTGCCTTGCAGAGATAGAACTGTCAGCGCAACTGCTGGGGTCCAACAACCCTTGTCAGCAACTCAAACGAGTCCTGGGGTTAAGCCAGACCCTTGGAGCAGAGCTGGCAAATTTCCAGAAGCCGAAGCGTGGCTCCCAGAGTCCAGTTGGGATGACAGCAACTGGATGTCTTCCAGGAACTGCAGCAATGCAGGAACCTCCGGGGACACACAGCAAACCGATGCTGTAGCTTCTTCTGATAAACCACCAGAGAAACAAAAGTCCCCAAAGTGTCCTTTATTAACAGTGCTCTAATACAAAACTAGATCTCTAAAACTCAAAAACATACCAATCCAAACTCCTACTTCAAACCCACACCACACCCTTGCAACCCCTGGGTTTATATAGTCTCCAGACCATGTGGTCTCCCAAACCCAGTGAGTTCAGGTGTGTAGCCATACCATGTGTCTCCTCTGCAATCCAGACACATGTTTCATCATCCATGGCTACGTGCACTTGGACATTGAAGTGTCCTTGGCCCAATGAACATCAGCTGTGGATGATCAGCCTTGCTAAATGCTCATGGCCAAACACACACACACACACATCAAGCATTTCCCTGTGTGCTGTGTTTTAACCCTTCAAATCCTGACATATCCAACTCCTCCTAGAGTGTGTTCTCCAGCGATGCTCAGTATCCTCCCCCCTTGCAGGGTAGGATTCTGGATTATTTTCAAATCCTTTCACAGGTGGTGTCAAGGAAGGCCTTTTTGTTTGCAAAATTGAATGTACGGCCCTCAAATGTGACCAGGGGCAGATATTTGCAGACCCCATTTTTTGAATCATGTATGTCACTGTGATCCAGTTTCAGATGTTCTCCATCATATTGTATTGCTTTGTCCATTGTATATAATTCTGAGGGGGAAATAGTTAAGAAAGTTATTGGAAATGAATATCTGCTTGCATGGATTATCAGTGGAATACTTACTGGAAGATCAGAACCCACATATTACAAGGCTAATGGCCAATTTTCTGTTGGAGGCAACAAGATTATGGCTTAAATTTTAATAATGATCCTGAAGTTTTATTATAAATGTATGTTGTTATTGTGTGCCTAATAAAGGACTGACTGACTACTGCTAGTCTTATCTATTTCTTCTTGGGTGAAACTGAGGTGCATTTCTTCTGGGATGATACTTTGGGTAGCAGCTCAACACTGAATTTGTTCTCAGATTCCTTTAGGGTTTCCTCCAAGGATTCCATTTTTAATATTTTTAGTCATATATGCCTGCTGGTTTTTTTTGCTTTGTTTTGTTTTTTACTTTTTTGGTATGTCCCTTGTGGGCATACCTAGGCATTTGATATGTCCTTCTACATACCTTCTTTTGATATACCTTCTATATCATTATAATATATGACAGGGGTGAGGAAACTGTGGCTTGTAGACATCGTGTGCACCCTCCCCATGGCTGCTTTGCTGGCTCCCTTGTAGAATGTGTGTGTATATAGTACTGTATTCTTCTTTTTAAAAAAAAATGTGCCAAAATGTCCCAGATGCCCTTTGGGGAGTGTGTGAAGTATTTTTTCACCAGGTTTGGGCTTCACCTGGTCCATTTTAGATCAAGGAGAGACCTTTCTTTGAAACAGGCAGGGAACAGGAAGTGGTTTCCATTCAGTTCCTTTTGTTCAACGAGCCCTATTCTGGGCCTAAAATGGCCTGGGGACCTCACTCCTGTTCTCTATTGGGCATTTGGGAGCAATTTTTAAAAATCTTTTGGTGGGGGAGTGTAGAGAGGAGGTGCAGCCCTCCAAAGTCTTCTCAAGGGTATTGTGATGTCCTAGCCTTCCAGTTTCCCAACTCTGATATATGATGTACTAGTTTAGTTCGTTCCATGAGTATTCTTCACTGGATTCTTCAGCTGCTGTGTACTGACACAGAGACAATTCATGCTAATACACAACCATTAGCTTTATTTTTTTTTAATTAATGCTGTTCCTTAATGCTTGTTGTGGTGGGAGTGGTGATGTACCTTCAAGTTTATTCAAAGAAGGTTTGGAATTGACTTGCTCTGAAGAAAGGCTATAGTATTTGGAAATCCTTGGCAGTCTCCCTTCAAAATGCTAACAAGTTCCAACCCTGCTTAGCTTCTACAATCAGATGGGATCCATTCCCTTCAGAGTACTTAGTAATAAGGCTTCCGTTCTAGTGCTTATGATATTGTCCCCTTGGCTTAAGTAAAAGGATATGATGCAACTATAGTTTGTATTGTTATGTGCCTTCAAATAATTTCCAACTTATCGTTACCTTAAGGTGAACTTTTCATGGGTTTTTTTTTTTTTGTCAAGATTAGTTCAGAGGAAGGTTGCCTTTGCCTGCCACTGAGGCCAAGAGAGTTTGACTTCCCCAAGATACTCAGTGGGTTTCCATGGCCAAGAAGGGATTTGAACCCTGGTTTCAGGTGTTTGGTCTAACCCTCAAATCACTTAACCACATTGGCTCTCTGCAACTATAGGTGCATTTAATTTCCACTAATTACAAATAGTCCATTCATTTCAACAGAACTTGAACATTACTAGCCCAGTTTGTGTTAGAGCCATCTCCAGGTGCTAAGATTTTCCACAGAGGTATTTTCACATTATTTTCAGAGCTTTTCCTTTGAGGTTTTCTTTAAATTATTACAATTTTCTTGTTGATTGTACACTCCTGGCCAGGTAAAAGCTTTTGCTGGAAAGCCTTGGGGGGAAAAACATACATGATTATGGTTGCTTTCTTGTTAGTAATCATGTCATTACCTAATAGTCAGTATATGGAGAGAACAACATGGAACTGGTGCTGAATTAGACATGTGCATAACAGGAGTGTACATTAAAAATGCATTTGTAATTTTTTTTTTCTTTCATCTGAGGATTGGCTGTGTCTTCCTAAGGAGCAAATTGCCTGCCTCTTATTTTCACACCTACCTGGTACTTCTCTTAAGCACATGATTTCAGTACATGGACTTGCTGCTTCTTCTGAATGACTGTTTTTGTTTTTTGTTTTTTTGACCATCTTTTGTTAGTGGCCCCAGCTGGGATGGTGGAGATTACAGCAGAACCCGCCAGGACTAGCAGATGTTGCTGTTAGCTGATCCCCTTGGCTTTACTTCATGACAGTGAATCTTCATACCCATTCCTTCCATTTTAAGGGGTCAAACTGATACTGAAGGGATTAATTTAATTCTCTCTCTCTCACACACACACACAGGCCTGACTTTATTCTGAGCTTCTCATGCAGCTGCTCCATGAAGTTCAGCTGTTGGTGTTTTTATTGGCATAAACCATTTTTCACCAAATGTTTTGGAGCATGTGGAATCAAAATATCTCTAGTTTGTTATGACAGTTCTATTACCATTCTTGCTTGAATGCAGCCTTCAGGAAGATGGGTATAAGCATTTTCAGACTTGACATGATGGGTAAGTAAGAACTATTGGAAGTTACCCCTTCCTAGAAAGTCCTTCCAACTGCTATTTTTTTCTCTAGAACTGGACCATAAGCAATTCATAAACAAGAACATGAAAGGAGTCTTTATGTTGAATGAAACTGAGGACAGAATAGGGATAACAGATTACTAAAAATATTCCCAAAAAGTTGAAAAAATGGCTGTTCTTCAGTATTGTAGTTATGGATTCATAAGCTAGAGATATGGATCCATATCTATTCTCTATTCACTAATCCTATACAGTTACAGATCACCTTAATATCTTGCAGCCCCTGTCAACCTTAAGAGCCAGAAGCCAGCATACACTTAGAGCCATGCCGGAAGAAGCGCCGCCGTGCACTGGAAACAGTAATAGTGCACACACTGCACACTGCCATGGGCATGAGCCCCATTGTATTTAATGGGGCTTGAGCATATGAAGAATTTCGCTTACATGGGGGAGGGGAGTCCAGAATGGATCCCCTGCATAAGGGAAGGGACTACTGTATTACAAAAAACAACCATACTTTTCAGTGGACAACAACTTGTTATTTTGTTGTTGTTGTTGTTTTGTTGTTTTTTTTATTTATATACCGCTATTCCAAAGATCATAGCGGTGAACAGCAAGTAAGCTAATTAGCAAGTAAGCTAATCTGCCCCCAACAGTCTGGGTACTCATTTTAGCGACCTCGGAAGGATGCAAGCCTGAGTTGAGCTTGGGCCCTTTTGCTGGTCTTGAACTCGCAACCTTGTGGTTTCGAGTGAATGGCTGCAGTACAGGCATTTACCCACTGCGCCACCAGGGCTCCTTGAAAGTCTTAGTAGGTCAGGCAGCAGAAAGTCAGTAGCAAAAGAAAGTGATGGACCATTCCATCTACAGCTTCTCATCCCCTTTACAGTTCACCATTATTGTTTTTAGAAAATTACTATGGATCTGAATAGCCATAGCAAACCTTAAGAGTAGAGTTTAGGGATATCTGCCAGCAGATAACTAATAATGTAATGCTGCAACCAGCCTGGCCTTGCTTTCAAAAGCTCCACTAGGATCCTCATATAGAAGGCAATATAAAAGATAATGGACTAGATTTTTCACCTACCCTAAGCTACAGATGCAAAACTGCTGTGTGAGAAGAATCCCTTTATATCAGGTGTAAACCAGGTAGGCTGTTGGCATTGTCTGAAAGCAAAGGGCAGTAAAGGCTTTTCTAAGTGTGACAAAGATTAAGTTATAGAAGTATTGTTCCACTTTGACCTGGCTATGGTAACTCCATGATAACTGTCATCCTTCGGCCTGTGAGGGAGTGAACAGGCAGGCCCAGCTCCATCAGGGCTAGCCTGAAGAAGGAGAGCCCTCCCTGCAGTCCATCTGCCTTGATCCAGGCTGTAGAGGGAGAGAATAACCACTGGACTTCATACCCTTTCCCACCACCATTCCCTTCTCCTTTTGTGTCGTGTCTTTTAGATTATAAGCCTGAGGACAGGGAACCATCTAAATAAAAATAATAATTGTAAGCCGCTCTGATAGCCTATAGGGCTGAAGGGCGGGGTATAAATACCATAAATAAATAAATAAAATAATAATATACCAAGGAACCTTAACTATGCAGCTGAGCTAGGATTTTGATGACTGTTTCTTGAGTGTCAAGAACCCCGATACAAAGGCCGGTTACAGACCGGCACTTTAGTGCGTGACGAGCACGCACTAGGGTTACAAAAGGGCGGTGCTTCCGCACCGCCCTAACCCTAGTGCATGCTCGTCACACACTAAACGGCAGCGGCCCTTACATACGGCCGCCGCCGTGAGGATGTCACGGCCGTGCCCCCTCTAGACGGGGCGGCGCGGACGTGATGTCCTTGCTCCGCGCCAGGGCGCTTAGTGCACCCTGAACACGGAGCAGGAAGGAGCTCTGTTTCGGAGCTCCTTCCTGGTTTAGTCCCTGGGCGCAGCCTTCAAGATGGCTGTGCCCAGCGGAATAAAAGAGAACGGGGCCAAGCGGCCCCTTTCTCTTCCCCCGCCACCGCGGGGTGTCCTTGGGGCTTGAAGCCCCAGGGACACCCCTTTTCGGCTGCGGGGAAGCGGTTGTGTTTTGCTGCTTCCCCGCAGCCTGAAAGCGGCGGGTCGAGGCCTCAGCGGCTGCCGCTTGCACACTGAGGCCCCGATACCCCGGGGAAAGGGGCGGGTGCAGACCGCCCCAAATGGGCGGTCTATAACCCACCAAAGAATCCTGGACTGAAGAGACTCTTCTCAGTTTGGAACTTATTCTATACAACATCCACACATGGTTGTTTTGTAAAGAAAACAACATTTTCCTGTGCCATAAATATTATTTCTTGTGCAAAAATGCTGTTTCCTGCATAGAAAATTCTTGTGCAAAAATTAAATCTCAAATGCAAATAGTCTTCACTGCACAATTTTCAAAGACGATCTTACAGTAGGTAGAAAATGGTTAAAATTATTTGTTGGTTCCTCCAAGAAGATGATTATTAAAAAATTAAATTCCTAGCACTGAAATTCCAGTTGTTTTCTGAAGTTTCCACAGCATATCTGGTTGCTTTCTGCCTTTCCTTTTCAGCCCCAATGTTGGTATCTTTAATGATTGGGGTTGGGAGCAGTGAATCCACAAAAGCCTTTATTTGCCTGATTAGAGTTCTTTTGTAGTCACAGGTGGCTCACTAAAACAGTAGTAAACAGCTAGTTGGCCTGAAGGTGCATAAATTTTTTTTTAAAAAGACAAATTATTATAAGGGTCCTGTTGAGATTGATGAATCGAGTTGTTTCTGGCTCATGTCACCTTGATGTGTTTATCTATAAGCTGAATGGTATTGTTTTCATTTTTATTTTACTTTTAAAAAAACTGCCCAGATATTTATATGTACTGTAAGTATAGTCTTTTAAAATATGCCTTCAAAAATACATTTTTATTTTTTTATTTTTTAAAGGTGGAAACTGAACTGCTGTTTTAAGGGCACTTGGATTCTAGGGCTTTGGCTTTGATTCTGAATATTGTATGCATAATCTTTCTTTTTTCTTAGAGATGTGTGTAGGCTATTGGTTTTGTAAAACTTGTGCTTCTGAAATACCTAATTCAGCTGTGCAATGGGGATTCTCTGAGATACTGAAAAGGGAAGCAGGATTGCCTCTTTTTGTCTGGGTTTACCTGAAATGAAACATATACTGGGAAACCATCTTGTCACTTTTTCCCAAGCTTTATTGCTTTTATTAGTAGAGCAATTAATGTCATTCCTTCAGTGATTACTTTGAACTTTGCATTACGACAAAAATATGCTATGTACATAAAACCCCATTCCGATTAATGGTGTGAATGTCAGTTGTCTATTTTGTGCAAAGACAGAAGCCTTTGAAATCCACACATGTGTTACTAGGATATTGCTTTTATGGCACCATTCATTACCTGCAACCATGGTGGCTCCACAACTCTTTCAAAAGACTTTTATGAAACATTTTGACTTCCACAAAGAAAATATTGGAGAGGACACACACTTTTCCAGCAGCATATGGTGCAATCCTATTCATAATTACTCAGAAACAACTATTTTAGTCTTAGTTTATTCTGACCAGAAGCAGCTCTACAGGGCCTTGGGCAGAGATTTTTCACATTACCTGCTAACTGATCTTCACAACAAGAGATACTAAGAACTGAACTGGAGACCTATTGGGGTTGCTATGAACAAACATCCAGCAGCATCCTGAGGACCTGTAGCCCAAGGGGTCACTACATACCACCACATTGTAGGCAGCCATCATACAACACTGTCTCTTTCTTTTCTATGTTGTTAACTTTTTTAAGAGTGGATGTGTCACTTTGGAGTGAAGCTTCAGTCAGTGGAGTCCAGAGCATGACCAGAGGACTGTTAAGATAGTAGAGCTGACTAGCTAAAGTTTTGGTCTACATCAGGCAGAGCATCAATACAGTGAAACATTTTTGTTTGTTTGTTTTAAGCAAAAATGTTGCAGCAACTTCATTTGTGCTACTGATGGATGACCATGTGATGCCATAGAATTGATCAAGCAGATCTGTTTTTCTTCTTCTTTCTAACACTATTTGCAAACCATTTTGAAAATAATAAAAGAGACCCATTAGTTCCCTTTCCCACCACCTGGTAGAGAGTGAGGACTGGATTTGGGAGCAAATATTGGTTCCCTCTTCCCCACATTTACTAGGAAAGGAAAATATGGGTCTCTTATTTATGTTCTTTATTATTTTTCAAGTTGTAGAGATTTCAGCCAGTAATGTATGGAATCTCCTTTCAGAAACATTTTTCAGGCCACCTTCAAACCTAGCAATGTGCTAGTACTTTTTGTATGTGAAATATGGGCTCTGCCACTGATGGGATCCTTCTATAACCCCTCCAAAAAGGAACCTTCTCTAAGGCAAATCCTCCAGTAATATCATACTGAGTAATATTTGTTCCCAAGTGAGTGGGTTGAAGATTACAGCCATAATGCAGTAATATGGTTCTTACTTTTAAATTCTTAAAAACAAAAACTTGCATCATAAAAGTTTGTCCTGTCTCAGTTAGCAGTCTTTTTTTTCCCTATAGGGAGTCAGTGGCATGTCATGAGGATAGTTTTTGAAGTTCAGGAACTCATTATGACTTCCTGCATAACCACCACCATCCCTAGAAGGAGCTATAGTCATGTTTCAAAGAGATGTTGGAGTAAGCTCCTTTAAACACAGTGATATTTATTTTTGAGTATACAGGTTCAACCTGTAAAACACAATAGCTGGAATTCAGTACGACAGTTACAAATGCATAACCTAGAGGTACACGTGTGTGACAGGTACATATTCACAAGCCCTACAAATTCACTGTGTTAAGAAACGCATAAGTTTCTTTCTGAGTAGCAACCACTCTGAGCAATAGTGCTCTCTTCCCCTGTTGACTGTGAAGCAATTGACTGACATTGAGGATTGTATGAGAGATTTCCAGTGCACAGGAGGGGGGATTGCAACAAGGACCCTATTTCTGCCTGTCACAATGGAGTTTGCTCACAGAAGGGGATGGGACCATCAAGCAGCTGCTTCCAGAATGACCAATTAAAGCAGTCTCAAGTTGGATTATTACTGCAGTGTGTTTTGGACTTCTGTTAAAACTCAGTGGCTGGAATTCTCTGTTAGCTATGTAGCTATGTAACTATGCTGGTTACATAGCTACGTAGCTGATAGAAAATTCCAGCCATTGCATTTAAACTAAGCTATCATTAATTAATGCTACAGAATTGTAGTTTTTTAGCTAGCTAGATTTGTCTGGCAGACAATTCTAGTGCTCTAATTCAGGGGAGTTCAGAGAATTCCCTTCCCAAATGACAAATCACAAAATTCTCTACACCAGAGCTATGACAATTAAAGGATGATCAAACTGCTGTAATTGAGCAGTGCAGATACATACTTAGACCTGGTACAGACTGCAGTCTTGCGGCGGCCTGAGACTAAAATTAAAGCTTGGGAGAGCGGAGTCTCTGCACACTCTGCACTCTCCCGGCGCCATTTTGAATGCATACACGCATTCAGATGGCATGCGAGCCGATGACGTGCCTTGTGCACCACATCCAAATGGCCTGGAACACAAGAGACATCACCATGCCACTCCAGGGGGCTAATGGCACCTTGGCAGTGGTGCAGAAAGGAGCCATATTTCACAGATCCTTGGAGTGCATCGTTGCCATCACTGTGTGGTTGCTGCAGCAACGATGCGGGGCAGAAAGGGGTGACGTCTCACTACTTCTTCCTGCCTGTCTGTATGGCCTCTTAGTCACTTGAAATGAAGCATTTAGCTTGTAACTAGAAATGCAGACATTCTTGCAAATAATGTTATTGTTTAAACCAGGGAAGGTCAACTATGAAAGGGTCATATCTGGTCCTGTTTAAAAAAAGAAAGAAAGAAAGAAATTCTGCCAAATATGCCTTTTGCGGGGATTTTTGCCCATATTTTGGGTTTCATAAAAGGCCTCTCCTGGGATAAAATTAGCTCAGGGACTAGCAAAATATGATTGAAATGCATCCCAAAGCCCTAGTGAACATTTTGGAGCAGCTTGGGGCATTAGTTTTATTTATTTATTTATTTATTTATTGCAAAACTTGCTTTTGATCCCAGGGGGCAGAGGGCTTCCAAATGCAGTGGAAATGCCCTCTGTGCTCTCTAGAGTACCTTTGGGAATGTTCTGTAACAAGAACAACAACAACAACAACAACAACAACAACAATGCTATGGGCAGAGTTGTAAAACAAAATGACACCTGGGGGCCATATGCAGCCCATTAGATGTAATTTGTCCAGCCCTGATTTAAACTGTTGTTTACATTAGGAATATCATCAGAGAAAATGAAAGATGTACCAAGCCTCTGCTTATTTTTCACATTTATAATGGTCGCCTTGGTCGATGATCTCTGTCTGGGCATGGACAGGGGAAGCGTGTCCCTGTTGGTGCTCTACATCTCATGGCTTTCGATACCATAGACCATGGTATCCTTTGGAGCGCCTGGCAGAGGTGGGAATCGGGGGCACTGCGCTCCAGTGGTTCCGGTCCTCCTCTCTGGGAGGTTCCCGATGGTGCAGCTGGGAGACGTGTGCTCCGATAAGAGGGCCCTTATATCTGGGGTCCCTCAAGGAGCCATTCTGTCTCCCATGCTCTTTAACATTTACATGAAACCGTGGGAGAGATCATCCGGAGACATGGGGCAAAGGGTTATCAGTACGCTGATGACACCCAAATAGTCTTCTCTATGTCTCCGACTGATGCAGTGGGGATGGCGTCTCTCCTCTCATGACCTGTCTGGAGTCGGTAATGGGCTGGATGAGGGAAAATCGACTCAGTCTGAATCCAGAGAAAACGGAGGTACTTGTGATAGGTTCCCCTGGTCCAGGAATGGCGGTGGTTCCACTTGTCCTGAACGGGATCACGCTTCCTGTGAAGGACTCCGTGCACAGTCTGGGGGTGCTTCTTGATTCGTCGCTTCACCTTACAGCTCAGGTGGACGCGACGGTCAAGAGCACCTGTTATCAGCTTCGGCTCATTCGCCAGCTGCGCCCATACCTGGCCCAGGGAGACCTTGAAACAGTAGTACACGCTCTGGTAACCTCTCGATTGGATTTCTGCAATGCGCTCTACATGGGGCAAACTTTGTACCACACCCGGAAGCTACAGATGGTACAGAATATGGCAGCCAGACTGGTCACTGGCACTTCCAGGGCCAGTCACATTACACCTGTACTTAAAGATCTGCATTGGCTGCCCATTCGCTTCCGGGCACAATACAAGGTGTTGGTCATAACCTATAAAGCCCTACATGGCTTGGGCCCAGGATACCTGGAGGACCGCCTCTCCCCATACATTCCGCCCCGCACCCTCAGAACATCTGGGCAGCAACTACTGAGGGTCCCAGGGGCTAGACTAGCCTCCATAGCAAGGAGGTCATATACCATCGTCGCCCCAGCCCTCTGGAACACGCTGCCCATAGAGCTCCGCTCGGCCACCTCCCTGGCCCAGTTCAGGAGGGAGTTAAAAACCTTCCTGTTCCGACTAGCATTCCCTGAATCAATTTCCAGTTAGTCTTCCCCCCCCCCCCCTTCGACAGCAATGGTAGCTGGTTGATGGGGTTTTAGTATTGGTTTTAATAGTTTTGTGTAATGTACGGCATTTTAATACATGTATTGTATTGTATTGTTATCCTGTTGTTCACCGCCCTGATCATTGGAAGGGCGGTATACAAATAAAATTTTTATTATTTATTATTATAATACTTTGTGTTAATCCATCACTGGAAGAGTAGACTTTGAAAGCCTTGTTGCCACCCTGTTCACCTTGTTGTTGTTTTATGCTAGCATATCCAAGGTTTAAGTAGAAGTGTGCAACCAGTCTTTTGCATTGCTTCCCAGCTGGCTGCCGTTGTCTTCACTCTCCAGTACCATATCTCCACCTAAATATACTGCTGGAACTTAATGCTCTGCCAGGTTTTAAATGGGATCTTGGGCCTCATTACCCTGACACTATGGCAGATGATGTATTGGAGCTGTGCACCCTACATTCGCCTTCCAGTATCAACAAGATGTAGTGGTGTGACATCACACTTTAAGACCTTTCAGCAGAGATACATTTGTAAATTGGGAATATGTTTTGTGCTAGACCTTTACAACAAAAGCATTTATCTATAGTTCTCAAATTATATTGGTGACTAATACAGCAGCTGGAAGAGTTGGCAACCCCTATATCTATCATTTGGTCGACACATGGGCATACTTTCGCTTCTTCTCTTTCCATTTTTTCTCTTTTTCTGCCTTGCTTGTTGGTACCAACAGTGAAGGAGGGCAGCAAATCTCAGCCAACATCCTGTTTTGGGTTATTTGGAAGCAAGATCCAGATGGCACTGAGCTTATGCTTGCTCAAGAGGCACTGATTTCATGAGAGGAACACAGACCTAGAAATAGATAAACAGCAGGTTTGTGTTTTGTGGGGTTTGGCTTCTCCAGATTTCAGATTAAATGCTCTAGGCAGCTCAGGGACATGAGACTGTCAGAAAATTTTCTGTGAATTTCTTTCATTCTCTCTCACATGGGAAAGTCTCTTCATGATAATAACATGCAGAAAGCTTGGAAGGGCATAATTTAAGTTCATTTGCATAAGAAGTAACTAGTAGTTGCATTTTGAGGAAGAGAGTACGTATAAAAGGCTCATAGTGGGCATCCTATGCCTACTGCACTTTTAGTTAAATCTATGACAGCATCTTCTGGATAGGAGATTTAGAATTAAAGAGTCCAGGCCATTGAGTGGTGGGAGAGAAGAAAAAGAATAATATTCCATTAAAGTTGAGTGGCACAATCAAACCATCTTCTATAACATCATCTTCTGCTGCTTTTTCTTACCAGTGCTTTATTCATATGATGTAAAGACAGTATTTGTCATAGCTGGTGCATTATGATGTTCACCCACCATACTGTAGTTGTATGCACAGGCTTTCATGCCGACATTCATAGTTTTTTGTGGGTTTTTCAGGCTATGTGGCCATGTTCCAGAAAAGTTTCTTTCTGATGTTTCACCAGCATCTGTGGCTGGCATCTTCAGAGAATGCTTTGCCTGGAACAATTGGGTGTATATATACTGTGTGAGCCTGGGAATGCAGGAGCGATTTGCATGTCTGTGCTGATGGCTGGCCTCAGGCTGGGAGGCTACTGCAAACGTCTGCTAATTGGTGATCATTATCTGCTGGGAAAGCCCCTGACTCTGAGTGGTTTCCCATTTGCATTTTGCTGTTCCTCAGGACTGGTAGCCAAATTTTGTTCACTTTCAGGGTTTCTTCTTTCTGGTTGAAATTGTCCAGGTGTTTGTGGATTTAAATTGCTTCCCTGTGTATCCTGACATGGTAGTGGCTGGCATGGTCCAGAACTTCAGTGTTTTCAAACAGTATTTTATGCCCTGGATGGTTTTGTGGCATGTTCTGCTACTGCTGATTTTTTTTGGCTGTCCCAGTCTGCAGTGCCTTTCGTGTTCATTGATTCTGGTTTGCACACTGCGTTTGGTGGTCCCTGTGTAGACTTGTCCGCAGCTGCATGGTATGCAGTAAACTCCTGCGGCTGCGAGCGGGTCTCTCTGGTCCTTGGCTGAGCAAAGCATTTGCTGGATTTTCTTCATCAGTTTGTAAACCATTTGAAGGTTGTGCTTCCTTGCCACTTTGCCTATTCTGTCTATGACTCTTGTGAAGTATGGTAAAAATTCCTTCCCTTTGGGTGCCTGCTTTCTTCACTCCTCTCGGTTATCCTGGGCCTGGCAGCCCTTCTGATGTCTGAGCTGGAATAACCATTGGCCTGTAGAGCCCGATCCAGATGCTTCAGTTCATCTTCCAAGAAGTGGGGTTCCCAGATGCGTTTTGCTCGGTCTACCAGTGTTTTGATCCTGCTTCTTTTTTGTCCTGGGTGATGGTTGGAGTTCTTGTGCAGGTATCGGTCTGTATGTGTGGGTTTATGGTATACTGTGTGACCCAAACGTAGGTTCAGTTTATGGATAACTAGGACATCAAAAAATGGCAGTGTTCCTTCATTTTCTTTTTCCATAGTAAATTGGATGTTGGGGTGGATGTTGTTCAGATGGTTCAGGAATACAGCCAGGTCTTCTTCTCCATGGCTCCAGATGGTGAAGGTGTCATCTACGTATCGGAACCAAGTTGTGGGCTTTTTCGGTGCTGTTTCCAGGGCTTGCTTTTCAAAGTGTTCCATGTAAAAGTTTGCTATCACTGGGTTTAGAGGGCTTCCCATTGCTACTCCATCTCTCTGTTCGTAGAATCCATTGTCCCATTGGAAATAGCTTGTGGTGAGGCAATGTTCGAACAGGGCTGTGATGTCTTCTGGAAAAATCGGTTGGATGAGTGTCATGGTGTCCATTATGGGGACTTTGGTGAACAGGGAGACCACATCAAAGCTGATTAAAATGTCTCCGGGTTTTAGTTCCAGGTTCTTGATTTTTCCTATGAAGTGAGCTGAGTCCTTGATGTAGTGGGGGGTCTGCCCTATATGGGTTTGTAATTATGTGGTCAGAAACTTGGCCAAGTCATATGTGGGGGATCCAATAGCACTCACTATGAGTCGGAGTGGAATGGAATCCTTGTGGATCTTGGGAAGTCCATAGAGTCTTGGTGGGAGAGCCTCAGATTTGCACAAACCTTGTCTTGTGTTTAGCTGAATTGAGGAGTTTTTGATCAGGGTGTTAGTTTTTCTGGTGATTTTGCTGGTTGGTCTTGTTTCAACTTTTTGTATATTGTAGGCTGGTAGCCTGGTGATTTTTTGTTTTGTATTGTTCTGTATCCATGATTACTGTGGCATTGCCTTTGTCCGCTGGGAGAATGATGATTTCTGGATCCGAATTGAGGTCCTTGATGGCTTTTCTTTCCTTTTTTGGTTATGTTGCTGGGAGGTGGTTTTACCTTGCGCAGAATCCTTGCTATTTCCCCTCTTATCTCTTCTGCTTCTTCCTCTGGGAGATGGTGGAGGGCAGATTCCACCTGGGCAATGATGTATTCAACAGGGATTCTGGTGGTGGTTACTGCCAAGTTACCTCCTTTGGCCAGGATAGATGTTTCCTCATTTGAGAGTTGCCACTCAAACACCATGGACCATCATCAATCTCACACAGCGGCAACTCTCGAATGAGGAAACATCCTTTCATACTACACAGTAATCGCACAATATTCTACTTTATCTGCTATGACTGCATCCTAGAGAATCCTGGGATTTTAGCTGGTGAGGCACTAGATTTCTCTGGCTAAGAATATTATATGTGCCTGTTTTTGTATGGCAACCCATAGATTTCATAGGATTTTCTTAGGTAAGGAAAACTCAGTGGTGGTTTTGCCAATTCCTTTCTCTGAAACATGGCCTGCAGCTGTCTCCCAGGCAGTCTCCCATCCAAGTACTAACTAGAGTTGATTCTACTTAGCTTTCAAGATCAGATGATATCTGGGGGCTTTTAAAGTAGTTAGGCATATGAGGATTTTAAATATCCCTCTCCAAATTGCAAATTTCAGAATTCCATATGTTGGAACCATGGCAGTTCAAGCTGAATTATAATTAAAGGGCCCAAGATTAGCAACTGCGAGTAGAAAAACATTATGAAAAGCTTTTCATAGTTTTAGCACTAAGAGGACTGCCTAAGTTACTGTCGTGTAAGATTAGCACCAGCATGCCTGTGAATCATTTGGTTAGACTGAACCAAAATGCTGTTCCAGCACTCTTCTGTGAAACAGGACCTTTTATTCATAGCTCCACTGCCAGTTAGCCCATGCAAGACAAACCACACCAGGCAACAAACCAAGAATACCAGAGAAATGCAATTTCAAATGATAAAAGCAAGGGAGCCAACATGCTGCTTAGGAAGACAGCCAACATGACCTATGGGGAAAATGCCTTCCCTTTATGAAATATGGCAGTCAGTCAGGATCAGTTAAGCAAATCTTTCAAAAGTACATTTTATAGAGATGCCAAAACCTAAAGTTGTGACAGTTGCTTACAGATCCAAATTCGATGAGCTTTTTAGGTTGAAAGTACACATTTGGCAGCATACCCACATCTGAGAAATCAGATCTTTATCAAAGAGCTGCAAAGGGTGAGGTGGTGAATTATTCAGATTTACTATGGAGCAGTCAGTGAAACCAATACTTCCAAGTCCCAAATATATGTTCCAGAGATGTAGAAAGCTTGCCTAAATGAAAAGCCTTGGATTCATTTACAGCATTCATTCAGAACTGAATTAATTCAATCCAAACCCATCTTAGCCCTTCAACCAATCCATTTAAATTGCTTTTCCTGTCTCTTTAAACTGCCCCATACGTGGCTGGTATAACTAGTAGCACCAAGCAGTCTGCTGCCCAGTTTCATGCCCACACACAAGTCCCTGATATCCCTTGGGCACAACTTTCTCATGGTCTAATGGTGCCTCCTGTCCCATTGAGAACATGTCTTGTCTTTCACTGTTATCTTTTCCCAGAATGCTAGACACATAAGTGGGATTCAGAGAGGTGGATATTCAGGAAATCAGAAGGTGGTTGAGAAGCACCAAGGAGTTAAGTGTTTTATGAGAGGAATAGCTGAGGCCAATTTTCTGCTGCTTTGGAAATGTGCCAAGCTTTTTTCTGCCTTTTGAAGATATTGGTTTATTCTGAGGGAACTCAATGTAAACCAGGGAAAGCTCCCCCCCCCCTCCATTTTTTTCTTTCAGATAGTCAATATTTGCCATGGCTATAATCCAAGTTGCTCACACAACAATTGTGTTTGTATGCATCCCCTACAATATACATATTTAATCACTAGATGGTCCTACATGGCTTCAGACACTACTAATTGTAAAGGGTGAATAGATGAGTGCTTGGAAATCTTATTGTGGTGATCCCAAGCAAGCAACAAAAAGAAGAGATTTATTGAGGCTCCTGACTGCTATGTATGGAAGGTGAACTGTGCTTGGCATAGTAGATCATAGGTTGTGCAGGCCTGCCCTAGAGACCCTGACAGATGCTCTGCATTGTCTGGTAGAATTATCACTTCCCTTCTTTAAAGACAATAGGAAAGTAAAAATTTTTTAAAGATATTTGGCACTTTTGTCTGGCCTTATTTTAAGCAGTGGATGTGCATGATTTTCCCATACTCTTACTTGCTTCTCTTCTTTTTGCTTTTGGTTTGGCTTGGTTAGTGGTGTGTTTTGTGTTGTATGGTGTTTCTAATTGCTTTACTGGTTGGTTGGTTGTTAGTCTGGCAGTTTTTTAAGTCACCTTGCTTTGAAAGAATGGGATAAAGATGGGGTTGAGAACCTATGGCCTCCAGAAGGCAGTTACAGCTGAAACTCCCATCAACTGAACTTCACTGTGTGTCTTCTTCAGAACAAATAGTCTCTTGTTCCGTAAATATTGTATGTTGTGGGTGGCTGTTGTTTTATCATTCAGCTTGAACTTGCTCCAGATTTAAATAAATATTGTTACACATCAGCTGCTCTTTGTTGGTCTTCTAAATGAATCTGCCCACTCCATTGCTGCATCTCTCAGGTTGATAATAATGGCTTCAAGGCACTTCAGCTCTCATTACAGTTCCTTTTCTGTTTTTTTAAAAATAAAAACACCGAAACAAGAAGAAGATTGTTGCTTGAAGAACAAATGCTGCAAGGAGCATAAGTGTTGAGAGAGACAGAGGGAAGGTTAATCAGGAGATGGGGGAGAACAGGTGGAGAAACAGAGCAGAAGAACTTCCATGTTGTTAGGAGGGGGAAAATAATTTTGACTATCAACCTCTGGCAATCTGGTGGTGCTGTCTGAGAACAATTTACCTATCAGCAGCCATCAGGAAAGGGGAAACTAGAAGAAGAATACCCAACTGTGTAGAGAAAAGTGGGGGCTGGAAAGATTGCATACACGTTGGAAGAGGAAAAGGTGAATTGCTGATGAGAGTTGCACTGTATTCCCTAGTGGCTTTGGTATGTCTTGGAGGGGAACTTCTGTAAATCTTTCTATGACTCATTTTCACATTTTTGTCAGAGATGTGATGTTGAAGGGGGGGAGGCAAGAAATGGAGGAAAATTGGGCCATAAAGTTTCAAGCCCTTCCTGTTCAGTAATACAGTCAGCCCTCTGTATCCACAGATTCAACCATCCACATTTTGAAAATCTTCAAAAAATGTATAAATTCCAAAAGCAAACTTTGACCCCCCCCATTTTATATAAAGGGTACTATTTTACTATGCCATTGCATTGATTAAGACTTGAATATCCATGAAATTTGGTATCCATGGGGGACCCAAAAACCAAACTCCAGTGAATACCAAGGCCCACTACACTTGCTCCTGTTTGCCTTATACTGCTTGTAGCCTGGTACTCAGAATAGTGTCTCTTGCCTGAGGAAATTCAAGACAAATATATTGGAAAACTTATATCTAAAAGATTAGCTCAAGCACACACACTGAGAGTTTGATGTGTAGGGTGAGCCCCACAGTTTGTGTCCAGATCATTGTATTTTTGTTCTCTCATCCTCTCACTATCCTTCCTCTTGCCCCCTCCCCCCTTCCTTTGTTGCTTTTTCAATTTCTACTCCTCCTCACACTGCAGTCTATCCATCTCTCCCCTTCTCTGCTGAGTACAGCAAATCTATCTAATAATCCATCTAGATGTTCCCTCCAGCATTTCTCTGGCTGGCTGGCTGGCTGGTTTGAAATGGCCTGCTTTTGGAGGGTTCATGCACCCAAAATAGCATGCCGAATCTCTTTAAGAATGAAAAATTAAAACTGCCACAAATAAAGCCTCATAAAATACAAGAGTATTTCAGCCATGAAAGGAACCTTCATAAGTGAGCAGTGCTGTATCTCTGCTGAATTACGGAGCCTTGCCCCTCATAAAAGACATGTTGACCTCACCATTCACAGGTGAGATACTGCCAGCAACCTGTAAGTACTGGTATCTTCTTTTGCTTCCGTTCAGCTCAATGCAAACAACAGGTGTCTTATGATAATTAATGCCAGCTCCTTTCTGGCATATCTAACTAAGGAGCAAACTATCCTGAAATGCAAGTGATGTGACTTATTACTCCTTTGGCCTCAGAGAGAAGTCCCTGACTCCAACCCAATCAAATAACAAAGAGGAGAGGCAGTAAAAAATCCATGAACAAGTCTAGGCTTGATTAACCACTGGGGCTAAAAATATCTCACTGCTGCTCTAGCTAAGGAAATCTCCCACCCAATGTTCAAAGCAAAATCAATTCTGTTGTTCCTGTACCATTAGAAAAGGCCGAGGGTGGCTCGTGCATCAAGAGCATAACTCCTATCATAATATAAGGAAATGATAGTTCTGAAGTATTTTCTCAGTTTGTGTGTATACACTTTGCTGGTATGTACTCAGTTGTCTTACCTCCCAGGACTGGAACTGTAAATCAGAGCCACAGTTCTGAATAGAATTTGACTTTGTTGGCAAATATTCATTATAGGAATCCTTTTAATGTGCAGCTGGACCCCTTTTGTGCAGTCATATAATAATATGTACAGTAGGAGATACAGTTTTGTGAAGTTAGCAATATGGGTTCTAACAAGGAACAAAGTTATTTCCTAAAACAAGTAGATAAAAACAAAGAAATAAAAAGAAAATTAAAATTATTTCTGTTACTTTCTTACAGCCTTATACTAATAATATGAATCAGTGTTGTACAGTAATTTGAATGTTGGTATAGGATACTGAGAGACTATAGCTAAAATCCCCACCTAGCTATGGAAATGCACTTAATTACCTGGAGGAAGTCACACTCTCTCAGCCTTAGAAAAAGGCAATGGCAAGCTTCCTCTAAATAAATCTTGCCAAGAGACCCTACAGTAGTGTATCCATAAGTTGGAGTTGATTTGAAAGCACATGACAACAATTAATAGTATGTTATTGGGACCAGTTATCTGACTGCTATATCTGTGACCAAGGAGGAGAGATGCATGAAAATATGTCTAACTATTTTCAATCCAACTATCTTGTGTCAGGAATTGTCAACTGCACCCAGTATATCTGCAGGATTCACTGGCACCTAGAAAGCCCCACTTTTCATCAGTAGATTTTATAATAACTTTGACCATTACATAAATTTTATGAATTTTGATTCAGTTCACAATTCCATCACACTTCAAGAACAGCATCAGTGTATTAGGTCAGTGAGCTTGTCTCTGGGCTCCACCCCATTTCGAAACCTACATGTTCAGATGTCACACGTGGCCCAAAGGAGAAGACAACGCATCAAAGCCACACTCTGGAGCTAAACACTGAAAGAAAAAACATCCCAGTTTACTTCACTCCAACCCAGAGAATGTGAACTTCACACCAGTGCATGGACACCAGTGGTCAGGAGAAGGTATCTTGGGCTGAGAGAGCCCCCAGCATCACTGCTGGCAGTATATATTTTTTATTTTTGTTACCCACTGGTGAATTGATCACACAAGCTCACAATTGGCAGATGCTCCACTGACCCATTGAACACCCCATGGAGCCAAATAGCAACAAACATGTCAGGTTACCAACAATACAATGGATTTAATGAGAAAATAAACAAACTGGCCTGTCCAATAGGGCCATGGGGGAAGGGTGAGAAAGGAGTTATGTATGGGAGGGGGGCACCATGATTATGCTACCTGTGCCAATGTGTTACTGGGCACATTGATGTGCCATATGGGCAGTCATTGATGCAGTCAAGCAGATAGTTTCACAGGATATCCAAAGGGACTGGTGGCTGGGCAGGATGGGGGATGATTACCAGCTGCTGGTCAAATATCCATGTGTTTGGAATGGAACAGAAAAAAAATGACATGATACAGCTTGTTACTAAAAATGCTCTGTTTTGGTGGGTCCTTTCTCATAGAGGGAGGAGGGCAATGTAGACAGTCCATCAGTTGTTGGTTCATTGTGGGACCTGGCAGTGCAGTCAACAGGTTCCCCCCACAGACTGGAAAATCCAGGAGTAAGATGACTTTTCCCCTCTCAGCCTCTGTCACATTTTATGATGCACAGCATACTCATACAAATGACATATGCTGCTGGCAGATCAGGGAGAAGGATCTTAATTGTACTCAGACTTCGGCTTCTTGTACAATAGGGGGGAAAAGTTCAAAATAAATCCTAGTTCAGTGTCTGATTGTTTGTTAAATTCGGTTATCCTTTCAGTATGGTGGTGTTACTAAAAAAATTTCTAAAAGAAAAATGTGCAGGGGTAGCTGTGTTGGCCATTTAACAAATACAAACAAAAATCCATCAGTGATACCTTCACTGGCCAACCAAAAGTCATACTGGTATTTTCAAACTAATTTTTAGCTTGAAATGGATACCTATAAATTATTGATGCCCAAATGTCTAACTATTTGGAGACAATTACCTACATCAGAATTTTTAATATGAAATCATAGATTTGCTAACTAAGGAGCTGGAATATGATTCAGGTTGTCTTCTTGTCTCTTCCTGTATGTAAACTATTCAAGCAAAATTCTCTCTCTCTCTCTCTCTCTCTCTCTCTCACACACACACACACACACACACACACACACACAGAGCTCTTTCTCTGGTCTGCCTGAATATTGACCTGTTGTTACCCAACCTTTCAGCATAGAAGTCTTTTTTTTTCTTTTGCTATTATTGTGTCTAAGGGCTATGTGAGTTGTAGCAAGGTGATGGCTGATTCAATTGACCTTGACAGAAATCTATAACTACTGGTGCCTGAGAACTACACATGTCAGAAGACAGCAACAAACAGGTAGCATTCTGGAGTCCATCATCATCCTTATATTGTGTACATACATTTCTTCCTCCCCCCCCTTTGTTTTTTTTTTAAAAAGATTATTTTCTTATAACAGTAATAATACAGTACTACATGAGAGTTCTAACAACATGCCTGGACTGGTCTACATGTTCTGCTTCACAACTGTGCAGAAGGATGGAAAACTTCAAGGATTAGGTCCTTGGGGTATGTTGAGTTTGGGGATTTTGTAAATGTGTTCAAACCAAAAATAACATCTGGATTAATTTTTTTCTCACTGGGAATCTTAGCAAGTGGAGAAAGTACTAGAAATCTCTGGCAGAAATTTCTCTCACCATATTGTTCTTTACTGGTAAGCTGTAGGAGGTGAAGTGATATTAAGCTAGTATAGGTTTGTAGATATATATTATATTATATTATAGGTTTGTAGTCCCTATACAGTACACATACTACACAACAATGTGGTGCTTTTGAAAAAAGGGGCTCTTCAGACAGGCCCCTAAGGTGTGGTGCTATGCCACCCCTTTCCTAGCCAGATCAGGGCCACAGCAACCACACACCGCAGCTCTGATCTGACCTATCTAGGGTGCAAGCAGTTCTTCCTTGCACCCAGGAAAGGGCTCAATAGCCACAGCAACACGTCTATATGATGCTCCTTCAGTACTGCATTGTCAAGATGCAGCGCTGGAGGAGCGCCATGACACCATGCACAATGTGGAGAGGTACACAGCATCATGGTGCCCTGAGGGTGGGGCTGGGGCATGCGTCATGGTGATATAATATCCTTACACCTCTAAATTTTTCCTTAAAAATTAGAGTAGTATTGGAATGATAATACCACATGTGGCCATGGGGAGGATGGTCTTTTGTAGCTCTTAGGGGTTAGCAAGTCCAGTTTAGGGGACTAGTTATCACCTTTAAGGTGATAAGTGACTTCAGGGCTCAGATAAACCTAAAGCCACAAATATTTGAATCCTCAATTGTCATTGCATCCATGCATTAAGATCTTTTTTGGATGTCGTCAGAGCACTATGAGTGAGAGAAATGCATTACACATTTACAAAAGAAAGGGTCTAATTTGTGGTGTCACCCTAACCATGGAATTTCCTCAAATAAGAGGTATGATTGGCAGTAGTCTTGTTTTGATTTTGTTTTGATTTTGGTACAAATGAAAGCATTTCTCTTTTCCAAGGCATTTTAAAAAGGGTTTTTTGATTAACATTTACATTTTTTGTTTCATTGATTGTGTTTTCTTGTGGCTCAAAGAAGAATTATGCCTCTCAGTTGGTAACTTAGCATTTTTGTTTAATACTTAAAATGTTGCATACACTACCCTGGGAGCCCTTGAGGATGAAGGAAACTTTATATAACTTTAAAAGTATGTATATATCTACATGAATAAATGAATAAGTGAGGAGTTGCTTTCACTTTTGTTGTCACTGTAGTAGTAAAGATTTACTGAATTCTTTTGTGAAATATCTTGTTCCAAAATTTGCTTGTGTCTGAGATAATCCTCACATAAATAGGAATATAAGAACAGATGTTCTGCATCAAATCAAAAGCCTATCTTTTCCAGAATTCTGTTCTCATGATGGCCACCCTGATGCTAAGAAGAAACCCCAAAGTAAAACAAGAAGCAATAGCAACCTTCCACTATGCTCCCTCCAGCAACTGGTTTTCTTTTTGCCTCTGTCCTTGAGGTAATGACCATCATGACTAGCAGCCACCAATAGCTTGAGCCTCTATTATAATCTCTCTAATCTTCCTCTAAGATGGTGGCCATCACTATGTTTTGTGCTAGCGAATTCTTTAGATGCATGACAGACTTTTACATTTGTCTTGCTGCAGCTGTAGAAGAATGTTAGAGAGTTCAGTGCCCCATGTACACAACCCCAGAACATTGATTCACATCTGGGATATGTAGACACAAAGGGTGGACTCTTTAGTTTGCCTTCCCAGCTGTTTCCCAGCTGTGCTGCAGATGCAAATTCAACTGGTTGCATTCTAGAAGGATTCCCCCCAGGCCGCAGCTGTTGTTAAGAAGCAAAAGTAAGAAGAATTACTGTTCATAAACATCCCATCTAAAACAGTATGTAAATTATTATTATTCAAATAGTAATGAGTTGTTTTAGGAACCAATAGCATGCTAATTTAACCAGGATAAATGACCTCGCTTTCCTTCCACTTGTGGTTTTTGTATTATATTTGATCATTTTTCTTTTAAATTGATGAAGCTATCCACATTGCCCCTTACCCACATCTGCACAACTGCTCCTCATATGAACATAGGCGTGTGCTGCCAGCATAACTATGCTTCAGCTGGCTTATTTTCTCTCTTGAATGTCATTCTAGACCATAGAATGACACCTAAATATAGTCTAGAATATCTAGGACTCATTCTTGCATGGGAATGGGTATAAAATTGGTTCCAACTCCAATTAACATTAGAGCTCTGACATGGTAGGGCAGCCCTATTGCCAGGATTATTTTAGAAAATGCTCCATCTTCTATATCTAATTATGGGATGTATGTTGTATCAACTAGCTTATATCAAATAAGAATAATATTATAGCCGATTGATTTTGCAGTTTTTATTCATCTCCTACCGTGTGCACTGCTGTTTCTGCTGTACTGATCCTAAATGGGGCACAGTTCTCCACAATAAAAATGCAATTCATCACAAAGTTTCACCTCAAAGGAAACAATAAGTAAGTTTAGCAGTTTTCTTCCCGCTATGACAAAATGTTCAAAAATGTGTAGTTTTCAAAGCCTATTTGCAATACAGCACTTATTCTGTTTGAAATGTGCACCCAATTGCTATGCATAGAAAGCATCACTTTCTGGGCATAAAATAATATTCCTTTATAGAAATATTATTTTCTGAGAAGAAAATGCGATTTTCTATGCAAAACAGCTATGTGTGAATTTTGTGCAAAATGCGTTCTGACCTGTGAATATTCTCATCAGTTCAAGATTCTTCTCACTAAGGTTTCTGAACACTAAATAAATAAATAAACAAATAGTCTGACAATTGTTAAAATGTATTTGAATATCCTTCCCATTCCTACTCCACAATGGGGCACTGTCCAGATGTATTAGACTACAATTCTCATAATAACCAACCAGCAGGGCCGTCCAGTACACCAGAAAGAGTCTAGGTTAGGGAAGGTTATTCTGCAAGCCTCCATTATTGTTCTCTTTATAAACCGAGAGTAACAATTGAGGTTTAGGGTTGTTCTGCCATTCCCAGTTCTTTGGTCCATAACGTCTGTGGTCCTACTCTTCAGAAGTGATGACCTTTTACAGCCAACTTTCTACTACACCACTGCCCTTGTTGTGAAGCCATCACATCCAAGGCTGATGGAAAGTCCAAGAATACCTGGAGGCCACAGGCTTCCAAGTGTTAGAATGTAACATAAATGCCTCTTGTGTACCTTCAAGTCATTTCTGACTTATGGCCACCCTAAAGTGAATCTATCATTGGGTTTTCTTGGCAAGATTTGTTCAGAGGGGGTTTGCCATAAACTTCGTCTGAGACTTGCCCAAGGTCACCCAATGGGTTTCAGTGGCTGAGTAGTGCTATGAACCTTGGTCTCCAGAGTCATTCTCCAGCTATAATCACTACACCCCACTGGCTGTCATAATTACCACTGCTATGTTTATTTCAGTTTAATTATCCTTTTTCATCTGGGAGATTTTATTTTATTTCTTCATCCATGTATTCATTTTTAGATCCCACCTTTCCTGTTATTAAAAAATAACCAAGAAAACTTACATCATAGAGTGTCATAATACAGCTGAAATAATTCATAGCATTAAAAAAAGAAACAATCACACTATCATATAAAATATAACACTAGATTAAAAAATGTTTGAAAGCAATTGAAAGCCTATGAATAGTAAGTGCATCAGAAATGGTGACCTGTTATTAAAAATAGTAATTTGACTAGTGTTCTTGCCAATTAGTATTAAGTGACAAGCATAGCCATTCAAGAATGTTCTCTGTTATGTTTTGGTCCCAGAAGACACTTGCAAGCACATTGCACATGGAGAAGTGCCCTCCATGTGTTCAGTGTAGCTTACTTTCAAATACAGTAAGTGGCAGCTGAAAGGCCAATGCAATTTTAGGCTGCATCAATAGAAGTATAGTGCCTAGATCGAGGGAAGTATTAGTGCCTGCTTTGGTCAGGCCCCACCTGGAATACTGTGTCCAGTTCTGGGCACCACAATTCAAAAAGGACATTGAGAAATTGGAGCGTATCCAAAGGAGGGCGACTAAAATGGTGAAGGGTCTTGAAACCATTCCCTATGAGGAAGGCCTTAAGGACCTGGGGATGTTAAGAGAAGGTTAAGAGGTGATATGATAGCCCTGTTTAAATACTTGAAGGGATGTCATATTGAGGAGGGAGCAAACTTGATTTTTGCTGCTCCAGAGACTAGGACCAGGAACAATGGATGCAAGCTACAGGAAAAGTGACTCCACCTCAACATTAGGAAGAACTTCCTGACAATAAGGACTGTTTGACAGTGGAACACACTTCCTCAGAGTGTAGTGGAGTCTCCTTTCTTAGAGGTCTTTAAACAGAGGCAGGATGGCCATCTGTCGGGGATGCTTTGATTAAGATTTCCTGCATGGCAGGGGGTTGGACTGGATGGCCCTTGCCGTCTCTTCCAACTCTATGATTCCAAATGGGCAGAAAATAATTGCAAGCAGCCTTTTTATTCTTTGGGGAACCAAACGACAATCATTGGCTTAATATTTCATACTGACTAATTATTTAGTACATTTCTGATTGATATGCACAAAATCCTTAACTGCACAGTAGTCTTGGTTTTGCCAGATCATTATTATTATTTTATTATTTTATTTTCTTATATTCCACCTTTCTCTCAATATAGGGACTCAGAGGGAGGCTCCGTCAGCCGCCCAGTCTTTGTTCCTCTCTCATTCTGGCATCCATGGTAGTTCAACATTGATCCATAACACACTGCAGAAATAATCCAGTTTGAGACTGCCTTAATTGCCTTAGCTCAATGCTAGGGAATTCTGGGAACTGACATTTAGCCTTCCCTGTCCAAGAACTCTGATGCCACAATAAACTTCAATTCACAGGATTCCCTAGCACTGAGTCAGTGCAGTTAAAGTGCTCTCAAACTGGATAATTTCTGCAGTATATTTTGGACCAGTGATTAAAGTTAGCATCCATTCATGTTGGCTCACAGCCTTAATGTGATAGGGTATCTGGTAGTGGCTCTTCGGGGTGGGAGAAAAATATACATATGGATGTAAGATTCCATAAAGCCATTGAAACATAGAACCAGAGAGCCAGTAAGAACTTGGTCATCTAATCTAATTTCTTGCCAGTGCAGAAAGTCTGCAGCTAAAGTGTCCTTGACACATGGTCATCTGTGGAAAAAAATCTTGACTGATGGTAGAGCACACCCTCTTTCAAGCAATCTCTTCCATGGCCAGTAAGCTTGTACTGTCAATAGGTTCTTCCTAATGTTCCATTTGAAATATGAAATTTCCCTTCAATTAAATTTCCATCCACTGGTTTGGATTTTACAGTCCAAAGACCAGAAAACAACCTTTCTCTGTTTGTTTTGTTTTGGTTTTTGCCTAGCCTACCACAAATTCAGTGTTGTACACACAAGAATATCAGCACATGATTGGACTGGTGGGATGGAGTCTTTCTGGAATGAACGGCATTAAGTGTTGGGAATGTTGGTGTTGAAAGAATGTTTAAAACATGTGGTGCACAACCCTGCCTCCAAGCAGGTGGATCTGGGATTTGCTGTCCAGATCTTTGTGTTTAAAGGAAAAAGGGGAGAGCAAGCATAAAAGCATGTTTAAAATACTGTTGGGGGATTCTTAGGCTCACATCCTAATTAACACAAGCAAATATGGAAACGGTGCTAAGCAAAGGATACATGTGTTAGCATTTAATTATATAACAAAACCCAAGTCTATTATGGTTGCCCTTGGGAACAAAGATAGCAGGAAATGTAAGATGGATTGAAAGGGTTTTTTTAGGGGGGAATTCCTGTAATAATTTTAAAAACTTACTATTGTCAGATTCCGATGCGGAAAACTGAAAGAAAGTGAGCCATAAAACTGAGTAATTGTACTGCTGGGTTGGGTAGCCACCTGTATTCTCCATGTTGAGTGTCTAGTGAGAAAGTTTTCCCTAGATTTGTACAAGAGGAGAATGAGTCATTTTAATAGTCAAAAAACATTGTTTTTTTAAATGTGGTTAATAGGAGGTAATGCAAGTAAGCACTTGACAAAGTTTCTTTTTTGGAACTTAGTCAGTGGACATTCTGACTGGGGGATTATGGGACCTGTAGTCAAAACCAGTAATTTTCTGCATTCTGGTATGAATTAAATTCAGTGTGATTAGCCTGGCAGGGCCATTGAATTTTCTAGTTTGGCCCTGTGATGAGAATTTTCATAATATTCAAAATGCTGAACCGCAGGCAGAGTCCTCTACACACTTTCTAAGAAATGAACCACATTAAACATTGTTATACCTTATGCTTGAGTAAAATTGCATAGGATTCTGTGGTAAGTCAATAATTTCTATTTTAACCTATCCAAAACTGCAGTTTGTCTAAGTATTCTTACCATTTCATCTCTTCCCCAACATCACTACAAAATGAAGTGATAGAGGAATTTTCCCAAATTATGCTAAAAATTCTTCACTTTTTTGTCCCAATATTTTTTTTAAAAAATGTGAATATGATTAGTGTGCCATAAAACAAAGGAAATGACAATTTTTTGCTTAGAATGTTTCTTTCTGAAAATTTAACTATGTAAATCCAATGATCCAGTGGGAATGTGTTTTCACAGTCCTGTGAACAGATGTGCTCTTTAAGATGCACATTATCTATCAATGACTGATCATCATGTTGGACTTAAACAAAACAGCACTAAGACTCTCCTTCTGGGGCACATATGTTTGAAACAGATCACAGTGACATTTCTGAAAGTATGAAATGTTAATATTTGTGCATTCATAGATTAAAGGGGGGCTCTAGGTGTTATTTTATGAAAGCAACTTTTGTTTATATTACTTGTTTTATGAGTGCACAAGTCAGAATTCTTCGAAACTGTGAGAAAAGACACTTATATGGTGATCTTAGTTTTTATGCTGCAACACAAATCACACTCTCTCTGTGTCTGTGTCTTCACCTATGATGACCCCTTGAATTTCACAAATTCCTTAATTAAAGAATAGTCAGAGGTGGCATTGCCAGTTCCTTCATCTGAAACACAGCCTATAGAACCTGCTATTTATTGACAGTTTCTCACCCAAATACTAACCAGGGCTGACTCTGCTTAACTTACAAGACCAGATACGATCTGGTGCCTTTAGAGTATGTAGGTCTTTTAAGTCAAAGTAACTGATGCTTTAACTTTGACCTTGAAGCCCATATCTGTACTAGATCAGAGATATAAGGTATTGATCCTTACATCACATTGCCCTCCAGCTAAAGTGTATATTGATCCATTGCACTGAATAGAGCTCCACATTCTTATCAGAGGGCTCTAATAATGAACAATTTTTTACCTTTTCATGTCACTAAAAGCTGCTGTCTGAGGCTTGCCAAATGAAGACCTGAAACTTCCAGAGTTCTAAACAGCTTTGCTTCCATGGAAAGAAGCTTCAAACATTCTAGCACTGGCTGAATCCACAGTGCAGAAATAATGCAGTTTGACACTGCTTTAACGGCCAGTGCAATGAAACTCTGGAAATTGTAGTTTGTTGTGGCACCAGAGCTCCGCCACAATAAGCTACATTTCCTAGAATTCCATCACATGGGAACCATGGCCGTTAAAGTGGTGTCACACCAAATTATTTCTGGATGTAGCCAGTGTTAATACAGAAAAAAATACGGCAGTTTTAAGAACAGTAAACTTATTACATCATGCATTTTCAGGGACTGTAGTATACTGTGTATGCACCTTAGAAAACACCAGAAGAAACAGAATCCAAAAGATAACATTTTAGAAAGAATATATAAATGCTAAAAACTAAGTCTCCATACAGACAGGAGGAAATAAAAAATGGGCAGACTAACATTGATTTCATTTGTGGTTGAAAAGTCATGTTCCCCTTGATCGGAAGTTTTGTGTACTTTGGATACTTCTCCTTCTCTGCATTTTTGAGTGCCATGTCTGTGTGGTCTAGAGCTACAAGTTAATTGTTCTTGTTTGGTACACCAGCTTTCTAGAATGCTCTCAACTGGGCTGCACAGAATTGCTGCAGTAAACTGGTTTCTGAATGGTTCTGTGTCAGCAGGAGATTAGGTGGTTTGGATCCAGGAATCAAACAGATTCTGCTTGGCACAACTATCACATCTTATATCTATTTTAAACTCTGCAACACTCTTAATTTATAATAATTTCAGTTTTAAGATTTTTAAAAAGAAGTAGACAAAATGGATCTTTAGGGGATCCTTATATGGGTAGATTATTTCATGTGTTCCTGGACAGCCAGCCCCAAATATTTAAAGCCTGAAGCAAAGGACAAAATGGCAGCTCCACACTCCCATTCTAAAACATTATGTACCAAAGCTAACTAGAGTGATATTTGGATCTTATTTCACTGCTAGTTACAGTGCCATTTTGTTTGTTACACCTGTAAGAAATTAAGGGGCACATACACCCATGTCCGTTCCATCTGCCTCAGTTTCTGCTGCCTTGAGGTGCTTATCTCATTCTGTCTAACAATAGAGCTGGCCCTCTTTTCTGACCTATAGGTTATGCAGTGTGATTTTTCCAGTGCTGGAGGCTTACTACGAAGGCACAATACTAAACCAGGGTGACCGAGGGTCTGATCATACCTTGCATCTCCCATAGTGTTTCTATGTCAATAAACTCTTGCAGAAACAAATGGTGCATTGAGCTAAATGCCCTTATTCTCTTCCCTGGGCAATCAATATCTCTAAAGAACAGAATGCAATCCCTTGCTGTTGGAGAGATAATTGAAAAAGTCCAGGGGATGTAAATAATTAACACTTGTTGTGGGGTATGGAGAGCTCTTTCCCCTGTGCTGTGTTAGAGGAAGTTAGTACCTTCTAATTGATCATGGTTTTGATCAATGTCTCAGAAACTCTCAAAACCTCTCATTCAAGGGACAATATTATATATTAGACTGAGCATGGAATGATTGTCTTGACACTACTGAGTTTGTTTACAAAACAATAGCAAATGGCTTTGACTTGTGAGACCCACTGCGAGTGAGAAGAGGATCTATAATGATGCTCTACAGATACTCTAAACTTTGGAACATCTGTAAAGCATCATTCCATATATTGTGCTGCAGGTCTGAATGCTTGATTTTTTCTAGTTCAGGGGAATATATTGCCATTGCCAAACCCATTGGGGCCCACATCCCATCCCCTTCACTATCACTGGTTTTGCTGCTTTGCCATCAGCAATTCCCACAGTATGGAAATGGGTACTATGGCAGGTGCTAAATTTCCGTGTCGTGAGATAAAGGTGAGGTAGAGTGTTGCCAATGTCTAACCTGATAGTAACACAGCTATGTGGCTCATCCACTATTTCACATGCCTTCTAATGAATAAACCATTCCTATCTCTTAGAAGCTCAGTAACATCAGTCCTGGGCATCTGCCAATGAATACCAGCTGTTGTAGACTATATTTTAGAGGAAGGAACTGGCAAAACCACCTCTGGAAATTCTTGCCTAAGAAAATCCTATAAAATTCATGGGGTCATCATAGGTTGACAGGCACACAAACACACACAGTATATCATTATTATTATTATTATTATTAAACTTTATTTCTATAGCGCTGTAATTATACACAGCGCTGTACAAGGTCGGTAAAATTAGGAGTAAATAAAAGCCTGCCCAAGGCGTACATTCTAAGATAATAACAATTAAAAGAGGAATAGATAAAATTACCATATAGAAAGGAAAAAAAACAGATTAAAAACATCAAATATCAAACAAATCACATCACATCAAACTACCACAAATGGATATGCCACTGCTACCTATGACTAACTCCAACTCCCCATTCAGGTATGAGGGCATGTGGTACTCCACTGGATTCCAAAAGTCCTTATTCACTATTTTAACAACTGTCTCCTTGTATACCTGTACATGTGGGTTGGATTGGATGGTCCTTGTGGTCTCTTCCAACTCTATGATTCTATGATTTTATGTGCTGGAAAAAAAGAGCCATGAGCTTCAGGCAGCTTTCCTCCACCTGGGGGGAAATCACACATGGCCATGTTAACTGGTTTATAAACAGAGAGATTTGCATTGCTTGTTACACAGCAAATTTTATCTAGTTTTGCACAAAAAGTGTGTGTGTGTGTAAGTGTCCAATTACAAAAATACATCCTCACATTTTCAGGGCTTCTTGCATGAAACAACTTGATCTTATCTCTCTGAAATTTGAAAGAGTATAAGTAATATATTTGCAAATGTAATTTAATTAATTTTGCCAAAAAAAAGTTACAGCTGATTCAAGGGCTAGATTTCATTTATATCTTACATTTATAAATTAGGAAGTTTCCATGAAATTAGAGAAATATGACTTTCCTGAAGAATGAGTTAAGCTTCAAGTACTCAAGAACTGACACTTGCTGGATAAATACCCAGCCTTCAGGTTTTAAGTTAACCCTAGAGTCAATAACAACCACCATAACTTCTCAAATTCAGTCCTATAGCCAAAGCTTGAGAAGTCTGAAGATGGAGATGATGCTATAGCTGTTGATATAAAGAAAATGTCTAGCCTACTGCAGTGAAGATTAAGTGCAGAGGCTTGGCTTAGATCAATTGTAATGGTTTTGACCCTGCCATGTGTAAAACATGCAGGCCAAATGCAGAGTGACAGTTTAGGGGTCACTGATCTGGGGCATCAAGGAAAAAGGAGAGATAATAAGCAGATCCTCTTCCTTCCAGGTGAGTGCCTTGCAGCATCAGCCACAAAACCAAATTTACTAAGGCAGAAGGGCCCACGGCTGAACTCAATGGGGCATGTAGGCTACTTGTGTCATCTGTATTTAAAGGAAAGCTGTGTTTCTTTAGGACAGAAAAAAATGTGTCTAGAGGAAAATAATTGTTCCTTCTCCATATCTGGGATCTTCAGTTATATCTGAATATATTGCTTTGCCCTTTCCGGATTGCCTTCTTGTGATATACACTGAAGCAGAGCTTGGAAGGTAATTCATTATGTAATTGACTAAAGGACTGGTCACAGCCCCCAAAAATAACCTGTTACTGCTATGTTGTTGTTGTTGTTATTGTTTTGTTTTAAATGAGCAACTTTTTCTCCTATTACTTTTGTTTTAATTTTTGATTCTCTTTAAGAAAAATAATTCATCAAAAAGTAAGACAATGATGCTTCATTTAAAAAAAAGACCATAAAGCACTTTAGCCTACTGAAAATAATGAGCATACACTATTTTTACATTTTTTAAAAAATAACAATAAAACTTGTCATTGTATTGTTTGCAAAAAGAATGCTTGTCCTTATTATCCTCCACATCATTGGGTTACAGATAAAATCATTACTTGTAATCCATTACTTCAAAGGACTGGTTTGGCAATTAATAAATTAGAGCCTATCATTTCCTTAAAATATTTCCAAACAAAAGGAAAAATTCTTATCTGTATATGGAAATAAATGGTTAGATAGCTGCCCTAACGCCAGCTGATGGAAAATCAGTCAAGGATGAGCAGAACCCCCTGTGTGACCTCAAATATTTAGTCTTATTACAGAGCATAGGATTGTCTGTGTTTGTTTTGGACAGTTACATAGCCTTTGCCATTGTCAGAAGACTGCACAGAGCCTTTATCCTTCTGAGATGCAAACCTAAGAAATGAAAATTACCTTCTTAAGCTTTCTAGGTATTCACATACCCTCTGAACAAATGAATGCTTTACTGTCTTCCTGATTCATGGTAACAACCATAATCTTGTATTGATAAGCAGAAAAATTGTGGTGGAGGTATTTAGGGTTTGGAGAGACATAGTTGCTCTCAACTTGATGCTATCCTAGGCAAGCGTTATCTTTGGTACTCACTCCATTTCTTCAGTTTTTAAAATACTTCTTTTTATTACACTTGTAGGCCATTTCCCAATTTTGCACTATCTGTATGCATGGTTTGTCCCTGTCATGTAAGATTATGATTTGTATGCATGGATCTGGAAATATGTTTATTCATGCCTATTTTAATAAAATAAAAACAAGCTTTCTCTTATACAGCAATTTCAATTTTGAGAATAGTTAAACTGTACTAACATCAAAAACTGAACTAATGAACCAACACGCCAGAGCAATGTTAAATATTTGTACAGTAGGTGACAGCCTAAATACCCTAAAGGCATCAGATCCCATGTGATCTTGGAAGTTATGCAGAATCAGCTCTGGATAATACTTTAATTGCCAATGAATACCAGGTGCTGTAGGCTATATTTCAGAAAAAAAGGAATTGGCAAGCTACCTCTTAGTACTTGAATTGCATCTCTGGAGTCCAGGGTTCAAATCCATTCTTGACCATAAAAACCCATTGAATGATCAGGCAATCATCAGAGAGAGAGAAAGGCAAATGCCCCCTCTGAACAAAACTTGACAAGAAAACCCTATGATAGGGTTGCCATAAATCAGAAATGACTTGAAGGCACACAACATGAAGAAAACTGTATGAAATTCATGCGGTCACCATATGTCAACAGGCAACTTGAAAGTACACACATGCACACACACACACACACAAGTAGTAGGAGAGTGTCTTAAGCTTAGTCCATTCTTTGAACAGGATGCTATTTCTTTTTCTTTCTGCTTTCAACTGAAATGCATTCAAATACATTTTGTCTCTACATGTGAGGTGATGAAGTGGAAACAAGCAGGTTACCTCCACTCCCTCCATTGTCAATCTTGTTGCCCACCAGGTATGCAGAGCAACTGTCTGCAGCACAGAACTTCCTCTGTCCATAGAAACACTTACAAAATTTGGAACCCAGGTTTTCCCAAGCTCTGATTATCTCAGAAAGCACCCATGCAGTACTAGGTTTAGGAGTGGGTAAACTAGGTGTTTGCCTTAGGTGCTTAGCTGAAGTTTTCAAGGAACAGGATATGTATGATTAAATCCAACCAGTGATGTTGTTAGTATTCAAAGATACAGCTGTGTTATTCTGTAGAATCAGTACATAGAGAGATCTTGTAGCACCTTTGAGATAAACTACAGAAAGAAGTTGGCAGCATGAGTTTGCGTAGACTTGTCTACTTCCTCAGGCATTTCATGATATGGTTAGTAACTGAGAAAATAGAATAGTCGTAGAAAGAATACTTGCTGATTATTGATTTACGTCTCTTTAAGATGACTCATTCTTATTGATTTATGATGTCTCGCCTCAGTGAGATATCTCAACAAGGAATTTTTAAGCCCCATGAAGTTCTTCAGGCAGGAGGAAGATACAGAAGGCTATATTTCTCATCAAAATTTCCTTTCTTTGCACAAATTGTTTCTGTGCAGAACTGGTATTCTCTCAGAACAAATGGCTGATTGCTTTAAAAGTTGCTAACAGCCAAGCCTCTAGTTCAAACCCTTAAAAGAGCTTCCAGCAAAGCAGCCATTGTTATTTTGTGTAATTGCACAATTTAGTTTCAATTGTGCAAAAGACAAAAATAATTCTTATTGCTGTTCTCTTCTTCAGAACACCACAAAATACCTTGCTCTCTCATGGGGTGAGAAGAACAGTTTTGTGTCCTCATTTTCATTGTGGATGAGACAAGCCAAGTTTTAAATCCCTAAAATGGACTTCTCAAGTAGCTTTGAAGTATGTTGCAGTTTTAGCTTACAGTTGGAATAACATTTGTTTGGGGGGGGGGGATGGAACATAAGTTCATTTTGATAAAGTTTTGCCATTCTGGATATATGTGTATGTGTGTGAGAGACAGCTAGCATGGTGTAATGGTTTGGGAGTTGTTGTGTGCCTTCAAGTTGTTTCCAACTTATGGTGGTGACCCTAAGGCAAATCTATCATTGGATTTTCTGATCAGGGTTCAAATCCCTGCCCAGCCATGAAACCCAGTGGGTGACCTTGAGAAAGTTACACTCTCTGAACCTCAGAGGAAGGCAATGCCAAACTCCCTCTGAACAAATCTTATGACAAAAAAGACCCCAGTGTAACCTTAAGGTTGCCATAACTTGGAAATGACTGGAAGGTATAAAAACAACAGAGAGAGAGATTGAGAGAGTGAGAGCTATTGAATGTATACCTAGCCCTTGGGCTGCTTAGCCTCAGGCTGGCTCTGCTTAGATGAAGGAGGGTTTCTACTGCAAATGGTCACCCTGTATGAGGAGACAGAGTTCTTATGATGATATATACACACGCACATCCATCTATAGCAGCTATAGAATTATAAATGCCTGAAATATGCAAAGGCTAGCCAATGATGTTTTCATTTGATAAAACATCATTCAGTGTAAACCTCCCACTTTATTTAGTCTAAGCTTGGAAACACTTCCCTTACCACTTGCATGACTTATGCCCAGTGTTTTCCTTCCTCCTGCAAGCCCAGTAGTTTACTCTAGTCTTCTGATGCTAAATTTGATCTCCAGAAATGACCACATTCTGCAAGCAACTCAATAGGTCAAAAATGTGTTGACATTCAATTTTTCTACAATTCATGCAAGGAAAAAATGACATCCGAATGACTACTGCAAAGTCTGTGCACCTCTAGATCTTTTGGCACGTTAAGCTAAAGATCTACAAAGCCCCCCTGCTAGACCTTTTGGTATGGTAAGCTTCCTGTTTTTCCCAGTATATGTTTTGGGGCACCCAATGTCTTCTTTTTCAGTCATCTTCTTTGGGTTTTCTTCTCATAGTGTGTTCTCTGTAGCTTCTTTGCTTAAAATACCTCACACTCATTGCCCTGGGGATAGCAGCAGCACATTATGAGTTGATTCTCAGTCCTTTAAATCCATAAAGGTTCCCTCCGCAAAATGGGAAGTGCGATGTCAATATAAGTCAGCCTTATATTAACAATAAATGGTGTAATATGTGCAGTGTATATAGACCCATAAAAATAAAGTAGTTACACTCCATAAGGGAGAGGAATAACTGACTTGATATGACTATAAGGTGTCTCCTTACATAGTCATCTCACTAAGAAATATATTGATGGTTGGCTGTTGCTTGGTTAAAAATCATCTTCCCCAAGTAAAGCTCTACTGGTGATATCATCAGGAGAAAGAGTCCCTGCGGGGGATATTTTGACAGAAAGTATGATAAAATATAATGTTGTGGATATCTCCCCCATTTGCTATTTATGAGGGATTCTGCTACCTAGAGGGATTAATTCTATATCGTGTTACAGCACAATATAGATTTCCCTGCTTTTGCTTGCTGTTTCTCTGCATGCATTAATAAGCTAACCTTCTTAAGCATTCCACATGATACAGTAAGGCAAGGACTGTTATGTGCCAAGGTCTTGTTCTTCACAAGCTATTAGGGTCCTTCCTTCCCCATTCTGCCCACATACCACCTGCTTGCTGAAAATACTGAAATTTTAGAATGCAAAAAGAGAGCACAAACAGATATGGGGCCAGCATCTTGTTACAGGATTTCAGAGCCAGACCTCCCATGAGACAAAAGTGAGGCAAATCCCTCAGGCCATAACAGATATTGGAAACTTGATTATTGTTTTCACAACTGGCCATCTTACTGGAGCTGTCTTGGAGCTGTATTTCAAAAATAACTTTTTAAAGCTTTGATGGCAAGTGCCAGGATGCATGGTGGCAGTCTTCCACATTCTTCCTTCTCAGAGGAGATGACTGTGTGTGCCACATGGCCTCTAAACTAGTCTGTTGTTCATGTGTTGGGAGAGAGTGCTATCTCATGCATGGAATGGAAGGGGCACCGTGTTGTCTTTTGCCTTTGACTGCAACTCTGTGGAACTGGCTGTAGAAAGGCATAACTGACCCTACTCAAATCTACAATGAAGCTGTAGATGTTATTGACAAGATGTTATCAAGAAGACATTATTGAGAGCATTACTTCCTCCCTCTTCCTTTCCCAGTATTAGTCACTAACTCAGTGTCTTACAAATAGTTTCTCATTTTTAGGAAGTGCTACTAGATCATATTAAGTCACTATACTTTACTGAAGGATGTTTAGTACATTGTGATTTCTCCTCTTTTATCTTGGAAATGACTCCATCATGAGTCTTATTATAGCTATCTTTCAGGAATGAAAATACAGCCAGCCCTCCATAGCCACGGATTTTTTTATCTCTGGATTCAAGCATACATGGTTTGAAAATATTTTTAAAATGTATACATTTCAAATAACAAACCATCATTTTGCCATTTTATATAAGAGAGACTATTTTACTATGCCAGTGTAAAATGGGACTTGAGCATCCACAGATTTTGTTATCGGGAGAGGGGGGACTGGAACTAAACCCCAGCAGATACCAAGGGACCACTATAGCTGATGTTTTGTGATTCTTTATTTGGAAATCACCAGATTATAAAATATTTAAAATAAGGCCAACCCAATGTATCTTAGGTAGAGCATGTAGACTTCATAAGCGGAAAAAATTATGTCCAAGTAGGGCACTGGTAGTCAACTTGTAGAAATCACAAAACATGGAATCAGCATTGGGGTTAGAAATAATTGAAGCACAGAATTGTCCCTCCCTCTTCACTTTTTACTTTATTCAAAACAGGTTGCACCTTGTGTATGTAATATCTTTGTTGGTGTCTTGTGTTCTGTTAGCATCATCTCAAAAGTTTTTTTTTAAACTTGGTTTGAAATAACACTAGTGAATTTGTTCTTTTGTCAAATCTAAAATTGTAAATCTGGACAGAGAATATCAGCACAACTTTCTTCTTTGTGAATACATCAGTTATCTTCTGTATTCACCTGGGCCAGGATCATCCTGGAAACAGCCTTTTTGGAGCTAGTTTAGACCATATAGATTCTCTAGCAGAGGAGATATGAGCTCAATCCATTTCTTACTTTTTTCTTTTCTTTTTTCCTGATCTACTATCATTAAAATCCCAGATTCAGGGCCTGCCATCTCTGGTTAAGAGATATCAACTATCAGGTTGAGTTAAAGAGCTGCTGCCACTCAAAAAATAATCATTGTTAAGTATGTCATACTGTCAGTGTGCATGATGCTTTACAGAATAAAAGAGGACTGGTCCCTATCCTGTCTGAAAGAGCTTACAATTTAAAATTAAATCTTACAGTTAGGTAAGAGGAAAAGAACAGGTGAAGCGGGGGGTGGGGGAACACACTCAAGTGCATAGGCTTACTTGTATACCATGTTACTCCAGGGAAGGAGGACTTGAGAGATGAACCAACCTTTCATAGAAAAAGTGTTTATTTCAGAATTTATTTTGAAAATAAATTTAATGGAGAGACAAAAAATGAGTTTAGAACCTGGAAAAGTAACTTTTTTGGATTCTTTGCCCCAGAGCCTCTTGGTTGGTATGATTACAGTCACACTAATGGGTTGCTGTTGATGTTGGTGGTGGTGGTAGTAATAGTCCAAAAAATTAACTTTTTGAAGCTGTGGGTTCAGGTATTGTCCTAGACAATTCCAAATATTCAGCACAGCAAGTATGGACTCGAGGAGGTGATACTCATGTAAATGGACAAATGGACTATCTATGTGCCATGTGTATTTCTGAGCAGAATCTACCTTTCTCATGTTGAGCTCTTAAAGGTTATGCAGCTGCTGACCATCCATCTTGAGCGCTGTCTAGGCCTCTTTTGTAGGGTGAAGGAGGGGGGAATATAGTGCTCTAGGAGATTTTTGTTTACAACCATTTCAAAGTTCACAAGGGCTAGCATGATTCCGCCATGCACCCCCTCTTCAGCTTTTGAGACATAGCCCTTTATATGAGTAGTCTTAGTGTTGGTACAAGCCTTGGCTAAAAGCAACAATTTGTCCAGCTTCTTGTGCTTTTCTGAGTCATTTGTATACATAAAGGTGTGCACAAAAATGCCTTTCATGCAGAAGGATGTAATTGTTACTCATCAGGGATCCCTCTTAAGGGCTAAATCAGATGACTATGATATGGATCCTCAGAGTCTAGTTTCTGCAAGTTCATATGCTTCTCATTCTAATGTATAAAAATAATTAAGCATTAGGAAAGAAAATTCTATCTCAGTGGGACCTGGGATAGATAATCTCATTCTTATGCTTAGCTTTCCTAGTGTATGTGTTTTGGAAGCATAAAGCACAATTGCTTTAGATGTGGAATCAGCCAGCAATTTGGATTGGAGTAAATTTGCTCACATGTTTCATATACATAATCACATTAAGACAATCATAACCAATGGCTAGACCTGAAATTAGGAGATCATAATGATATAATAAACTATTATTATAGTTCAGTGATGGCAAAACTGTGTAAGGTCCTATCTGTCAACAAGGAATAAAAATAATATTAAAAAATATTCAAATCTTAGATTAGAAAAAGAGGCTAAATCCTAGACAGATGAGGATCTTCAGGACATATTATGGATGGATAACATATATGGAGTTTACATGCAAAAAATGTACAGAAGTATTAGTTTCTGCACCAAAAGCACGTTTTCTGCAGAGAAAACATGATTTTGTGTGGAGAAAATACAACACACATACATATAACAACAACAACAACATGTGTGGATTTTTTTATCAGTAAAGACAGAATATTCCTCAAAAACTGTTCAGTTTTCAATGATTTTCTTATAGTTGAGGGGAAATATTAAATTATTCATTCTTGCACATGAGAAAGATATTTACAAAGATTAACACGCCTATACCAACCTAGTTGAGGGCAAAATGATGAAAAAAAAAATCACTAGGAACTGATGATATTACAGTTGAACTACCGCAGAGTCAACTCTAGTGCTAACCACATATGTCAACAGATATTGAAAACAAAATGATGCCCAACAGATTGGAAATGATCAATATACATCCCTATCTACAAAAAAGGTGACAGAAAATACTGCAGCAACTATAGGATCATAGTACTAATCTCCCACACAAGCAAAATTATGTTCAAAATTCTGCAACATAGACTCCAGCCATACGTGGAGAGAGAAATCCCAGAGACCCAAGCAGGGTTCAGGATAGGAAGAGGCACTAGGAACCACATTGCAAACATATGATGACTCATGGAGTGCACAAGGGAATTCCAAAAGAAAACCAGCATGTACTTTATAGACTATAGCAAAGCTTTTGACTACATTGACCATGAAAGGCTATGGAATGCTCTTAAAGACATAGGAGTGCCAATACATTTGGCATTCCTGATGAGGAATCTGTACTTAAGATAAGAGGCTACTGTTAGAATAGAACATGGAGAAAGAAAATGGTTCCTTACTGGCAAAAGGGTCAGACAAGAGTGCATCTTATCACCCTACCTGTTCAATTTATATGCAGAATATATTGTGAGAAAAGCAGTGCAACTACTAAGGAAGATCAAGGGAAAAAGTGCGGAAGTAAACTTGCCATTGAACTTAAAGAAAACAAAAATAATGACCATGGAGAATTTACATAAAGTTAACCTAGAAATAGAAATAGTAAAAGAGTTCCCATATCTAAGATCAAACATTGATGGGAACGGGGACTGCAGCCAAGAATCAGAAGAAGATTAAGGGTGGGAAGGGCAGTTATGAAAGAACTAGAAAAGATCCTAAAATGCAAAGAAATACAACTGAGCACAAGGATTAGAATAATATAAGCCATTGTAATCCAAATTACTATATATGGATATGAGCTGGACAGTTCAGAAAGGAGATAGAAAGAAAATCATTTTGTTTGAGATGTGGTGCTGGAGAATAGTGCTGAGGATTCCATGGACAGCCCAAAAGACAAACAAATGGGACCTAGACCAAGGCAGAAATCTCCCTGGAAGCAAAGATGACAAAACTGAAGCTATTGTACTTTGGACACATCAGAAGTCACAACTCATTGGAAAAAACAATAATGCTAGGAAAGGTGGAGGGAAGTAGAAAAAGCGGAAGGTCGCATGCTGAATGGATGGACTCTATTAAGAAGTGATCAATATGACTTTGCAGGACATAAGCAAAGTAGTGGAGGATAGGGAGTCCTGGAGAGGTATCATCCAGAGGGTCACCATAGGTTAAGATGAACCCAAGGGCAGTTAACAATGACAAAAACCAAACTAGTTAAAAGGGGCAGCAAGTTATCTCTGTATGAGACCTGGAGAATCTCAGGATAAAAGAAGGCAATATATTTGCTATTTATAAGTGATGTTTCCTTAAGTGATTAAAGGCTACTGCTTTTTCTCAGCTCAACTTCTTGAAAAAAATGTGCTTTGCTTTGTTATTGGTCATTAGAAGATAAACATGGGTGTAATTTACAAGTCTATTTGTTGAGGCATGCAGCTCTGAGGAAGGCCAATTGTCAGAAGGAAAGATATAGTAATAGCAGGGAGGGCACATACCCATTTACATTTAGTTGGACCCTTTGTTGGGAAGAATTAACTTTATAGGCCAGATAGATTAACTATCTGACATGCAGTATAACTCTCTTTGCATTTTAGGAGCCACTGTTGTGAACTGAAGCTCTAGCTCAACACAATGATGGCCTCAGTGGATGGTCTTGTGTATGCTATCATCTTTTCAGCCCCAGTTTCTATTCTGTACAATGAAAGCAGTGCCCTACAATTGAAAATTTATGAAACTGTTATTCAATACTTAAGCAAGGCAAGGTTTTATTACTTTTTACTGTGCAATAAAGGACACTTCTGCAGGACCAAAGCAAGGAAACGTTAGCCCTTCAGATGTTTGAACTCCAGTTCCCATGAGCTCTTCTTGTTGTCTGTGCTGGGTTAGGATTATGACAGTTGCAATCCAAAACATCTGGAGAGCTAAAGGCTTGATGGGGAGGAAAGGCACTGTTGTAGTCACCTCAGATATGTGAAGGTTTGTGAGAGTTAAGAAAAATATTGTACAGCATTTTGCATATAGCTACATGTGTGAAATTCTTCCTATATGGCCATCTCTTCTATCATTTGAATATGCTTCACAGAAAAAGTGCTAACTGGGGAGTGTGCTATTGGGATCCCTGGTATCAAGCATGTAATCTTTGAGCTGGACCCAGTAATAAGGAATGAAGCGACTCTTCTGTGGAGTGTGTCGTAGACATAACTCTTTATTGAATGGCCATAGCAAAGACTTCAGAACATGAGCAGACTTTATTCACACTCACACACCTTTTTGTTATTTTTTTATTTCTTTCATTAGTCTGCTTTATTTGCTTTATTTGCATTTCCAGCATAATGAATCTTGGTGGAAGGCTACTAGACTTAACTTACATGTTATGTTTGTTCTGGAGAGATAAGAGGGAAAGGAGCAAGAGCAGAAGAAGGGAATGCTGTTGGAAAAGTTATGCATGAATCCATACTGTGAAATTAATACTGAGAGACATGCTCTAGGCTAGCAATATTTCAATGGGATTTATTCTGGAAATGGAATATTTTCACCTCAGGCAATAGACCTGTCTCCCTCACCCCACTGGCTTCCAATCCCAAAGCTGATGAAGCCAATGGATACATTTTCTGTCGGCTCTGTGGAACAATTCTAGCTTGCAATGTGATACTGAGGAGGAATTTTAATTTCATGCTGGATACAGCAAGCGCATGCCTCAGTAGCATCAGTATAATTTCTTATATGAATAGATGTACAGTATTCATAAAAGGAAGAGTGTTGTCAGGCAGCTGTTGGTTTTTCCATGCACTTTGGCACATGTACATCACCCTTGTCTGCTCATCACAACTGCTGCTAAAATCAAAAGTATGACACACACCCCTAAGATGGACATGTACCACACTGAACATATCTTTCAGTTACATGACACACAAATAAATCCAGGACCTTTTTCTTGCCTTACTTTCTCTGAGACATACCCAAAATTATGTGGTTAGGGTGGGAAGATAGTGTTATTTTAATCCACTGTCTTTCTTGTGCAGCTTTATAAGATTTAAAAGAGAGCAGAAATAAGACAGCAAAACCCATTAGTGCTGCTAGGATTACAGAGAAGTTGTTAAAGAACTAGCAACTGTAATTTGTTTTTCTTAAATGAATCACCCATTGGCGGGAGTGGTTGAGTTCATAGTCATGGAGATGCAGGAAACAGATTGCAAGTTCCTATACACCTTTACCAGGGAATAAGTCCCTTTGAAACCAATGGAGCATTTTTGAGTAGACATATTTGGCAAATCCAATAGCAAGAGCATTTTATTGTTGTTAGTTAGCACCAGCATAAGGAACAGGCTCATTCTTTCTGCTCCTCTAGTGACCTATTGTGAGATAAAGATGGCTCTAGGTAGAGCTTGGAAATTTCACAACTCCTAGAATTCCCTAGCCAGCTTGCTGCCTTGGGGACTTTAGAAGATGTAGTTTTAAAAAAAATCCCAAGGATTGCTTTTATGCAAGGATGCGATCACTATCATCACATTTCCTCTTTTTCTCCTTTGTCCTCTGCCAAGAGAGAAGAGATGTCCATCCAAACAGGAAAGGACATCCACTGCTGTTTCTGTATCTTTTTCTGGAAGAGAACATGAGTTCAAGCAAACTCTGCTACATTTATCTAGCAGGAAGACTATAGTAAAAGTTGTTGGATCTCTCTCTCTCTCTCTCTTTTTCTTTCTTTTTTCCTTTAAAGGACAGTTCTATACTTCCTGTGGCAATCACAATTGTTGCACTAAAACTGCTGTTTTCTACAGGAAACCCATCAAGTGTAGACAGATGCACATCTTTAAACATCCATATACACATATCTGAGTATCTAAAGACTGTGTGTATGTTGCCTGCATTGTCCATGTCTACTGAGCAATTGTGAAGCAATTGTATTTCTGGCACAAAGCAGGTAGCTGTCACACAAGCCTCTACCCAGTCTTTAAAACACTAAAGTGTTGATTCTTAGCTTTTGGCTCTGCAGATGTTTTAGACTTCAGAAGACACAGACAGTATATCTAGTGGCCAGGGAGCAGGGGAATTTAATCCAAAATTTATGGAGGACCAAAACCCACTGCACCAAAGGTTCTGTATAGATTCAGAACCTGAGCAGCATGCCTTTAAAGTGGGTTGGCAACTGTAGCTCTAGGACGATATAGAATCCCTCATCTAATTTCATGACTCTTCTGCAAGTGATCACTTCAGACCTCTGGGATGAAAGCAGGGAGGGTGAGAAAAAGAACTCTTAGAATGAAAAGGAGAAATAGAGTGTTTCTGCCCATTTTTTAATTCTGGTGTTGCCCACATTGGGCTTTAGCCTTGACAAACAGCAGTGTACAACCCCCAACTGATGTGATAAATCCAGTTCTCACTTAAACTGGAAAAGGCTATGAGTACCAAAAACAGACAGCTGATCACTACATTTGATAATTTGCTGAGACTAGACCAACCACCCAGCAAATATTTTGTTTTAAATTTTTGCTAGTTTCCCACTCCCCTTTTAGTGGTGCTTATATGTGCCTGCACCTAAGAATATGAAGGGTAATTTCAGTAAGATGTGAATTCTAGCCTTTCCCGATCTGAAGCTGTTCATGTGTAGTTTTGTTTTTTGTTTTGTTTTGTTTTGTCTTGTTTTGTCTCTCAGTGGGGTTGTTGTTGTTCTAGTTCTGTTTTTCTTGGCTTAGTGGTTAAGACTCCAATTCTGATGATCAGAAGGTCAGAAGGTTGGCAGTTCGAGCCCAGAGTGCTGCTTGATGGGGTGAGCTCCTGTCACTAGTCCCAACTTCTGCCAGCCTAGCAGTTTGAAGGCATGCAAATGCAAGTAGACAGATAGGTACCACATAAGAGGGAAGGTAACAGCATTCGGTGGAGTCATGCTGGCCACATGACCACCAGAGCAGTCCTCAGACAACACTGGCTCTTCAGCTTGGGAACGGAGATGAGCACCACCCTCAACAGTTGGTTATGACTAAACACTCATGTCAAGGGACTACCTTTACCTTTACTACTACTAGTTTCACTGCCTGCTTTTTACTGGCTGAAGCAGCTCAGCTGCTGTCATCCAGAGACTTTTCGTCCTATGTGTAACTTTACAGCAGTGGATCATCATCTCTACAGCCAAAACTTTAAACTCATTACAGTTCATAAGATGTGTACAGAAAGAGACCTGGGTTCATTATGGTGCTGAGTGAAATCTTAGCTGTGAAATCTCAGCTTTAAAAAGCCACACAATTCCTTGTCACACCATCTTTGAAATGAGCAACTTTGCATGTTCTCATGCCAAAGTGTTTGTAAACACAGCCGTACATTTCAGTGTGTCCATCAAAAATCAACAGACTTCGCAGATGAATCTTCAGTTGCATGACAGCAAATCTTGCTAATTTGTCTGTGTGGCTAGAAAAGGTGGATGGGGGGGGGGGGGAGAAAGAGAGATTAGCTGACATTGCTAGCAAAGAGAGCCTAGAATCTGAGAGAATTAGTATGGCCAGCAGCATTGGCTGGTATAGCGGAGTTTGTAAATGAGACCAGGAAATAAGTATTGGAAACAATGCAAATGATCCTAGCTCCTCTTATCATCTTATCTCCTTGACATTACTTGGCAATGCATTATTTTGTAGCCCAGCAGTGACAGAGATAGCTCTTTGCATTTCCTGCCAACCTGCTTGAAGGATGGAAGAACCCGGCAGAGTCACCAGATGGACCTTGCTTTCTAATCATTAACAATCCTGATGGGTTTGTCAGGCCACTGCGTCCTTTGACACTGATTCCCAGCTTGTAATTCATTTTCAACCCACCAGGCGGAGAAGAATTGTCAACATTGTCTAAAAGAATTATTGGTGTTGGTTTGAAGTCTGTGTAAGACAGGGATACCTTGTAGTTGGAGAAAATCAGTGCTTGAGCAAGATGCTCTCTTATCACTGTCTCTGGGTTCTAATTATTGTGGAATATATTTCAATCACAATTAATATTGGAATTTCTGCTCAGCAACAGGATGCTGTTTCTCTGTAAGAAATAACAACAACAACAACAACAACAACAACAACAACAACAACAACAACACAGGCTCTCTCTGGAAAACTGTCTCCTTCCATTCCCTGGATTAGTTATCCCAAAATGTTCAGTAAATATTCCTGTTTGTTACATCATTTAAAGGCTCTACCAAGACAGAAATTATCCACATTACCGCACTGCAATCTTATAGTGCTGCTATTGCACATTTACTGCTCTGGGTGCCTCTGTTGCTTGCTGGAGTTTGTAGTTCAGTGAGGCATAAGAGCTCTCTGACTGAAAATTCTAAATCCCCCTCCTTAAACTGCAAATCCCAGAATGCAACAGGTGGCAGCCAGAGCAGTTAAAGTGGAATAGCAGTACTCTAAGAGTGTAGTGTGGTAATCTAGTATCACTCCTCCCTTTTCTTACAGAACGAAACCATCATTGAATAATTTTTCTCCATGAGGTTTGATGTTTGCTCATCCTTCTGTATTGGAAAGAAGTCCAATGTTCTTTGTATCCTTTCATAGGTTCACTACAAGATGTTTGGGAAAATCACTCTATAGTGAAAGAATAGTAGTCTGTCAATCTATCCACAATCTGCCTGTGTACATGAATACAGATGCATGCATGTGCACATAATGTATATGTACATTATATGCAGGTCCTGTCACATAATGTCACCCATTTTGCTCATTTAAATGTATATCTTGTTCATGTAAAATAATATTGTACAACTTAGTATTTGCTTTCTTTCAGAAGAGTCTATAACATATCCATTGTAGTTATGTTTTGAGCACTTTCTTACAACAGTAAAGGTTCTAAGCTTTGGTTTTTCTACAAAGCTAGAAAGCTAAAATTTTGTGATTTTAGCACAAGCCCCTATAGATGAACGGGAAAAATGTCTTCATGTGAGCCCCATGCCACTGATGAACTGTGCATTGTAAACCTACATGCTTAATTTCTAGGTGATGAATGCATTTTAGGCTAACTGTTATCCATGTGTGCGCACAAGCCATTTAGACTTAATGGCTATGGATTGATACAGCTGGGGAACTCATTAAAGAGTTCAGCAGCAAAGCAGACTCATAATTAATAAAATACAGACTTTCATTTGAAATCATTGCCCAGAGTAGCTTGCTAATAGAGGGAGAGCCGTCTGCTTGGTTAAGTCAACCGCTCAGTTTACCACCATTCTTTTGGAAACCCACAAAGTCTCAAGATGATATTTTTCTCCAGACATTAACCTGAGGTGCACACTATGTCCAGCAGTATTCCCATCAGTGCTGGTTCATTGCTTGAGGTATTTTCTCTAGGGTTTTGTAATGGTTGTGGCAATTTAAAAGAAACACAGTATTTTCTTGCTCCTCACACATCTGGGATGAGCTCAGAAATTTTTACACAGCTAGTAGGTTTGCTTTCTTGGAAAAAAACGGTAATCAGGCATGTACTATAAGTACACGCACAACTTTCAAATCACTTGGAATTGTAAGGAGGCAGTTTGATGACATTAAATCCAATCATTATGAAAACTGATGTTTATTGTTTGATCAGTCACACTCCTTAAGCATCACTGGATTTTAGGAGGAGCTCAAAATATTTCTTGGCTAGACCCTAATCTTGCAAATAGCTTCTGTAATATGTTCTGTACCAAAGAGTTTGGTTGTAGAAGAGAATGTGTTGCTTTTTTATTGCTCTTGTTTTATAGTAGACAATGTTCATGCTATTCCCATATTATTTGAAAGAATAGGGATTATGTTTTGAAAACATGGTTCAGAGCTACTGCAGCTTCACCAAGATGTGAAAAGATTCCAAAGCAGAGGTAGATAACATCTGGTCTTACATATGTTGTTGTTCTGTAACATCCATCATCCTTCACCTCTGGCTATACTGCCTAAAGTTGATGGGAGTTGAAATTCAACAACATCTGGATAAGCCACAGATCACCTACAAAGGAAGATACATAATTAAGAGTATTCTTCTAAGAAACTCACATTCAATTCCCCTTACACGCAAAACATCTTCATGCATACAGCATACATTTTATATTATTCTCTATCATTCTATTGTTAAATTACAGTGCACAAGACTTCCTGCAGCTCCAGAGTGAATGATCTGGTGGAGTTGCTTTTTTTTTAAAGCAGCCAACTTGTAATATCATTTGGTTAAATGGTAAGGAAAAAAAAAAACAGCTTATGTTACTATGGCTGATAATATACCATACAAAATGTGGTGCATCTTGCTGCATACTTCAGCAATAATGCCTTATGGTAGAAGCTCCATGCCAGCATGATTGCATTCAGACAGTTTCACAGCAGTTTTGCAATGTTAGGATTCATTCATTTAATATACACACTGCTTTCAGACAGAAGTTAAACTGAGGACAAGTTGGGTGCAGCTAAGCTGGAAGATAAACTAAATGTTTGATTATTTTGATTACTCATCAGTCTCAAATTTTGCCCTGAATCTTCCCATAAGTTTTGTGATAGTAAATATTGCCTTGTTAAGCAGTGGGCTCTCGGATTATTTCTACTGTTCCACAAATACAATAAAAATAACATTCTTTGCCTTTTTTAAAAAAATTAGGTATAATACACAGCTGCTTTTCAAGTGGAATCCACGTGATAAACATTTGTAATAGTTTGCACACACTATAGGAGAATTAAAGTTTTCATCCTTGTGCTTTCACTACATTTAAAACCACAGGGCATTGGACCCCACAACGTAATTTGTCAACAAGCCATTTGTAGGCTTCAGTTCTCTGTTCCTGGGCAATTTCTCCTATACATTAGATGGGCTGGAATCCTGTAGTTTTGCTCACCAACTGTGTTCCCTGAAGCTTGAATGCAAACCACAGCATGCCTAATGAAATGTGACACTGCAGGAATGTATCTGCCTCAAAACAACATGATTGATTTGAATATGTGTAGGCTTGTAAAAATAAATAATAAAGGAGAAATTGAAGGAAAAGTCTTATTAGAAACAGCAATAACCAATCTGGATGTCCTGACAAAAATATTAGTAGGCTGCTCTGATTGGAAAGATGTAGACTGAGGTGATATGGGATTTTTGGCTGTACACACCAGGGCAGTCCTGATCAGTGTGTGCAAAGATGTTGAAGGAAAGACTTGTAGAATGTATTTTTAAAACAAACAGTACATGTCAGTTTTTAGGGATACATTTGGAAAAAATAAAATAAGAGCAACAGATAAAGTTTTAATTTTGAAAAACAGCAGTGTAAGCCCTGTGCAAACGTTCTCCCCCTACATATATACCACAAGTGGTTGGTGGATTATGAACTGCAAAGACGTTGAATCTGCTATGGATATTCCTTCTGCTTCTGCTTCAGTTGCTCCATGTTTAATGGGCGTTCTGGTGGTGCTAGACTCTAGTTAGGCACTGGCAGAGCTCCCAGGCAAATGGAAGGACTATGTGTGCATAGGTTTCTTTCATACATTTGAATGGACATTTGAATATGTCTATGTGGTTTTAATTGTATTTCTTAAATTGTATGTTATTTTATTACTGTAATCTGCTTTGATTCCTTTGAGAAAGGTGGATGATGATGATGATGATGATGATGATGATGATGATGATGATGATGATGAT
>NC_056525.1:55045330-55168530 GCF_019175285.1 Sceloporus undulatus
TATTATTATTATTATTAGTGGACATATGGTGGGAACCAGCAGCCATGGGGTTGATGCATCACTGCGAATGTGGGGAGGGGTATTTAAAGAGCTCTGCGAGTTCAACTCGAGGTGGGGGTAGCTATATCTGTCTTTTTTGGCAAAAACAACAAAGAGCATTGCAGAATCTTGAGGACTAGCAAATTTTATTTGGCATAAGTTTTCATGGAGGCCAGTCTGTTTCTTATGCTGCAGATAATTTATGTCAAATAAATTTATTCTTTAAGATACCACACAATTCCACATCATTTCTATAGTGTGGATACAGATAAGTTATCAAAAGTCATTGCATTTCAAGAAGAAATAACAACAGCAGTGAGTTAGCAAACATGGGCCAAATCTGGTGATGAACAGAGAGTGTTTAAGAATGCCACAGGAAAGGAAGTTATTTCATAAACAAGAAGGAGACATCATTTTTCATTTAACAAACCTATCTAGCTAATACATTTTTCTAACCTTCATTAGAGCAACACAACACTATCTGTACTTATTAATCTGCACTATCTCCTGTGACTCAAGACTTCTATCCTTGCTTTGCAAGTACAAAGCTAATCACAACTTTCTGAAAGTCACACAATAGAGTCATAGGTAAGCAGTGAAACACAAACAGTTTCATTAAGCACGAGCTTTGTCTGTATCTCTCCAACTCTTGAGTAACACACACATTACACTATTTTATTTTCAGCAATAAACTACCATTGCACTTATCAATTATACTTTTGTAGCAAGATTGGTCACATTAAATACATATAGTGCGCCTGCATATACGCGGGTGCGCTTTATGCAGCTTTCAGCATACGCTAAAAGATAAAAATAATAAAATAATAAAAAAATTATTTATATACCACTTTTCTTCAAATCAAAGTGGTTAACAACATCTACACATACAATACAAAACCATCAAATACAAAACATCATAAACACCAATATTACACAATAAAACCACAATTAAAACCGCATCTCATGCCAGCTCAACAATGCTGATGAGGGGGGGGGAGCACATCGGGTGTCAGGAGTCAGGGGTATGCCTGCTTGAAAAGGTGTCGGGAAGCGAGTTCCAGAGGATGAGGGCCGAAGTAGAAAAGGCCCTCCTGGTGGTGGTAGCTAATCTGACCTCCGGAACCCTTAACAGTTGCTTCCCGGTTGATCTGAGTGTGCGGGGCGGATTGTACGGAGAGAGGCGGTCCTCCAAGTACCCCGGGCCCAAGCCATTTAGGGCTTTATAGGTAATAACCAACACCTTGTGTTGCGCCCGGAAGCGAATAGGCAGCCAATGAAGGTCTTTAAGGACCGGTGTATTAGTGACCAGACCATTAGTGCACCGGGAAAATGGGCAGTGCGTCCCATAGGGACCAATGGTGTGTGCACATGCTGCCGCACTGCCATGTGCATGAGTCCCATTCATTTAAATGGGGCTCAAGCATAGACGGTATTTACTTTACGCGAGGGGGTCCAGAACAGATCCCCCATGTAAAGTAAGGACACATTGTACTTTAAAAAGCAGCTTTACTCAACACCTTCAAGAAAACACTGATCAGCAATGTTGATTTCAGTGAATTTAGTAGTGCAAAGAAGTCAGTGGTAACCTACTACTATCACTGTGAGTACTCATATTCATAATTTATGATAGTTAAGTATAAATCTGATGTAGTCTGCGCCCACAGGGATTACAAATTTACAGCACCTAGATAATGGAACAGAGGTCAGAAATGTAATTAATGGGAAAGAGGTTAGCAGTGTAAAGATTGGGGATAAAGTGCCAGTCTAGAAGTGCTAGTCAAGTGAAACTAGAGACTCTTTCACATGAGGGAAAGAACCTCAATTCCAAATGAAGAAGAAAGTGGGGTCAATTTGGAAATGCACATACACACACAAATGCCCATCACACACAAGATGAGAACAGCAACCATACAAAAGAGAATGCAGTGCCAATATGAAAAAATTGATCACACGCATACAGTGCGCCCTTCCCTTACACGGGGATCCATTCCAGATCCCTCCACATAAGGGGAATTCTGTGTGAGCTGAAGCCCTACTGGAAGTAATGAAGCTTGTGCCCGCGGCGCACAGTGGTGCAGCGGGCACACGCGCGCCATGGATGCACACCCCATTACTTCTTCCGGGATGTGTTATGGGCTCTTCCGGTGCGGCTTTCAGCATATACTGTAAGCTGCATATGGTGCACCTGCGTAAAACACGGGTGCGCTGTATTTACCTATAGGCTTTCTATAACGAATTCAAATTTTGCACTAGTGCAGAGAGAACAGGCTCGCGTCTGGGGAAATCCCAACAAAGCATCATGGGGGATGTAGTCTGCATCTAGCACTTCCTGCCAGAGTATTATATAGGGTTGCAATGTTATGTGCTCTCAAGTCATGTAAGACTCCTGTCATACTCTAATGTGGAGTTTTTGTGGCCAAGTTTTCTTCAGAGGGGGTTTGCCTCCCCCTTTTTTATCTAGCGTCCCAGCTGCTAGAGAGGGAGAGTCCCAGCAAAGGAACATCGGGGTTGTAGTCTAGCACTGCCTCAAGTGGCTGCTTCACCGTGCCTAATACTAAGACTGAGCTTGGGGGGGGGGGACTGTGCAGTAGGAATGACTCTAACATGGTTTTTTGGGGGGCAAGATTTCTGCAGAGGGGGCTTGCCTCCCTCCCTCCTACGAGCTTTCCTCTGCAACAACTGCCTTTTCCTCAGACGGCAGGCAGGGACAGGAAATCGCAGCAAAGCATCATGGGGATTGTAGTTGTTTCTATTGAACGCAATCCCATGGCGATCTACAAATACTTTCTACCCCTGTCAATTGTGAATTGACTGCAGATTTGGAGGGGGACAGGATTTGTAAATTCAATTGTTCAGCGAATTTCCTAATGCTGGTATGACTAGGGATTGTGTGCAAATCGGATTTGGCTTCTCTGCGACATCGTATGATGATCTGTAAAATTACGCTCAACCCATTCGATGCCCCCGCATTGAGGTCAATTTAAGCTTCTAAATTTCAGCATGTGAAAGAGTCCTAGCTGGTGGGAAAAAAAACTTTGCAGCAGAGGGGAGTCTACTGGAAACTGAAAGGGAAGTGACTTGCCAAATAGATTGGGAGAATACTGTTTTAGGCATGACAGAGAACTGAAATAATTGAATGGGGAACAAGGCAAAGGGACTATGGAAGTTATCAGACAAGGGAAATTGGAAGTATAATCCAATGGCAATCTGAATGCAATCATGCGGTTTAACGTTATTGCGAGATAGACTACCACACACAATTTCGGGCAATGGGAAGTCAGTCCGAACACAATCATGGTGTTTCACGTTATTGAGTAATAGACTACCACACGCAATTTCAGGCAATGGGAAGCTATTTTCAGGTAATGAGAAGTCAGTTCAAATTCAATTCAAATTCACGTAAATTCGCTGAACTGGCAAATTCCCGTGAATGTGTTCTGGCCCCACTTTCTTTTCATTCAAAATTAAGAGAAATTCCTCCCGTGTGATAAACTCCTAAGTGGAAAACAGGGCAGTACAATAGTAAGTATTTGGTCTGACATAGCAGGGGTTTAAGCACAGGTGACCACATGCAAAATGGAAAATGAGAAAAGTTGAAATAAAATGAAATAAAATGAATGTAGTCTTAATTTCCTAGTATCCTGTCCCTTTGCTAGTAGAGCCAAGAGTTTAGAAAGTTTGTATAAATTAATTTAGTTTGTGACTCTGTTCACATCTTTCCTGTGTGTTTTACAATGTAATCCTAACTCAGAGGTATGATAGACTGGCAATTAATATTACAAACAGACCTTTTCTGCTAGAGGAAATCTTCTTCCAGCACAAATGTTCTCTTATATGCAGTGTTACCAGATCACCCTAGTCAATACTCCCTGCATGCAAGTCCCTGAATTTCTCCAAAAGTCCCTGAATGGGGGTGGGACTTCTGGGTTGGGGGGGACTTCCAGATCAATGGGGGTTTCAGGTCAGGGGTGGGGTTTCTGGGGTGGGAGGTATGTCGGCTATTTTAGGGGGCAGGAACTTCCAGGAAAGTATTAGGTTTGGACTTCCCATAATTATATTTGGCAGAAGGCTTGAATTCCCAGAATCTTCCCTGAAATGTGGCAAATCCCCCAAATGGCCCTGAAAGCTTTCAAAAATCCCTATTTCAGGGGAAAATCCTTGAAATTGGAAACACTGGTCATATGACCTTCTTCTGACATCTGTTCAGAGTAGTCTCTTGCCAGATATGAAGGAGCAAGGACAAAGAAGATACAGTTTCAGGGAAGAGACAAGTTATGCCCGATCCAAATTTTCTTCAGCCAAAGGACATGGCTCTGATACAAGCAAAAGGTTAGGCCAGATCTGGGGTAATCCCAAATAATTTCCAACAGTCCTAGACTGAGTTTTTATAGCTTCAGCTAGCCTAGTTTCGGTTTAGCTAGGGCTGTACTCTTAGTATCTTAACTCCCTATTTATGTCAACAAAACACCAGACAACATTAAGTGCTTTGCTCTTACAGTTAAACTATATTTTTGGCTATCATATTTTCATCATGATTATTTTTACAATATAATAGTGATTTGCTAAGCTAAATTCATTTATCACAATGACATGACACAGAAGGATAAAAGAGGTTAATGTACCTATCTGAAAATGAGTAGTTATGAATTCAATATTAGTTTGCCAAGCTGGCTAAATTGTATATAATAATAATAATAATAATAATAATAATAATAACAATAATATTTATTTATATCCCGCCTCTTCCATTTGGGGATCGAGGCGGGTAACAACAGAGTTTATGATACAATATAAAAACAATAAAACTCACAAAACCCTGACCTAACATAATTAAAATATATAACAATGCAATACAATATCACAAGATTTTACAATTCATGAATGACAAGGAGATACAGTAGGAAGGATGGATAGAATCAGTTCTGGGAGGTTATCACTCAGGGAAGGCCGCCCGTAAGAGAAGAGTTTTTGTCGCTTTTTTAAAAGCCTCCAATGAGGATAATTGGCGAATCTCTTCCGGCAGATATCTATTATATCTATCAAATTTGAGCTGTGTCCTCAAAGGCAAAGATGGCCAAGGGATTGCTAAACTGACACTAGGACATTGAAGATATGCTAAATCCAAACCCCTCTTAGCTAAGGATCTTGAAAAGCATTGATTCCACGCGTCCTGGCCTATTGTAACTTTGCGCCAGTATTGTGGCTGTTTTCCTAGGCTAGGTAGTATTTGGATCAGACATAGCTCATCCCACCCTTCCTGCACTCACTTTTTGCTCTTCTGCTGGCAGATCTTTGTCACCACAACAGTTCTTCTGGCAATTATCTGTGTCAGCAGATCACTGAGATCTGTTGGTGGAAAAACATTCTGTCACCAGGAGGGCATTTTAAGTAAGGAAATCTCAGGCTGCATTTCTTGGAAAGATCTTTGCCAAAGACTATGGGAAATTACCATCTGAGAAGATACATTGGAAAATAATAGATGGGCTGCAAACTATATTATTATGAGAGTGGCTCCTATGTTTGCAAAAGTTTGTGATGGCTCAGTGAGTTTTCTGATCCAAGGTAGTACAACCTGTGTTTTTTCTCCATCCCCATTCTTGAAAATGCTTTCTTTGAATTGTAGAAAAAAGTTTCACATGCTGTTTTATTAAGTTTATATTTACAGTAATTAAAGGGATGGGTCTATCTTTTAAGGAGACAAAACTAACACAGTGAATGCATCACCTTCCACAGGCTGGTATCTTGACAGATCAAGTGGACTTTGAATCTAGAGAAGAGCTGACAAGCAAGAGCCTCTGTCAGCTACATTCTCTCAGCAACTGCTTGCTATTTAATGTTTAAATAGTCGCACGTCAAGATAGTTGTGTGGCAGTCGCTAACCTTATGGCTTTTGAAGTGCAATTTGAAAAGCAGCCACAATCTGTTGTTTTGTCATCCCCAGGACTTGACTTTAGATACAGCTCCACTTGGCTCATAAATCAAGCACAAGTCAACCCCCGGTTGTGTGTTTGAGACATCTCCACCATTCTCTAGATGTTGTAAAAAGGCTGCTGAAAAATTATTGAAGTGATTTGATTGTGCTTGCTGCTTTATCACCTGCCAAGTGGCAGCACAATACACTGGAGAGAGGTCACAGCCAGTTACCTAAGTCTGATCCACTCTCCCTCAGACTCCAGCCATCTGGCTCATGGTCTGTTTTTCCCTGGCTAATCAGCAACTGAGACCTTTATGATTCAGAGGCTGCAGAGGGGATTTGCTCTCCATGCAAGCTTGTGAAAAAAATTGTGGTCACCAATGGAAGCTGCCTTCTGCAAATCTTAGATCTCTGTCTCTGTTGTTTTCTGTGAAACATGTGAGGTAAAGATTGGGAGGGGAACTATGCAGGACAGCTCTGAAGTACAGACCACAAACTAGTTGAGGGAGACTCATGTTACATTGGTATTCCATGGTGGGATATTTTTGGCAGGCGCAATTTCCCAGCTGCTGAATAAAAGAAGGAATAACAGCAAAGGGACCCCCCCCCCAAAAAAAGGCAAAAAGGTGGTGGGGGGATCTCTTCTGAAACAAACCTACCCTGCTGCAACCACAGTGTGTAAATTTGGTATCCCAGCTGGAATTCATTAGCAATTCAATCCCCCCATAGTGTGTTTAGCTTAGCATGGCACTTGTGGCTAGAGAAGAAAAGAGGTGATATTTATCAAGTTTTAGTTTGGGTTGTGGAGAGAATGAATTGCTTGTATGTTTCTTCCACTGTCTGCCCCTGAAATACCCGATCTGCTGGGAAGCAGCTTGCTCTGAACCCTTTCTTTCTTTCTTTCTTTCTTTCTTTCTTTCTTTTTCTTCTCCGCTTTTTAAATTTTACTTTTTGGCAAATAGAGGGAAATGCAAAGACTCTCTCCACACATTAGTCTAAGCAGAAAGATTTATAATTCCAAGGAAAAGTAAATGGTTATGGATCAAAGGGGTCATATGTGGCTACCTACATTCTTATGAACTCCCACAGCTCTACTTGGAAACTCATTACTCTCTGTGACTCTGCATCTTTTGGAAGTTTTGTGAGAAATTGCTGTTTGGGCTGGCTCTTGGAAGTTAGCATTAAGCCAGCAGGGACTTTAATATATTTTAACTCTGTTTTATTATATATTTAGGGGGGTTTATATGATCCTATTTATTTGTTACCTCTAGTCTTCAGGATATGGCACATCATAAACTTCATTGAATACATTTCCAGGCTGAGTGAAGGACTGCAATGGCATAAATGGGTCTGAGATCAGACTTCTGGAGTTCTCTTGAGACAGAGCTGTAGGTATCTTCTAACTCCATTTGATAGGAACCCACTTGACCTATAGATCTAAAACTGCAGCTAACCCTTAAGGTTTCAGGGACAAATTTATTTCATAGATGTTTCAGCCTCCTTGGTCACCCAAGAACACATGGGGACGGTGTTTCTTCCCCAGCACATAATGCTACTGACAAATATGACCAATCTTATCCTCATGTATGTGGGAATAAGCACCATTGATCACGGTGATATTTACTTGACAGCTTGTACAGTGGGAAACCAATGCTGACTGCATAGTTTGCCCACATTGACTTCCTGCCAGTTATACTGTGGTGTTACAGAGAAAAGGTATTGTTTCAGCGCTACTGCTATTCTTTACATGTATCCCCTCCCCCTTTTTTTCTAGTATCACATTTCTTACACACTGACCAACTGTGTTTTGGGGTTGATAAATATATTAAAATTGTTATATAGAAAAGTTACTTTTTGACAACAGCTTCCAGCATTTCATGATGGCTGGATGATTCTGGGAACTGTTTTCCAAAAATTAATTTTTCCAAGCTCTCATAAAATCATATTTCCCCCAAGCATTCTAGCACATAGGATGATTCCAGTTTTTATGCACTTTGTCTATTTTATCCCATTTATTGTGCTGCTGTTCTTGTCTCTGTTTTATGTTTTAGACTGTGGTTTTTTATATTGGCTTTTGATGCTATTGGCCACCCTGATAGATTTTCTGAAGGGATGTTTAAAAACTTTGTGTCTATGTCAGTGTCTGTAATCAGCACCATACATAATTCTGTGAATGTTTAATTTATAATTCTGTATATTTTTAAAAGTTTGGTAATGGCCACTGGGAGTGGTCCTGGGCTTCTATGGCTGAGAGGGGATTCAAACCCTGGTCTCCAAAGTTGTAGCCCAGTGCTGAGACCCCTACACCATGTTGTAATAGTAGACTACTACAATAAAATTTAAAATCTAGAAAACAGCAATACTTTTATTGGCCAACCAAAATGCACAAAATACATGATGCAAGCTTTCAAAGCTTTACTGGCTTCTTTGTCAGGAAAAGGTGTCAAAAACTACATAGAATAAGAAAAGTGATGATGTCACATCACAGGCTCTATTTTGTCTGATGTTACTTTTGTACTCACTTCAGATGGCCTGGAGGAATCTCAGTGCAAGAAGAGGCTCTTTCATGGATTGTGGGGACAAAGGGCAGTAAATGACAGGCAATAATATTTTAACTCTATTAGCAACAGAAAAGTAAACTGTAGTAGTTGTAGTGGTAGGTACTGGTGGCAGCTGATGCCTTCCATGTTGAGGGGTTTTGGATGCACTCTAGGATTTTGTGTGCCCTTTAAAGTCTGTTAGCACTGGACCTATTTGAGAGATAAGGTTACACTGCCTAATGTGGAAGCCACACAATGCCAGGAGTGGTGGTAGGTATATTGATAATGGCATATTGTAAGTATTGAATAGCCAATTGCCTTGTATGCATGGGCCTATCTTATGGACTTGATCTCCCTTTATGAGTTCATTAGAGTTAGGAGATCTCCAAGAGAGATAAAGGCCTCATTCCTACTTACAAAAATGTGGTTTGCAATCTGAATCGATGAATTGATTTGACAGCGGAGTGTGGTTCCCGCTACATTTGCTCCAATCATATTTTTTCTATGTAAAATAATCCACTTGTGGTTCACATTCGGAAATGAATCAGTTCAAAATGGACCCACTCCAGCCGGCAGAAGGGCAAATTTAAATCGATTCCCATCCGCATATGGTTCACACTTGTGCAGAATCAATTTATCCAAAACGACGCGGAAAACATCAGCATAAAAAAAGACGCAAGTTAAAGGTGTCTAGTGTGTGGCCCCCATCTCCGAATTGCTTCAGTGAACCAGTGAAGTGGGAGCCAGAGTCATTTGAACCAGTTCAAACTGATTTGTGATCTGGTTTAAAAGGTAGTGGGAATCAGGCCCATATTTCTGTCTCACTACCTTCTCAGGCTCATTTGGTAGGAACAAGGGACATTTCCCCTGAGGGCTAGAGGATGATGAGAATTTTATTGCAAAATATTTGAGGGGCTCCTGAGTGCAGAAAGGCCACCCCTGCCTTCTGCCTTGTCTGAAGATGATGGGAAGGGTCCCCCAAGGCCCCAAAGGGCTCTGAAGCCGAGGAATGCCTAGTTGGACCTCCTGCCCTACTTTTTGGGCCTCCTGGGGATGATGGGGGAAAAACACTCCAAGGCTGGCTGTACAAACTGGAAGCCATTATCCTGAGCCTGGTTGGGTTTACTAGCTTCCTCTTCCTTCTCCAAATATCCAACAATTCCCCAAAGATCCCTATCCCAAAGGAAGCTAGAGAAAACCCGGCTCTGATCCCAACAACCTGCAAAGAAACCCTCAGACTCTTGTTGCTCCTGGCCATCCAATCCTCTCCAGACAATGACGAATCCTGAATCCTAACAGAATACAAGCATAGGAAAGGTGCCTCTGAGCTTTGCAACAAATAAAACCCAGGAATTACTATTATTATGGTTAGTATTAAGCTACAAATGTGGATAATTGCACGTCTTTGTGGCAGTGGTGGCACCGCTCTGTTGTTCTTTAGCTATGCCTTCTTCAAATCGGTCCCTTTCTGGGTCTGGACTGTTTTTGTGGCCCTACAGAGTCAGTGGCCATGAAGGGCCAATGGTGGCCTCACCCCCCTCAGTGACCTGGGGCACTTTCTGCTTTCCTTCTTCTATGGACAGTGTTCCCACCCTGGCAATTAGTTCTAGGTGCTGCCTAGTTCCCATGAATGGGACTCAATGGCTGTTCCCAGACTTAATAATTTCCTCCCTATGCTCTTCTTCTGCTGAAAATTAAACTAATCTTATGCCAGAAACTGATGGGGATAGGCTTTTAATGGTGTGCTGTGCTGTCATGTTTTGTTGGTTTGCAAACAGTCTTTTAATGCATTTTAATTATATAAGTGTTTACTTGTGTCTTTTTTAAGGATACTTTTTAAATTATCTTTTTGTATAGTTTTCAACCTGTATTGTTTTTGATAAGTTTCAAACTTCCTTGAGTCCCATTATTGGGGGGAAAGGTAGGATATAAATGAATAAAACAAACAAATAAACGGACCTTTCACAGACAAGGTGAGGTGAGATTGGCCAATGCCAGCAGGTGAAAGAAAACAGATGGAACTGTGAGACTAGGCTGCTCTTTTGTATCTAGCAGGCAGATATGCCTCTTGTTGGTGCCTAAAAATTGCAGAACAAGAAAACTCAACAGACTTGATGTCATCCCAGATTCAACATCACACCCCTGGGACTTCTTGCTTTACAAGATGATCTACCAGAAGTCCTTTGGGATAGCATGTTTGACTTTAGGTCTGATATGCTGATGGCATGGGAGGAGTTGTTACATATTTGTTATTGCAGGCTAATGCCCCTATTATTGAAATCCTGTCATCAAGCCAGAAGTCTCCAGTTGCAATCAATGGCTTGTTCTTGAGGCCTCCCCAGTGTGGGAAAACTGAGCTTCAAGGGAGAGATTGGTTTACCTTGTTCAGGGCAATGATGAGTGTCAGCTGGCAGTTCACATGTAAGCAGAACTTTTGCAGGGGTGAAAGGACTGCATTCTTGTGAAATGCCCAATTATTGTATGGTTTAATGTAATGGATGATTCTGGCTATAGACTTCAGTAGAATAAGGAAGAAAAATTATAGAGAAATCTAGGCCCATAAAATCAAAAATAAACCTATCAAAGCCAAAACACTTTTTGCATGTATCATTCAGTCAGCCTGCCTTTCAAAGGGAACTTGCATTAAAATTAAGAGACAGAGCTTTGAACATGATTTTGGCTGGGCATGAGTATGTAAAAGAATATACTCAAGGTTAACACAGACAAACTGATAACAAGTTAATCTGGGAATGCATCCACACTGAAGAAATAATGCATTTTGACATGTAATTGCCATGACTCTACCCTACATAATCATGCGATTTAAAGTTTGGTGGGACATCATAGCTCTCTGATAGAACAGGCTGAATACCTCAGCCAACTACAGATCTTAGTATTCTAAAGGATAGAATCATGGCAGTTAAAGTGGTGTCAAACTGCTTTAATTCTGCAGTGCGGATGCACCCTAAGTTATCATAGATCAAGATAACTTTGCCATTAATGTCAGATGTACAGTTTTTAACTAAGAAAAATTCACTGTTTTGTAGCAAATCCAGTATAGTCCTAAATCTGGAAGTTCACTATCAGGAAATAAGTTAAAGAACTATAATAAATGTGCTTGGGGAAGGTTCAGTGAATGCCACAAGTTGGAAAAGATTGTTTTCCCCAGCTACCTCTCATAGAGAGGCAGTTTCTGTTTCTTCATGCATTTGGCATGACTCATTTGTTGGCACATTCTTTATATTCATGTTCCAGATCCAGTTCTTTCTCATCCATTCTAATGTATCACCTTCAGCCATCAAAAATAGGATCTAACATCTGGCAAAGGGGTATTAGGGTATTATTCCCCAGATTTAGGCATACTACAACCTTTTCAGCATAGGATATTCCCCACTGCTACCTGTCAGTTTAATCTGTGGATTGTGAGCTACAAAAGAATAATAATAATAAAATAATAATAAAAACTTTATTTCTATACCCTTTTCCAATGAGATCAAAGCGGTTCACAAATTCGAGGAAAAAGTATACAGCACATCATATTACAATACAGTTACAATCACAAATATATTTCCATAAAACATCAAATAAAAACAGTTTAAAAATCACAATCGCAGGTTAAACATCTTGAGGTACAATTCGATTAGAGGATAACTTTCTCTATAAAGAGCCAGGAGGGTATGCTAGGCGGAAAAGATAGGTTTTCAACGCCTTCTTGAAAGCATCCAGAGAGGAACTGAGCGAAATTTAATCTTTCAGGAGTTAGCCAGCAATCGGGAGGAAGATATTGCGGTGAATTGCAGTTGGGCTTAGTGGTGAGTTGAAGCAAATTTCACCCCTGGAGGACGAAAAGGAACAGAGTGGACGGCTGGCATAAGAAGAAGGGGGGGTAGAAGACTGAACCCCCCAAACGGTGCCAGGGGGAAAATGAGAGGATGGTGGGGGGGGAGACGAAGGGCCGGAGGAAGCACTCACCGCGGCAACGGAAAGAAGTAAAATAGAAGAGAGAGAGAAAAGTGGGGAAAAAAAGCACGCGGAAGGGGAGACACAAAGCGGGAGATATAGAGGGTGAAGGGAGGGCGGAGGTGGGCGGCTGGGGGCGCGCGCGCGCATGCGACGCGCGCCGCGCATCGCGCGCGCCGATCGCGCGCGAGAGGATAGAGAGAGATGAGAGAGGAGAGAGATAGAGAGCGATCTATGCTCGAGCGAGCGAGCGAGCGAGCGAGCGAGAGCGCGATCTTGCGAGCGCCCTCCCGCTCTCTCGATATCTCTACTCTCTCTCGCGCCGTGCGCACCGACCAACCCGAGCGGCGAGAGAGAGAGGCGCGCTAGAAGCGAGGACGAGGGATGCGAGCGCGCGAGGAGAAAACCGCGCGCCGAGAGGGCGGAGGCGAGAGATCGCCGGCGCGCGAAGTCGCTGCGCGCGCGAGAGAGGGCTGCAAGTAGAGCTGACCGGGAGAAGACGACCTGCCCTCGCACGGGAGGGGACAAGTCTCCCCACAAACACAGAGACGAGGCGAGCGCGCGAGCGCGGAAAGAGCGAGCGAGAAAGCACACCGTAGCGAGCATGTTGGAGAGCGAGCGAGAGAGCGAGAGAGCGACAGCGAGCGATCAGCCCGACGCGCGGGGGGGGCGTGCGATGATGAGAAACGAGCGGCCGCGCAGAGGAGCGCGGGGAGAGTGCCGAAGATAGAGAGCGGTGGCGCAGGAAGAGACCAAAAGCAAAGAAAGAGAGAGGGGAACGAAAAACGAGCAGAAGGACGAGCGAGGAGCGAGCGAGCGAGCTTAGTTCGAGAACGAGTAGCGTAGAGAGCGGAGTGAGAGAGAGCGATGCTGTTGGAGGCGAGAGAGAGAGCGAGAGAGGGAGCTAGCGCAGGCGAGAGTAGCAGCCGAGTCGAGCGAGCGAGAGCGAGCGAAAAGCGGCACTAACGCGCGAGGTGCTGGGGGGAGCGCTAAGATAGAGCGAGCGACAGCGCGAGGTCGAGATTATGCGAGCAGAGCCAAAAAGCAGAGCGAGAAAGGCGCGCGAGCGCAGCCAAACGCTGCGCAGCGAGCGAGAGAGAAGAGCCGAACAAGGCGCGAGCTGAGGGGGGGAGGGGGGCGAATGGGCGGGGGCGGACAGGGGGGGGGGGGGAGGGCCTCGCGGCATGAGCGATGTAGCGATAGGACAAAGCGCAGAGGAGCGAGCGACGCGAGAACGAGATGCTGGCGAGGAGCGAGCGGAGGCGAGCTGAGAGAGCGAGAGCACCCGGAGAGCGAAAGCGAGATGAGTCTCCCGCCCGCGCGATGCGGGAGCGAGCGAGAGGGGGGAGGCGCGACGGCGCGCGGCGGCTCGGCCAGCCCGCGCGCTCGGGCCAGCTCACAAATGCGGGCGGAGCGTGAGAGAGCGAGCGCGCGAGGGGGCGCGCGGTAGCGAGCGGGAGAGCGAGCGAGGCGAGGGAGCGAACGAGATAGAGAGCGAGCGACAAAGAGAGAGGGGTGGGGTGAGCGGGCGCAAGAGCGAGCGACAGTGAGAGAGCGAGAGAGAGAGATGAGAAACAGATGAGACGCATTAAGTAGAGAGGAGAGAAAAGAACCATAGCGAGAGAATGCAGAGGCGAGAGAGGGCGAATAGGGGCGAGCAGAGAGGGAGCGAGCGTAGTCGAGATACAGAGGTCAGATAAAGCGAGAGAGAGGAAGAAAGAAAGAAAGATAGAGAGAGAGAGGGAGTCAGCGTGGGAGAGAGTCGAGCGACGCGAGCGAGCGAGGCGAAGCGAGAGCGGAGTCGCCAAGAGGGGCGGAGAGCCCGCGCGCGCGCCCGGTCGCGCGCGCGATAGCGCGCGCGCGACAGAGCCGAGGCCCGAGCCCCCGCAGAGAGCCGCGAGAGAGAGAGCAGCGAGAGAGAGAGAGAGCGAGCCAAGCGAGGCGAGAGAACAAAGGAGGCTGTGGGGAGCGCCAGTATCGCAGATAATAGAGCTCGCGCGAGAGTACGAGAAGAGAGAGACGCTAGAGAGAAAAAGCTAGTCGAGGATCAGGAAAACCGCTAAGCGCAGGGCGATAGATCGAGAGATAGAGGAGAGACGCGAGAGAGATAGCGCAGCGAGCGAGAGATCGAGCGAGCGGCGATGCGAGGCGAGGAACGCGAGAGCGAGAAAGAAAAGGAGAGCGAGAGAGAGGGCGAGAGACGGAGGCGCGAGGGATAGTAGAGCGAGCTATGGAGAGAGCCGATCACGACAGGAGGAGCGCTATGCGCGTTCGCGCTCTGCGCAGCTAGCGCGGCTCGCGTCTCTGGGACGAGACCGACGCGCTCCTCGCCGCCCTCGCGCGAACTCCCCCATCTCGATATTTGCTCTCTCGCTCTCTCTCGCTCTCGCTCAAGCTATCGATCCCTCGCGCTAGCTGTGGGGGGTATCGCCCCTCTCTCGGCTAAGAGAGATTTATATTACCTGTTCTCTCCCTCTCTTCTCCTCCTCCCCCACCTCTCTCTATTTCTCTATCTCTCGCTATCTGTTTCTCGTCTCTGTCTCCATCTCTCCTCTCGATAGCGGGCGCAAGGATGATCGGGAGAAAGCAAGCGCTCGCGCCACTCACGAGAAGCGGGGCAGACCAAAGGAACGCCGATAGCGATAGTCTCCTCTCTCTCTCGCTCTATTTCTCTCTCTATCAGCTATCTTATTATCGTAGCGATCTATTATCTATCTAGCTATCTATCTAGCTATCTAGCTCCCCCCGATGGTGTGTGGGTTGGAGCGCCGCTCGCGCGGTGGCAGCGCGCGCGTAGCGCGCGCGCGCGGGGAGCGCCCGGCCCGCGCGCAGCCGCGCCGCGCAGCAGCCGCCGAGCGCGACCCCGGCCCTGCGCGCGAGCGGGCGGCGTCGCGCGCGCGCGAAAGCGAGCGAGGCGCTAGGTAGCTACGAGGGCCCGCGCGCGCGCTGGCAGCGCCCGCGGGCGCTCCCGGCCCCTCGCGCGCCGCGGCTAGCGCCTCGCACGCACGCCCGCACGCGCCAGGCGCGAGCGCCCTTCCCCCGCGCAGCGAGCCTACGAGGGAGCGAGCGATCGCCACCCCGGTGGGTGGGGGGTGGAGAGCAACTCGCTCGCAGCGATGCGATCGAGTCGATCTATCTAATCTATCTATCTATCTATATTCTACTTCTCTCTCTCCCTCCCCCCCCCTCTCTCCTTTTTAATTTATTTTTATTTACCCCAGGCCTTTGCTGAGACCTTCGAAGCTGCCTTTTCGCGGCTACCCTGGCCTACTATAAGCCAAGCTTAGGGGGCCTGATGCCCCAAACGCCGGCTTCCAAGGGCTCCGCATCCGCAGGGCTTTGGAATCCGGCAGCCAGGGAGGCACCCTCGCGCCGGCTTCCAAGAGCTCCGGAGGCCTTTGGAAGCTGGCAGGACAACCAGGTAAGTGTTCTTACCGGCGTACAAGACGCCCCCCCCCCAACTTTTGACCCCGTTTTTGAGGGTCAGAAAGTAGTCTTATGCTCCGGAAAATACGGAGTACTTTCCTGTTGTCTGAGAGCGCGGGGGCGATTGTTAGGAGGGTGTTCCTTCAAGTAACTCGGCCCAAGCATATAGGACTTTATAGGTGAACCAACACTTTGTATTGAGCCCGGAAGCTATGGCAGCCAGTGAAGAGATCTTAATACAGGTGTTATATGTCCGACCTTGGAGTTCCAGTGACCAATCTGGCTGCAGCATTTTGAATTAGTTGAAGCTTCCGAACCTGATACAGAGGTACCCATGTAGAGTGCATTACAGAATCCAAACAAGAGGTTACCAGTGCATGTACTACTGTTTCAAGGTCCTTTCGGTCCAGACGGGACGCAGCTGGCATATCAGCCGAAGCGTGGTACCCACGCACTCCTGGCCATCACATCCACTTGGGATGATAACTGTGGGATGAGTCCAGGAGTACTCCCAAACTGCGAACTTTGTCCTTTAGGGGAAGTGTGACCCCATCCAGGACTGGATGACAAATTTCTCTCTCTGGATCTGGGGTACCTATCACGAGTACCTCTGTTTTCTCTGGATTCAGCTTGAGTTTGTTTTCCCTCATCCAGCCCATTACTGACAGGCATCCAGAGAAAGAGGCCATCCTTAGTCACTGTGTCAGTCGGAGACATGGATAGATAGATCTGGGTGTCATCAGTGCGCTGATAACACCGTGCTCCATGTCTCCAGATGATCTCTCCCAGCGGCTTATGTAAATATTAAACAGCATGGGGACAGAATGGTGCCCTGGGGGACCACCAGATGTCAGCTCTCTTTTCCGAGAGCAACTGTTCCCCAGCCCCACCATCTGGAATCTTCCCGAGAGGTAGGACGGAGCCACTGGAGTGCAGCGCCCCCGATACCAACTCTCTAGCCATTCCAGAGATACTATGGTATGAAGGCCGCTGAAATGTCCAAGAGCACCAACAGGGTCACACTTCCCCGTCGTGCTCAGACGGAGTCATCGATAGTGACCATGGCGTCTCCACTCCATATCCCGCCTGTAAGCCAGTTTGAAATGGGTCCAGATAATCTGTTTCATCCAAGACAGCTTGGAGTTGAAAGGCGACTGCCCTCTCAATCACCTTGGCCAAGAAAGGTAGTAAGGACCGGTCTATAATTATCATCTGCAGGGGGTCAGGGAGGGTTTTTCAGAATTGGTTTCACTATGGCCTGTTTTAAGGCAGTGGAAATATACCTTCCCGAAGGGATGTGTTAATTATAAAGCGTAATGAAGTTGTTATTACATCCCCTCCCTGAACGGTCAACCAAGATGGGCAAGGGTCGAGAGGGCAGGTCGTCCTTTTTACACAGCCAAGGAGCTGTCCGCTCCTCGGTACTCAATTGATCGCTTGTCCACGTCCTCGGTACTCAAAGTGATCCAGTATAACCTTGTTTCCAGAGGCACTGGATACGTCTTCTCGTGGTTCTGCCAAAAGACTGGCATTGAGATCAGCCCTTATCTGAGAGATTTTATGGGCAAAGAAGTCGTTAAAAAGCGTCACAGCAGTCTATAGTTGGCTCTAATAAGGGGTTCAGGGTGGCCGATGGTTGGATTAATTCCCTAACCACCCTGAACAGCTCAGCTGGACGAGACTCTGCCGATGCAATCCGAGCAGCACAGAATGAATTCCTTGCTGCATCGATTGCCACTCCGTAGGAACATAACAAGTTCTCATGGAGTGTCTTATCAGAATGAATGTATAAATGCAATATTTTCTTGCCACTTTTGAGTAGTGGCTCCCATATTATGGGCAGTGAATCCACTCCGGGATTTAATTTAAACTTAAGGTAGCTATCCAAGATACTCTACCCCCAAACTTTGGAACAGCCTGCCAGACAAGATCTGTCAAATGAAATATCTGCCAAAGAAAGAACAATCACACCCTCACATCAGATACTATACTGTCATGTTGTCCATGTTCTGTTTTATTTCAAAGTGATATTTTAAAACTTTGATTTTAATTGTAATAGATTTAATTCTTTTTTAAGGGGGGATATTATCAATGTAATTTCATGTAATTGTTAGCCGCTTTGATTGTGATGTCACAGAAAAGTGGGATAGAAATAAAAGTTTTATTATTTATCATTTTATTTACCCTGTTTGCGCAAATTAGACTATGGCTGGTAGCTCACATGTCAGGGGGCAGTGATTTCACTCTGGGTTTTACTCCAAACTTTATAGTATCTAAGGGGTGAAACAGACTGCCCAGAAATGCTGGATTGGGGCTGTAGCAGAGCCACACATCATGGCAACCACATGCCATAGCCTCAATCTGGCTATTTGCCAGCACAAAAAGAAGCAGCAGAAAGCCACGCCTTTTTGAGACAGCAAAAAGCCAGCTTTCCCGCTGCTGTCGCAGCCTTGCAACACTCCTGTGACATGCAGCATCTAAACACCATGTGTGTTGGAGTGTTGTAAAGCTGCTGCCATATAAATGGCTGGGCGACTTCACAGTGGCTTCCTGCCAGAAAAGGCCATGCATTTTGCATACACCATGCTCCCAAGTTGCCAGAAAGCCGGATTTTTTTGCCTGTCTGTTCCGGCCCTAAACTGAACTATGTACAGTGTGGAATCCTCACCCCAGATTAGGTTCAAACTTTAGATAGCATGTAAAGTTTAGAACCTTAAACAGGATACAGTGCTCAACATGGCTGCTTCCCACTGCCACTGTCTCCAGATGCTGATCCATAATATTGTAAGCAGACTAAATATAGCCAAATAGAGCAAGGTTGGATGCCTGTCAGGGGCCTCATTGGCCTCCAGGTGACCTTGTTCAGGAAATGGCCCCATTTCCAATAGGAAATGGCCCTGCCCAAAAAATAAATAAATAAAAAAAATGGCTCAGATGGCAAAATGTACCTGAATTGTCTCCCATACCTTCCAAGGGCACAAAAAATATTTTGAGAAAAAATAATAATAAAAAATTGGGAGGCCCTGAGGGCCACAAAACTGGCTCTGGTGACTGTCTGTGGCCTGTGGAGTGTATTTCCCCTACTCTGGGATAGAATCTATGCATGAATTATGCAGTGATCATAGATCACTCCTTTTTAAAAATAATTATTATTTTTTAAAAATCATGATGGCACATTCAGCAGATGTTCTCTTAATTAAACTATTAAAAGATGTTAAGATCTATTATGAGGGTCTCCCACTTGCTATTTTCATTCTTTGTGATACAATGGAGCTGCTCTGTACTGCAGGGTATGGATGATCCTGTTCAGAGCAGGAGTTGACACAAAGACCATAAAGCACATCCCAGACCAATAACAATTCTGTGTTTGTGTGTATGATTGTAAGCCTGAGGGCAGGGAACCGTCTAACTAAAAAGATTGTATGTACAGCGCTGTGTAAATTTACAGCGCTTCATAAATAAAGGTTAATAATAATAATAATAAATAATATTATAGATAGGGTTGCCATAAGTCAGGACCTCCAAACCGGGACAAATGTAGGACAAATGTAGGACATTTTCAAATGTAGGACACTTTTATAAAAAATGGAGGACATGAAAAATTGCTGGTTTCTTTTAAAAAATATAGGATTAAACAGAAAGGGGGGTTAAATAAGGGGGTTTGAGAAAGGGGGCTATAGAAGGAGGGCTAGATGGGGTACCTAGAGGGGATTAGGGTTAGATAACGAGGAGTAAGATAGAGAGGGGTTAGAGCGGGGCTTAGAAGAGACTTAAATAAGGAACTTAGATAGAGGGGGGTTAGATGGGCTTAAATTCTAAAGCACCAGAGTTGTTCTCTCTGCAGGGCTCTCAGACTACATACACACTGCAGAAATAACCCAGTCTGACCGTACTTTAACTGTCCTGGATCAATGCTATGGAATTCTGGGAAATGTAGTTTGTTGTGGCTCCAGAGCAGAGCTCTGCTTGTTCAGTGCCAGGAGCTGATTTGCCTGTGTAGTTTGACTATCTGTTAATTTCACAAACCGCTCGGATTCCCAGTGATTGGGTGGTATATAAATAAATCCTATTATTATTATTATTATTATTATTAAATAAGGTGGTAAGAGCAGTGGTTCCCAAACTGTGTCATTTAAGAGATTTTGGACTCCAACTCCCAGAAGCCTCAGACATGTTACTCAATAGTCTGAGATTCTGGGAGCTGAAGTCCAAAATTCCTTCAAGAGCACAGTTTGGGGATCGCTGGGTTAGAGAGAGGGGGGAGTAGATAGGGAGGGGTTGGAGGGGAGTTTAGATGGAGAGAAGGAGGTAGATAGAAGGGGGTTAGAGAGGGCTCAGTTAAAGTGGGGTAACAGGGGGAGAGGGAGTCAGAGAGAGGGTTAGAGAGGAGAGGGTTGTGTGTTTGGGGGACCTTAGGGAGGGGGCTTCCAATGTCCGATGGGGGCGATCCTGGGGGGAGCCTGGGGCCCAGGAGCGGCCTGGAAGGTGCCCTCTTGCCTCTCCCGGGTGCCAGCCCCTTCCTCCTCTTCTGAGCCTAAATGCCGAGGCTCTTCCTCCTCTTCCTCTCCGACGGCTGGGTCCCTGAGGCGCCCCTCCCCTTTAGTGAGGCAGCTCTCCTGGCACTTCTGAGCCCCTTCCTTGCAAGAGCAGGAGGAGGAGGAGAAGGGCTGGGGGGCAGGGGGTCCAGGAAAGGGCCCTTTCATTCCCCAGGCCGGGCTGCCCCAGAGGCCAGGGCCCTTTCCTCCCCTCTCCCAGCAGCCTGCCTGGATGGGCGGGGGCCACTGCTGCTGCCGACCTGCCTGGCCCTGCTCCTCCTCCTCATGCCTTGTTGCCCTGCCTGACTAAGCCTGTTCCTTGGGAGGGTTGGCCAATAGGGGCAAGGCAGAGCAGCAGAGCCCTCCCCTGCCAGCTCCAGCCCATCACAATATAGGGATGCAGCAGGGCCAGGAGCCGGGCAGCCACCCGAGGGCGTGACCTGACCAGGAACGCCCCCTAGAAATCGGGGGAGTCACGCCTCCCACCGGGTTATGGCAAGCCTAATTATAGATTCCTGTGTATAAATTAAGGCAGAACAGAATAAGAATAGTATACTATTTCCTTCTGACCCTGTAGAGGTTTGAATTAAGGTATTAGGCTGAATATTACTGAATGCAAATGTCTCTTTCTGCACACTCCAGTCAATGTTCACAATGAAACAAATGCTAAGATGTGTGTTTATCTGGACAGCTAATATGTATATTCCTTCCACCTTTAAAACATATCCAGCTGACTCCTACCCATCTTTGTTTGTGTCCTTTATAACCTGAAAGACAACATGAAGAAATCTGAGCAGCAATACAACAGTGTGATTTCATTTTCCCTTTGCTCAGCCTGACATTTTTCAAACCTGCTTCCTTTGAAAAACAGGGGTTCCAAAATTCACAGCTGGGCTTCCAATTAAAGTGGCTAAATTCTCTAAAGTGTTGAGCATCTGTCACTCTCGCTGCCTGAAATCAGTCAGAGCTGCCTAGGCTCTGAAGATCTGGGAATCAGGCCACTTTTATTCACAGACCTAAATGTAGATTCTGGAGCCCAGTTTTAAACAGACAGGTTGAAGGGGGGAATCAATGGGGAGGAATTGGCCCAAGAAAATTGGTGCTCTTCTCTTGTGGCTGGAGTGTGTTAATTTGCAAAGTTAGAGGTGCAGATGGGGAAAGAAAGTTGTCCAAACTGGCACCCACTGCTACTGATGTTTATTCTGCCAGTTCTTTTTGCTACCCCAACAGGGATGCAGTAGCAGACTTTTTGTCTAGATGAGACAAGCAACAAAGTATTATGTCAGGCCTATTGCGTTCAGGAAATCCTTCAGCACTGTTTAGGAAAACAAATCTAGAAGCATAGTGGGAAGGGGATAGAATCTGTTTTCTTTTTTAAACTACTGAACCGCACACTTGTATTTTCTAGCCAACTAGACCTGAAAGACGATTAAAACAGTGTTTTTCTGCCTGATGTTGGCAATAAGGGAGCTAATTATACTGGATTAGTGTTTTCTGTTTAATTATATGAAGAATGTAGTCCAGCTAACAATCAAGAGACTACAGTGAGATTAAAGGAATGTCCTGTATATGTACTGGTTGATCAGATAGGATGTTAATATACAAAAGATAAGCTACCCATGGTATAAATAAGGAGTGGGCAACTGCAAGGAGGGAGGACAATTTGTATAAACAATAAATAAATAAAACTGTTATTTATACCCCGCTTTTCTGCTACAGGGGCAATCTATTCTTCCCGACACAGCAACAAGCATGTACTCCATAGGTATTTGGTAAAAACAACTAGATCTGAACTCCTGGTAAATAAACAGGATGCACTGGTAGGTAAAAAAGAAACTTGCTTTATTGCTACACCTAGGTTCTACAAATATAACTAGTCAGTAGAGAAAACTACTTCATAGAAGAATCCCTAGAGCTGACTCTCATGTGTGTAAGAAGAAGAAAAAAACATGTTTAGTAGCACAACCTGGTTTCTGCATCCATGCTTGGTGAGAACAGCGAGATGAAGAGGACAGAGAACAAAGGGCAATAAACTTTATTGGCACCTAGAAAAGGGATGGGTATCGGAAGTGACCTCTTCACAAACAACACTAACCAAATGACCATAGGGACATACATCAGTGTTCCTGCTAGAAGACACCCCCCTTCTCAAGGAAAGAAAACATAGATCTACAAAATAAGCATTGATGCTAATACTCCAACATTATCATATTTTTATTCTATCATGAGTTCAGATGATCAAAATGGTAGTGAATGCTCCACTAAAGCATATTTTCTCTGGCTGGGGGCTTTTTCTGCTCATAGAAGAGCTCTACTGGGCTTTTGTTCCTTCCTGTTTTGAAAGTCTGAAAAGCCAGTATAATTCCTATTTGCTAAAGTGAGCCATTTGAGGTCACTGGCCTTGAGCTGTGAAGAGAAAAGCTATCGGATATAATTTTGCTCTCCTCCCCAAGCAGTCTTTGAACCTGACCTTCTGACCTGGACATCTGAAACCTGGATGACAGGAGCAGAAGGAAGCCAACCTGATTGTTTGCCCCTCTAGCCTTACCCATTTGTCCAGCTTGTCTGCTTTAGCTTGACCTAGTTCTGTCCAGTGCCTGTGCTAGTCACATTGGTTTCCTTTGGGGAAGGATATAAAATGAATGCAAGCATGATATGAATTCTGTGCAGCAGGCCCAGATCTCTCCATCCAGAAAACCTTGAGCAGAATTCTCACTAGTATTAGACTACATCATACAAATCTACAGTTCAGTCTGTTTTTTTTTTTTTCTGATGGGAGAGGAGTTGACCAAGTTTCAGCTTAAGGCCAGATTCAGTGTCAGAGGTGGCTGGTGTACAACCTCCCCCTTCTACATCACCTCCCAGAGGAACATGTCTATTAGTCTACACATTTTTGTATGCATTTTTTCTATTATACACATTTTCAAAGCATTGATTGAATTTTGCCAGATATAATGTATTTTTGTGCATTCTAGTATGCCCTTTTCTTTGGAGAACTGCATCAGGAAATTTAACTGAGTGTGCACATCAAAGCATACAAAAGTACTTTGTGTTTCAGTTGCCTTAGTGGGTGTGAATTTGGTGAGTTTGCATTAAAATTGGAACTAAATATTCTCCCCACCCCTACCTTCATTGCAGAAATCCCCTGCAAGGCTCACAAGCTCCCTATGTAAGGACTGTAAGGTTTCATTGGCATTTTTGGAATTGCAGTTTCATTTACTAAAAAATCAAGTTTCTAGCTCTCAGGGTTCTGTTTCTCCATCACCTGATGTAAAAACCACATGAGGGTGAGAGAAGGGTGGAGCAGCATAGCTCTCAGCTGAAGTTTGTTCTGTCAATGTCTTTCATTGCTTTGCCTTCCAACCAGGGACTGGTTTTAAATCTGAGGGCTACTATGGACAGAGAGAGGAGCCAGCTGAATGAGTTTCCTCAATTCACAGAGGTATCAAAGCCTCCACAATGCTAAATTGCAACACTCTTAGTAGACATAATCTTCTGGGCATCTACTTCTGCTATTTGAGGTCTCAGGTCTTTCTGCATGAGCTGACATTCTGACAGGCTCTGCTCTTCAAGGAATATGCTGCTCTGACAGAAAGACAAATGTGCCCATAGTTCACATTAATTTTGTAATGTGATAAATATAATAGCTTTCTTGGGTCAAAGGCTTAGCTTTCCAAACCCTGCTATAGTTTGTTCCTCAGTATGTGTTGGAGCAATTTCCACGTATTCTCTCCCTTCTCTTTACATCAAATCTAAGCTTTCCTGGTGCCAGCTCTAAATCAATATCCCAATAACAGCACTAACTAACTGTGCTAATGGGAGTTCCAACATGCAGTGTTCTTTCCCTCTGTTCCTGCCAGACAGAAGTTTTCAGTTAATTGCCAGTTGTTACATGGACACTTCAAAAGAGAGTTCCTTGCCCACATGGGTGTGTGATGTCATCTACTTCAAAGAGCCCCTTCCTTTGATAAGGGAGGATTTTCTGTGACTTGAATTGTCAGCTCTTACTCTGACTGACCAATTTGCACCCAGGCGTGCTACTGACATCCTCTGTTAGCTGACATGCAGACTGCAAATGTTACTTCTTCAAAAAAATGATCTAAGTAAATCTGGACGTTCTGTGTGATTCTGGGATTTGGTTTCAGAACTAAAACTAAAATTATGGTACAGTGAGCCCTCCACATTTGTTGAGGTTAGAGATGCAGGATCCCTGTACAAATACAAACATACACTTTTTAAAAAAAAAATTGGAGAGAACACCTCTCTAGGAATCTCTAGATTATCCAGTGCAACTTTGTGATCAATATCCAAAAGAGGCTGATGACATTGCTGGAGGACTTACAAATGCCCAGAGAAGTCTTCTCTCTAGGAATTTCTACAGTGCAACTTCTGGCAAAGGTTGGCCATAGAGTCATGCTGGATGAGCTGGATAAGCTAGAGATTCCTAGAGAAAATATTAATCAAGTCTATGAATAATCAAAACCACAGAAGTCAAAGCTGCAAATGTGGAGATCCAACTGTGGAGATTTTCACATGGTTCTTAAATAATGGATAGAAATGGAATTGTGACTATAATCACTACTTCATGGCTAGACAGTAGGTATCCTGTAGTCAATCCATGCTTCTGCCACTGTTTTTTATGAACAGGAAAATCCTGTTCACTAGAGGGTTAACGGCAAATTTTATAAGAAAATATTGGAGGGAAATAGAAATAGTAGGATTTGAAGAACAGTGCAATAGAATAATATGTATTTTGTCAACAATGAGTAGCATTAACTATCCAGGTTTTTCAGGCAGGATTCTTTCCAAATCCTACCTGAAGGTTCTGGGAATGGAATCTGGGATGCAATGTATATATTTTGTTACTGAGCTATAGGACCTCTATTCTTATTTCTCATTATAGGGGTGAAACAGGCAGGAAGGCAGGAACAGCAAGAAGCTGCTCCTGGCCCAATCACCTCAGGGCCATGGTCCCAAATGGACTGTGGCAAGAAGGGGAAATTATTTTGCTTGTTTTGGGGCTGCCTTAGGCAGCCCTGGCACAGCCTCAGCACAGGTTCCACACAAGGTGGGGACATGCGTTGTGTAATTGCTATGACCCCAAGCTGCAGAGAAGCCATCTTTTTAAGACCATATGTTTCAGACCATAGTCACATTTCCTTAGCTGAACACATGACTCTGGAGAATGTTGGAATGGTGCAGCCAAGATATATCTTTATCCAAAACATGGTCAGGTAATAGAATAACTGATTAACAACATATATACTAGGACAAACAAAATAAAAATAACCATTAAGTCCAAATATAGAACAATATGCATAAGAAAACAATGGAGAATCCCTTACATTATGGTATCTGTATGGGTTTTTTTATATATAGAGAGAGAATTTTATACATTGACTCGGTTTATAACCAGATTTTATAAAGAGTTTCCTTGAACAATGTATTTACAAAACTAAGCATTTATCAATATCATGTTCAAATAGATGAGAAAGAAAAAAATCTGTTGCAGTATTCCTTTTGTTTTTCTTATGAGAAAAAAAATCTCTCTCTCCTCCTCCTCCCCTGATATCCCTGAAGTGTTCCATCATTCTGGGGCATACCAGAAAAGGGGGGGGGGGGGGGGGGGGAGGGAAAAAGGGAAGGGAGAGGGAAAATAAAGGAAAATAATTGCAGTTATCACAAGAAAAAGGATCCAATCGTGGAATGAATTCAGGAAGACTTGATTCTTTTTGTTGTGTGCATTCAAGTCAATTCCCACTTACAGTGACCCTACAATAAGGTTTTCCTTGGCAAGATTTTTCAGATAAATTTTGTAATTGCATTTCTCAGAAACGAGTGTGTCACCATGTGAAAGGTGTAGATTTAATCTTCTCACCTTCAGGCAATAGACCTTTAATAGTAAAGAAATATTAATTTTAAAGATATTCTTTTAAGGCATTTTCTGAATATGGAAAGGCCATTAAACTTAAGAACTGTAATGACTTTGGAGTGGCCTGATACATTTTCAGGTAAAGGTCTTGGCTCCAACAGCCAGGGTGATAGTCTTACTCATCATGATGGCATGTGAGTCTTTTTTTTAATTTATATTTTTATTCTTATTTATTACAAATCACAATGATCTCATATTTTCAACATTAAACAACATACAACATAAAATCTACAACATATAACATTGAACATAAAAACATCTATACATATCACAAATATTACAAATAATACAAACTATTTATCCACCCATCAGCATTCATTACTTCCTTATACCTTTCGTCATATGATTTTTCATTAGTCTTTATCTAGCTTGTATACCTTATTCATTTTAACTCTTTTCCCTTAGCAGCTCCCAAGACTCTATTGAGCGATATACTCTTCTGCAAATGTGGCTGGGAGGGGAGGTGGAGAAAGAGGTGTGAAACCTTTCTTCCTGCTGACACACCAGATATTTCACAAATGAGGAAGTTAAGGGCATTCAAGATTGGATAATGATCAATTAGGGTAAGCTTCTGCACAAATATTAATTATAATAACATTAATACTATTTCCAGCTATTACCCTTAATGTAGGGCCTTAGCAACAGGGGGTCTGGTTGCATCAGCAATTACCATTTAGTCCTGTCTGCAATAGCTTTTACATGAAAACAAGAAAACAAATTTAGCATTTCAAAGAACCCCTCTAATGGTTTAATTCCAGTAAGAGACTCTCAGGAACCATTTTTTTTTAAAATGCCTGCCATTCATATGTTCATAGCAATACTATACGCATGTTTCATAAATATAAGAAAAAATTGTTAAGCACAGTTCTTTGGGTCTTTAAAATCATCTGTAAATATAAAATACCTTAAGGCGCAGCAATAATACATTAAAACAAAGAGTGAAGAAGCAGAATATGAAACATTTAGCAGAGAAAAAAAAATCAGCATATTAAAAGCCTAAATTAAATCCCAGATGGAGGATAACAGTACAAAGATATAAAATACAAGGGTGTATAGAGTACATTTTCCCCATACTTGTAGAAATGGAAATCAAGTAAGAAAAATTATAACTCTCTTTAACAAGAGTGAATTATGCTGTATATATAAGTGCTGGTGTATATCTGGCATGTATTCATCAAGATTCCTTATCACGCTTTACCAGCCACATTGCAGAGATAAGAGAAAGCACATTTCTCAAGGACCATCCTTGAAAATATGGCCTAATGTCATTTTGCATTTGAGGATTTCCAAAAATATGTTTTGATTCTTGATGATAACTTGTCTTACAATTTCCCATGGCGATAAATTGTCCTGAGCATAAGATTCACACTTGGTCTATTGTCAAATAATATTGTGCATGGGTATTTATTCTATGTTGCCTGGTCATTCAACCAGACAGAGCTAGATCAGGCTGTGTTGCTGTCTTCTCAACTGTGAAACTTGTTCCTGTGAAACAGTGATCTTTTGGGAGAAAGCTTGACACTGAAGGTCAGAGTATTTATTCATGTTGATAGACTTGGGGAAGCATAAATGGACAATGCATGTGGGGTTTTCTAGAGACTTCCTACCTAAAGCAAGAACCAAAATGCATACCAATCCAGGCTCAAGTTTCTGTTGTCTCACTGCTCTAAATAAGAGTACCAAAGTTTTCATTTCAGACAAACCACTCAGTTCATGGTCATTTTGTATAGGAATGATAGCACAGCTCTTGGCACTCTTGAGACCCCTTCCTGACAAGAAGAAAAATCTGAAAATCCCAGGTTTTGTTCCAGTACAAACTGATTTTATTTTGGCAATCCCCATGACATCTTCTTTGCCCCAGAGTATTTCCTGGAAACTCTTGATATTACCAATAATAATAATAATAATAATAATAATAATAATAATTCACACTTCCCAGATCAATTTAAATTAACCAAAACAAAATTATTCTAATGTATAACTCAGGTTAACATTGATAAAACAATTTAACAGTTTGACTGTAACTCCTGAATAATAATAATAAAGAATGTTTAGTAGAAATTGGTGAAAATCTATTCTTGAAATGTTGCATGACTCTAGATGAGACACATGATCAGTGGGAGAAGGAAGAATGCTGGGGGTGGGGGAGTTAAACCTGGGACATTTAAAAGAAGAGTTTGGATGCAAACTTGGGAGTGTGGATGTAAAATCAAAACAGGTTACTTCTTAAAATGAGGCACCCAAAACTGAATGCACTACCCTAAGTGACTGGAGTAGTGCATTCAGTTTTGTGGTAACTTGACTACCACAGAATAAAGTGGGACTGCTTTTTCCATTGTCTTGGAAACTATGTTTTTATCAATGAAGGCTTGAAATTTGAACTGTAATTTGAACTGTACATGTATTCTTTTGGAGCATGTCTGCCATTTCTGTGAGATCTAGCACCTTAGGTAGCACATTTACTAAGACAGGTAGACCTGGTCTCTAAGAAATCTATACAAACTTTACTTCTCAGTAGTTTCCCAATGAGTAGATCTTCTGTCTTTCTATCTGCAGCTATATCCTCAATTGATTGCCTAATTCCTCCATCTCTTAATAAGATCCACTAGCTGCTACAGTCAGTTTTACAGTTCCACACTACCCCTACTGAAAGCCAGCTCACTACAAAAGTGAACGACAACACAGTAGACTACTGTACAGGACTATAGTGGGCCACACAACTACAATAGCCAACAACAAAATGGGTATAATACCAACAGATTATTCTGTAAGACTGGCATAAACTACTCTCTAAACCGTAACCCCATCTCCTCAATTTGAGTTTAATGATGGATTTTACACACACACACAATCTTACTTATGCAGACTAATATCCCCCTGGGTTTATATTATAATTTTATTTCTGTTCTGCCCAAGTTTTGCAGAAGCAGCAGTAGCTGATCAAACCAAGTTGCATTCACCTGAGCCTCCTGCTGGTCTAGGCAGTCTCTCCTCCAGAATGGTGCTGAAAGTCTTGCGTCTGGCAGCTGGACTCACAACAGGAGTGCTCTCAGAGATCATTCAAAACCTCTTGCTGACTAGTTGGATTTGCTAGTCAGTTTGGATTCATACAGTGAATTATTTTTTTAATGTGGGGAGGGGAGCACCTACCTTTGCACACAGTCATCCATACATGGGGCTGGAACTGCTAAGGAGCTTATCAGATGAACTTTAAAACTGGATCAAGTGTCCCGGGCTGCAGCCAAGATGCGGGATGGAGGTGGGGATTATTGGATGCTAAACTGCTGACTAATCACCTGCCATCAGCCTGTGCCCCAGCCATGCTCCACTAGCACCTTTTAGAAGCTGGAAACCTGGCTGGGACCTGGCTTGGACCCAGGATGATGCAGGTGGCGATTTAGCATGCGATAATCCCCGCCTCCATCGAGCATCCCGGCTCCAGCTCGGGAGGCTAGATTCCATTTTAAAGTTCATTTGATAACCTTCTAACTGCTTTATCACACTAGCAGGCAAACAGGATTTAAACGAGAGTTAAACTAGAGAAAACCAGGAAATGCCTGCCGTTTATCATACATTTCCTGGTTTTCTCTAGTTTAACTCTCATTTAAATCCCATTTGCCCGCTAGTGGGATAAAGCATTTCATACCATCAGAGTTGACCCAAGATATTTTGCTGCCTGAGGCAGATCAGCAAATATTGGCTGCTTCCCCTTCACAAGCCAAGGTATGCAGTACTTAAAGGCAGAAAATAAGGCAGCAATTCCCACGAGCAGTTGTGGCTGATGCCAATGAAGGAATTAATCCACTTGGGGTTTAGTCCAAATTTTAAAGGAATAAACTTTTCTTTTAAAGACTAAAACAAGAGCATATACATTGCCCAGTCGACACTTGACCCACCAAACAACAATGTAAAAAATCTAACAACAAAAAAGATCAAAACCCTGCTATAAATTTGTTGTCCTTTTATGATACAAAAAATCTGGAAGCTGCCTTACTCTGCCTAATGGGAGGACTAGCCCAACAAACCATTACTTTCTTGAGCAAAGAAATGAGATAGAGGGCCAAACCATTCCAATCAACAGAAACTCCCTAGAGTCCAGGTTTGTGGTAGAAATAAAATACCTGATCATGGATAAAAGAAAAACCAACCTTGTCAGCCCAGCTCCCCAAATTTGATTCTAATAAATTTATCCCCAGAAGAATAGTACTTAATTAATTAGGAACTCATTTGCATGGAGGTGGCACATTATTAAAGTTCCTCTCCTGCAAGAGGGAATATGACAAGGTGCACGCTGACAGCTTTTCAAATAAAAAATCTTTTTAAAGGAATGATCTTCCTGAACTGCCGGCTTTGTTCTCAACAAGATTTTTCATGCGGTAATAAATTAAACATGTTCGGGCAGCTGATTACTTTTGGTGTGGCATTCCTTACCTTTTCCCCTTTTTTCATCTTGGAAGATACTCTTTGAATGAAAACAGGAAGAAGATAGAATAGAATGCTGCACTGGGGACAAGTAGGATGAAAAAGATCTGAAATCTATGATGATTTCAGCTTCTTCTCTTTTTACCATAGTCAGACCCTGTATTATGTGAGTGATCCATTCCAGGAAATTTGTGTATAATGCTATTTTTTTTTTACCTGAAATGAATGACAACATTTTCTGTCTAGGTATTTTCTAGGTCCTTGAGTGCAATTCTATGGTATGCTTCCACCAGCCGTCGACCACTGGAGAAGCTGCAAATGCCTACAGAGATGTTCTCTCTAGGCCCTCCAATGTGATTCTAACATCAACCTCCAGCACACGTATACCATAGAATCACACTGAAGGAACCTAGAAAATACCTAGAGTGAAACTGCACACTATGAGATTGCATTATACAGGGTCCACTTGTACTTCTCTCCTAATATGAGAGAGCCAAGGCTCTTTGTGTTTTCAGGTTAGATGGGAGCAGAATATCAAATTCCAACCCCCTTGTCCTGTGTGTATGGCTTATTCAAGATCAGAATGACCCCAATATGAAGTCTTACATGACTGGGACCAGCAAGTTCATGAAGGATATGACAAGTGGGGAGATAAAGTCCAGAATTAAAGGAAAATGTCACATGTCTGGCCCTGAGTCTTAAGGCCTGTGTTGCCTTCTCCAGTCCTCAGGGTGAGGAAAGGGAATCTCAGGAAAAGTATGTACTGTATATCTGTTTGTTTGAATGGAATATTCTGTGCAGCTGTGGTTGATGCTTAAGGTGTCATGCTTAAAAACTTTACCAGGACCCTCATTCAGTAACATCACATGGTATCCACCCTAGATCTAAGGTTTTGGCACTGAAATCTCAGGTCTGGTATAGTTATGACTTGGCAAACCTTAAACCAGTGGTCTCCAAAACTTTTCACTCTATGAACCCATTTCCTCTTTAGTGACAACCCTAGCACCCCCGAATAACTATTTCTAGCATATGTGTGGCAGCTGCCAAGCAGCCTGTGGCATTGATGTGATGCTTTTTGGTCACTGCTCAACAGGCTGTTCAGTTGCTGGTTCCAAGGTGTCTAGGTGCAAAGAGAGAAGCTTCTTCCCACTGAGAAATGACTCTCAAGCCTTCCTTGCCATTACACAGCTGACTTTCCACTTTTCTCCCCAACATATTACCCACTGGGAATCACTGCCTTAAACCAAGTATAGCTATGGCCTCTGGGGCTGAATTAGAAATTGCAGATCAAGGTGTCGATGGGACAGTTCATATTGCTTCTGTTCTGCATGCTGCTACTGGGGGCCAGCTATCAGTGTGGGAGGAACTGCTTTAACCTCTCTTTATGTTTCTTATCTGTCTTATTTATATGCCACTTTTCAGCCAAGATGACTCCAAAGGAGTTTACAATAAAAACAACATAAACATAGCAAAAACAAAGCATTCTGTTCTGTTCCAGTATTTCCAGTTTATTTCATTGGCACGCCAAATTAAAAATATTGGAAGCCCTCTTAGCATGCCATGTGTTGGATGTGTATTCATCTCTGTATTTTGCAACTAGCTTTTTTCTTTGAAAAAATGCCAACTATCTCAGCTGTGTGTGAGAAAATGGGGGGGGGGGCAAAAAGAAGGGGAGGGATGAAATATTTGCTTCATACTCATTGAGGATTTCCGAGTTGGTGATCAGCAGACCCCACAGTAATCCAGTCGCATATGTCATTCTGTTGATTTTGCTGCAGTCTTGGATTAACAACTCTGTCTACTGAGCTTCAGTAATTCATAAGCATCCTCATCACAGCAAACATGGAACCCCCACCCCTTTAGGGCAGCAAGCTATTTGTTATGCAAAGCACCAAGTGCCCTGACAATTCCCCATAACAAACAGTACATAGTAATTTCCTCTCACAAAGTGCATAGCAACAGCTTTGCAGCATGCAAGAAAGTGTATACAGTAAAGTACCTGTGTGAGTGTACACATACACTTGCATGCATGTGTTCAGTAAGTGGTGGAAGACACCTTTTTGAACTTAAAGCAATGCTAGTTTCCAGTTTGCATCCAATTAAAATATTTCCATATGCAAAACAGGGAATACTTCATATGCTAGATACTTTTCAAGCTTCTGTGTGGGCCAAGAGTACCTATATGTACCTATAGTGTAACTAGTTCAGGCTGTCATGCACCACAGGACTTTTGCTAGAATAAAAGCCATCTGTGCTAGCCTTGTTGCAGCATCTGTCTGTTTGTCGTTCGTCCAGCACTGGACCTGGGAGAGGTAGTGTTGTCTCACTCTTTGCCCACACCAGCATGCCCTTGAAGGGATTTGGCCAGAGCAATGAGAAGGAGCTTCAAACAACCTAAGTCCTTTAAATTTTTATGGATGTTTTCACAATGCACTCACTGATCTATTTTAATAGCTCAGAACAAAGGCATATTGTATCTCTGCTTTACAAAAAGAGGAGAATTGGAGAATTAATTAAGGTGTGCCTCATTTAAATGTACAAATTCTCAACATACAAAGATTAGAATAGTTAGACTTGTTGGAATTATGCCATTGTGGTTGATATAGTGTATACAAACACTATCCAATGGTGGACAAGTTCTTCCATATATAATGATGTGATTGTACTGTGTGTTGTGATGCAAACAGTATATTAGTATTAATAATACTACTATTCAGTCTTGTGTGAGATAGTGGTGTGAGGAAGTGTTTCAGTTATCTTCTGTATATCTTGACAACTGTATTTTTACTGCTGTGTGTTGCAGATTAAATGCATTGACCCATGAGGAAGAAAATACAGACATATATTACTATACAGTTATTTGGCTATACATGGGGGTACTGTACAGTAATGGAATTTGGTGTATCTTGATTTCTTATACCTTAGGAAATATTACCAAATCAAACAGGGTGGCAGTTTTGTATACACATTTAGAGAAGATAAGGAAAGAAAACTCAGAAAAATCCATAAACACCAATAAAAGAAATAGGAATAGTTCCAGCATTATGGGCTGTGATGAGTAGCTTTACAATGATGGAGCTATGCTGATGACATGGAATGCGACCAATAATTGTAATGAAACACAATGGGTCACCAGGCAAGATGTCCTATTGTATAATGGGTGCTTCCACTGTAAAACAGGGCACCACAAATGATGGAGACATTTGTCCCACCCTGCCTTCCATGGGGGCTGTTGTCCCCTCCTAGCATTGTCATTATCCAAAGACAGCCTATCCCAGAAAATGCTGTACTGCTGTGCATTATTACCATTGCACAAAGGTCATGTTTTTGTTCCCTTTGTGCACAGATCCCAATTGTGCAGCTATGACAATGCTCTCCTGGGGATACAACCATCCCAAGGTGCAAAAATTATAAATTGCACAATTTAAAGTCACTTTATGATGCTGTAAATTCCCAACAGGATACATGTCATAAACACATAGACACACACATTGGACAGCCAACAGTGGTCTATGAACAAAAAATTTACAAAGAAAGACTGGAAGGAGAAATAGGAGAATTGGAATATATCCAAAATTTACACTGCATCTACAGTGGACGTAACAGAGACAATGGTTTCCTGGCACACTACCCACATTATAATACTAGCTAACCTCCCACCCTCATGGGGGTTCTCTTAGCCAGTTCATCGCATCTTTTTTTCTGGTTCTCAACTACATTCCAATATTCCCACCAACATTCCTGTGGTTATCTACTCACCTTGGCTTGACTCACCTTCTTCCTCCCTTTGTCCCTCAAGAACCATAATTAAAACTGACCTTGTCACCTCATCTCCATACCCACATATTTTGCATTTCAAATTTATGGTTCAAGGCTATGAAACCTCATGCCACCAGCTTCCTTCTTTCAGTTAGTCTCAAAGGGGCTACAAGATCCCTTTGCATACTGATTTTCTAGACTAACACAACTATGCCTTTGAAATGGTTGTTGTTATTCACCATCAAATTAACTTCACCCTATTGACCCTATGGATGAGAGACTTTTAAGACATCCTGTTATTAACTGCCATGCTCAAGCAAACTTAAAGCGGTGACTTCCTTGATCAAGTCTATCCACTTGCAGTGTGATCAAAGGGATTGCTGTGAGCGCAGTGGCTAAATGCCAGTACAGTGGTACCTCGGGATACGAAATACCCAGGTTACGAATTTTTCGGGATACGAATAAATCCCATAGGGATTTATTGTTTCGGGTTACGAAAGTTTTTTCGGGTTACGAAAAAACTCCGGCGCTGTTTTAAATGGAGCCGCGGCAGAGCCGCGGCTTTTTTCCCCATTAGCGCCTATGGCAATTCGGCTTACGAAGGTTTTTCGGGTTACGAAATTAGCCGCGGAACGAATTAATTTCGTAACCCGAGGCACCACTGTACAAGGTTATGAGTTCAATCTCGAAGGCTCCATGGTTGACTCAGCCTTCTATCCTTTTGAAGGTCAGTAAAATGAGTACTCAGCTTGTTGGTCACATTATTTAGTGCATGGAGTGTTGTGACCACATGGCCACTTTACTACAGGACATAGAATGGTTATGGGGTGGGGGGGGTACTTTCCCATGCTGGCTAAGGAATTATGGGAATTGGAGTCCAAAAAGTAACTTTTACAAGCTCAATTACAAGCACAATTGAGCCCCAATAATAGTCTGTGTTCTCATAATGCTGGTTTGTTCTTAAATATTGCCTTTGGTTTGCCTATTGGAAGAAATACATGCTTGTTTGGGAGGAAAGGACTGAACTAAGATTTCTTCAGTAATGAATAATAAATGAATCAATCTTCTTGGGCTGTATTTTTTTTTAAAAGTTAGGAGTAATAAGGAAGCCATACGCACTCCCACACAAGCAGGCAAAGGAGCAGTGTGGGGAAAGATAGTTTAGGTTTTCTATCCTCCTCTATAATTATCATGGCATTTAGGGTCAAACTGCAAGCCTTTCTCAAGGGAGCTTCAGGCTATTGAGTAGAGACTTTGAACATTTAGTTAACATTTCCAAAGACTGGGTTTGGGAGATGTGTGTGTGTGTATGCTCACCAGAAAGAGAAAAAGAAATACACAACTATACATTTTGACATGAGTTTTGAACTTACAAAAGGCTTGACTATAAATACTTTTATAAAGCCTTATAAAAAATAAACCCTTTGGCTCATTTTCATTTGCTCTCAGTACTGAATTGTGGTGCTACAAGCCTCTCAATTCTACCTCATTAGTTCACTCGCTGGCTTCCAATATCTGATTCTCAGCAATCCTTTAAAAAAAATGCCATCATTGGCTCGCTTTGAGAAGCAGAAAAGATATCCACACATCTCACATGTGTTTCTTCACACCAACATGCACATGGATCTATGGAGTCTAGGGATGGGAAGAAGTAGATATTTGGTAAAGCTGTGAGAAACCAGTTGTATTTCTACAAGTAATAGGCTCTTTAAACAAAACAAAACAAAAACCCATGAGAGAACAAGAATGAAAAGGAAAGCATGTCAGAAAAAAAGCTAGGCCTGAAAATCAGAGCAGACAGGCTTGCCTGGCTTCATGCTGGTTTATTGCTTTGTTTATCTTATGCCCAGCAGTGTGAGAAAAAGGCCAGGATGTCAATCGGGATTTGCAGTCTAAGCTCAATTGTCTGTTTTTAGTTGTAGTCCCCAATTGCATGTTAATATTCATGGTTGTTGATCATTGTGGCTTTTAACAGTTTACTACAGTTCAGACTGCACCACGCTACTACACAATGTGCATGTAGGACAAGCAAATTCATTGGTTTTGGTTTGGGCTGTGTTTATTTTGTTTTTTGCCTCATCGTCTAAGATTACAACCACCTCAGCTTGCATACTAATCAAATAAAGCCTTTGTTTTCAGGGCTTTTGCTGTCATAGTTGTACAAGGGCAGACTAATAGATAGGAGGAAAGTGAAGAAGCCGTGCAGCAGTGTAGCATCAGATAATGGCTCTTGGAAGTTTTGCTCACCTTTGCCAGTGAGCTCACTGTCCCCCTCAGGATCCATCTTAGCAAGGACATCAGGTACCATTAGAATTTGGTACCTACAAATTCTACACCTCCCTGAATCCCTCAGAACCTCATGAAAGTTGGGGAAATCTGGGAACTGTAGCCCAAATATATTTTTTCCAATCTTTCCCAAGGCCAGGGAAGAAGGACATCCCTTCAACACCTTCATTTACATAATTTACTCAAGTGGTACCTTTTCCACCATTCTGCTTTACCTTCTTCAATCATCCCATCAGGTTCCTGACTATGGCCTCCTCTGTTCCATTTTGTCATCAGCTATCTCATTTTCCAAATACTCATCATCATAAAAGTCTTGGCAAATTGGTAAGGTATGCCTCTAAGAGTTTGTCATACATCTTGGTAAAGTTACCGTATGTCTTTTAGCACCAAAATTCTTGGAAGGTCCATGAGAGATACCAGTGTAGATTTTGGAATTTCAGAGCAATATGAGAAAATTCAGTTCCCAATCAGCTTTGTAGCTAGCTAGGTGACCCCACAAGCCAGTTGCTGCATCTCAGCCTAACCTACCTCACAGCATTATTGTGAGTATAAAAACAGAGATATCCTGTACGCTTTTTTGGAAGAAGGGTGAGAAAGAAAATATAAACTGCTGAAGGCTGTTTGCATTCTGCATTTCATTTCAAACATGTATATCATGTCTATTATGGATGGTGCATATATGTATAAATTATTTAAATTATAAATAAAAAGTGGATTGCCCCTGCTTGTGCTGCAGACAGAAAATACATATATCTGCATGCATTATTAACACAACACACACATGTTTTGCCCCTGGGAATCTATATTCAAGTACAAAACATATTGGAAGAAGCATCCTGGAATCAGGGATGTAATAATTCCATCCAAAAAAGCTGAATTGGAATTGAGGAGAAAAGCAGTAACTAGGCTCAAACTGGAGTCAATAATCCCATTGTGGGGAGGCCAAATGGGATTAAAAACTTTTGAACTACCCCCTGTTTAACACTAATTTGATCTGCAGCAATTTGCAGGAAAAATACTTCTCTCTTCAGAGCATGAGATACTTACCTTTTGGAGTTCAACATAGCAAGCAGTATAAGACCAAACAAGGACTTTTTTTTTTCTGCCCAGCCAAGAATGTAGGATTGGCTTGGATCTTTGCTCCTGCCTTAATGCAGAGCAGCTATAATGTACCAGAAAGCAGTTCTGCTGGCATCAGTAGTGAACCGTGGTTTCTGTGTCATAGTGTTGCAATTCATTCTGAGTTTTATTCAAGACTTTAAAGAATTTATCCAAGGTACTAAATCCAGTTTGTAAAAAGTCACTTTTCCAAGTTGTGCACTGTTAAGGCAAGTTCATAGTGCCTGAAGTGGGATTTAATCACTGTTAAACTGAAACAGCTTTTGTGCTCATGGATTTGCTTGTGCTTTAGAGACAGCATTGCTGCATACTGTACTCTTTCCTAACTTTCATGTACAGCATATTCTTAGTAACCATTCTCATGTGACCTTTTGGGCGCCCTTTAAAAAATGAACTCATTCACCGATGCCCTCACAACAGCAAATGGAGATGATGTCCACTCAGAATGACTTTATTCTACCATAATTTAGGGCTAAATGGTGGAAATGTGGCAGAGATCTTTAGATGAAGGGGCCTGCAGGTAACATGGTTAATTGGATATGCTGATTTGAATTGAATATGAGTGTAAAGAGTTGTCATTAATTTCCTTGTGGACATATCTATGATTTAAGGGGAAGATTTTTAATAGGATTAGTATTTCACTTTAATTTGAAAGGGGAAGCTTCTCACACACAAGACAGAATACTAAATCACATCAGTTTTTCTCCTTAATGTACCAGAACACAAGGTGAGGGGGTGACGAAACTGAGCCTCATTTGCAGCCATTTGTAGAGCTGGGTGTTTCCACTGTCTTTGTGATACAGATACCCTTTAGATGGTAGTCACAGTAGATGCTAAAGTAGATACCAAAAGAAAGAACCCTCCTCAACCTCAATCAGTACTGAAGAAACCAGGTTTGTATACTGTTCTTCCTTATTAAATAACTAAGATGTTGTGATATAAATTATTTAAAATGTGTGTGATTCTTGTCCTTGTGCCACAGTAATGGCATCCTGTGGTCAAGATCAGGCATGTTTTCTTCTCAGAGGTGTGAACTTGTGTTTCCTCATTTTCTTTGGTGTCGATCAATGTGGAAGCTAAAAATATGAAGGTGCTGCACCATGGTAATGTTTCAAGTTGTACATGCTGCAGGGTCTGACTGATTACCACTGCAGAGAGGTGGGTGATTTTTCCCTAGGACTAGGTCATATTGGATTGCAAATGTCCTGGCTCATCTCTTTCAACCATCTGCATCCTGATTATCTGGATGGTGAAGGGTGCAATGAACTAATGGGTGGATGTTCATGTCTAGAAGCAGGAGATTAAATCTGATGTCTGTCTGGTCCTTCCAAATCTGTGACTCTATTAGGATTGCTAACTGTCTAGGAAAAACACCATCACAATAACAATGAGAGCCAGACCATTCATTGGCTGCCTCCACAATGCAGAAATAATCCAGTTTGACTCCACTTTAACTGCCACGGCTCAATACATTGGGGTGGGTGAGTTAAGTAAATCAGACCATACTAGAATGGGGAAGAAGTGAATTCCTTCCCCATTCCTAGTTACGTGGGTGAAGACTATCAAGAGCTAGTGGGGTGGTCTGGGGGCTGCTGCGGTGAGTTGCAGCATATCATGTTATGAATGCAGTTCTTTAAATGATCTTAGGACAGGACCAGGATAGGGCCATAATTTCTGGTCCATCTTCTTTTCCTGTACTCTGTACTGCTGTGCACATTGTTCTCTTTGAGCTAAACAAATAGGCATGGCTACTTTTCAAGATACGAAGCTTGGAATGCATGCCCTTATTCAGCTAATTTTCTAGCACCGAACACTTTGTCATGAAATTCTGTCTCACTGAAAAATTCATAATGAAAAAAGACAGGTAATTTAATCATGGAAAGTTCCCACAAAGAGTCTTTAACACCCTGTAATGAGAGCCTGCGGAGAGGAACTGGAAGAAGATGCAGACCTGTCATAGCTTAGTCACAATGACAGTTGTGATGGTGAGTAAAATAGTCTGCAGAAGTCTCAGTACAATGGAGAGTGGGGGCTTCTGTGTTGTATCAGAGTCTTGAATAGATCAGACACCATCACCGGGGGTGCTACTCTGCAACATATACATGACACAATATGGTATTTTGCTAATCTCTTAAGATAATGCAGAGCTTATGCCTGCAGTCTGCATTGTAGTGGTATTAGCCAGACAAATCTCCACAATGCCTTTGAAGAACTGAAATTTCCAAATTGGAATGTATTCTGCTTGGTCACGTGTAAATGTTTTGCTGGCCTTGAATGCTGTGAGCTGGGACTGATATTTGGATTTGCAGATTATGTTGTTAGGCTCTTTTTAAGCTGTATTTGTAAACACACATCATCACTGATTGAAGAAACAAGCTCCTTCCATTCCAGGAGACTGTTTAGCAATTGCAGTGAGGTCCTAAGGTAGTCTACATCTTCTGTATTACATATCCAGGGGTAACCATGTTGGTCACACAGCAAAGTACAATAACACCCAAAATCTACAAAGCATGTATCAAGTATTTTGTGCATTTTGGTTGTTCCAATAAAAGTATCACTGTTTTGTAAATTTTGGATGTTACTGTATCTTCTGTACTGTGAACCATCCTAGGGGGTCTTAATTTCTGCCCACAAAGCTTGTGATATTTTCTGTGTATCTTGCCTGATATTCAACAATTCAGCCATCTGATCAGAGTTTAGCTCTTTCAGAATTCACATGAAGCCAATAAATGCATAAAAGAGAGCCTTGGGTCATATTTATTTAACTAATTAAAGGTATCTATACTAACAGATGCTGTCTTCTATGTCAGTAGAGCATTGAATTAGTTTTAGTGGAAATCTATAAAGGGTCTAGGTTCACCTACTTTGGTCCTCCAGGTATTTTGGACTTCTACTCCCAGCATTCCTAACTGGTGGCCAAGGTGGATGGGGCTTCTAGGAGATGATCCAAAACACCTGGAGGACTACAGTTTGGGAATCACTGGAGAACTATCCAAGGTTCTGAACCTTTCTAAGAGTTAAGGTTCAGCTCCTTGGAGAACTCCTAAATTCAGATTAAAACCTAGAGTGACTCCATCACTACACTAATATGGAAGCCATCATGTCACCACCACTGAAATGGAAGACACCGGCAACCACTGGATATCTATAGTAATCATACATAATTTAGAATATTATGTCTTTCTAAACCAGGGAGATTAGATTCTAACTCTTATTTTCCCTGTTCTTTGTCTATGCTTTCTGAGTCTCATGAGCATTGTAATCCTAATCATCTGGATGGTATGGGGAATGCTTACCCTTACATTTATTTTTCTTCATATACTTTCATGTAGAATATTGCATTCACTCCTCTTTCCTGGGGCCATTGAGTTCCATAGCTTCATGGTTAACTTCACTTCTGTTCCATCTGAAACACAAACAAATTACAGTGGGCCCTTGATATCCACTGAGGTTTAGTTCCAGGATCCTGTGTAGATACCAACATCTGTGGTTATTTGAGTTCCATTAAATATATTGGCATAGTAAAATGGTGTCCGTTATATCAAATGACAAAATCAAGGTTTGCTGTTTGAAGTTTATATTTTTAAAATTATTTTTCAAGCCGTGGATGCTTGAATCCTTGAATAAAGAATCACAGATATGTGCCAATTGTACCATGTTTCAGGGCAGCAATGAACAATGTATTCAGTTGGAAGGTAGACCAATGGCTAGGAGGTGTTGCTGTACCTTCCCAGCAATTACATCCTCATGGGAGCATGGCAGGGAACACAAATCAATCATATCCATCAAGCTGTTATTCCTCTATGAAACTCAAATGCCTAAGAACCCATTCTACCACTCACAGGTCAATAGTCCTTTGCTATGGTGCAACAAAACAGTTATGTTCTGTAATGCCAAGTCATGTTATACTGGCAACTACTGATGCCTTATGACATCTATAAAATCAACTGCCCTTTACCTAGGACAGGTTCAACACCCAGCAATGTTCTTATGGATACTTTGCTTATTCTGATTCAGTAACTCAGAATAATTCAAGATAGACTTTCACGTGTTTTGTCTTTTCTTTTCACAATTAAATTTGTTTTATTAGATTCATTGCATGAGTTGATGTGGGGTTAGTGACTATATGGAGGACAGCTTTACTGTGGAAATGATGGCTCCCATGTCAGTGAGGCAATGAATCTGTGTGGGTTTTGGTCCAAACTTTAAAGGAGCGATCCAATGTGCTGATCCTATTTGAGGGATAGGATTTAGCACCTTGCATAAATCCTTTAAATTTCAGATTAAAACCCAACTGACATAGAGACCACCATATTCCATTGGAGCTCTGTCATGAATATCAAACACTCTGTACTTATTAATGTGTTTCACTGGTCTAGCCTGCCTCTCAGTCCTTGTTCCTAACTAAAAACAACACGGTATATAGAAAACATTTTCAGATGGTAGGAACTTCTGTGAAGTTCATACACAGATGGTAATGTATGGTTTTAATGAGAGTTTTTCTCTATATACATTACAATTATACACTGATTCACTACACATGTGTTCCCTAATGTATATTTTTAATGGAAAACCAGTTATATAAAAGGAAAACCTTTTATAAATTGTACCATATGGTCCAGCTTCAAATCTCTTCCTGTTTGTGAAAGTCATTCTTTCTCTGCCTGATCATCCTCACAAGGTTGGTGTGATGATAAAATATATGCTGTCTTGAGCTCTTTGATCGTAATAATATAATAATAATAATAATAATAATAAAATTAATAATAATAGGTTTTATTTATTACCGCCCAATCACTGGGATCCGAGCGGTTTACAATAGAGGGGATAACAGACAGTTCCTGCCCACATGCTTACAATCTAAAAGCAGACACAAAAGGAGAAGGAATGGTGAGGGGGGGAGGAATCAGGTCCAGCATTCTTCTCTCCCTCTGAGGCCTGGACCAAGGCAGATGGACCGGAGGGAGGTTCTTCAGGCTAGCCCCTGATGGAACTGGGCCAGCCTACTCTCTCCCTCAGAGGCCGAAAGATGACAGTTAGGGAGGGAGGAGCCTCCTTCTTCAGGCTAGCCCCTGATGGAACTGGGTCAGTCTACTCTCTCCCTCAGAGGCCGAAAGATGACAGTTAGGGAGGGAGGAGCCTCCTTCTTCAGGCTAGCCCCTGATGGAACTGGGCCAGTCTACTCTTTCCCTCAGAGGCCGAAGATGACAGTTAGGGAGGGAGGAGTAACAAATAAATGCTGTAAACATAAGGGTGTACACACACCCAATATTCCTTCCCTGGAGCTATTACGTTATACACAAAGCATGAGTTCTTGTCAGACGGTATTAAAGCTGCATTGACATGCAGGTCTGTGTGAAGTAAAGTGAGGATGACAAATGGCTTGATGCATAGAAGTACTTGCTGCTGACAGAGTTCAGTGGGGTCTCTATGGACTTGTAGTTGCTAAAATGCATGGAAAGCCTTCCTTGGAAATATGTGTCCAGCTTATGGCTCTAGGTCAGAGCTGAGAATTGTGCAGCCCTTGAGATTTTAAATGGCAGCTCCCTGCACCCCTAACCAAGATAGCTGAGTTAGCTGAAAGTTGTAGATCAGCTATATCTAGAGCACTGCATAAACCCCACCTGTCTTCTGGATCATCCTCACTCAATCTCACATGCTCTAGATACATTGGAACATAATTGTCATTATCTTCAGAAAGCTATGATAGCAGAGGACAAGGTGGAAGTTCTAAATGTCAGACTGAAGAAAGTAGCTCTAGATCATGCAGAATTCCCACACCCATTTTTAAGTGGGACATTCTCACACGGTTAGGTGACATTGTTGATGTTCTACAGAGACTCAGTAGTGTGGAACAGCAGTGTCCCTAGGACAGAGGTTTGGTTCTGATTTATTGGGATGGGGTTTTCCAGTTTGATGAGGAATTATTGATTATTCACTTGTCAAGAGGAAAAGACAATTTGCCCTTGCCAGAAACTCCAACTCAGTCATGTCTCAGTGATCAAGTAATGCCACCATACCAGGCCTAGCAATGCATTGCCTGCTGGCCTGTGAGGATTAATTAAATTACAATCAGACATTTTAATGGAAGGACTTTGGAGGCTGTTGTCTTGGCAACGGTTTTAAACAGCTGGTTTAATGATGGGTGGAGAAGGGAATTGCTAGAAGAGCTGGGCTGAGAGACAGAGCAGTCTGCTTCCTTACAAGTGGCTAACAGAGCAGAGATGTTGAAGAGCTTTTGGAATGAGTCCAGCCTTTTCTTGCTCGTTATGAACTTTGAAACATATTTTCCTTTTGGATGTTATCATTTTGTGTGTGTGATATTTTCTAGCCATTTCTGGAAAAGATCCCCCCCCCCCGCCCTTGTAAGTCTTCTGATTCTCCTCAACCTTTGTCCACTTCTCTTCTATCTTTCCTAGAAGCTCAACTTCAGACTTCACTAAAATACTCTGCATGCTTGAAGCCTAGCATGAATCACTGAGCTAGGCTTGAGATTTAGCACTGAGTCACTGGGCAGCAAGATGGGACAATGAGACAGCCAGGCATATGTCTGGAGCAAACAGTCCCTTTGTGACAAGTTTTTCTTTACACTCCCTCCCCCCACAAGCCCCTCCACCTACCTCATCCTCCTAGCGTGGCAGCACATGCACGTGCTTTGAGGCACTCCTTCACACACAACAGTTTTCTGGGCACCAAGTAACAGAATCTCTGTCAACGAATGCCACTGGGCCACCAGGAGGCTTCACAGAGCCATTAGTTCACATGGCTGGTCTAATCTCTCAGCTTGATGGTTGCCAATATTTGCAGCTTGGTGTTATGTAGACACCATGTTGTAATCGACTGGCTACTCAAATATGCAAATCCTAGTAGGGAAAAATACAATGTAAATTGTTTGTTTAGCCTTCCCCCCTCCTTCCCTAAGGACATCAATTATTAACATTTTGAAAGAGACGAGGATGTGCTTGAGCGGGTGTGTTCCCACTGAGTACAGTGGGGTATGTTGCATTCTGAGCTGTATTTTCCTGCAGGGAGAGATATTTGCATAATCAAGCCTAAAATACCACCAGTACCAGCAAGCCAGGAGGCCTTCATTCAGAACTAGCCAAATACCCACTTCGTGTGTTTATCTGCTGAGAGCTATGTTTGCTTTGCTGGAATCACCAAATTTTAGGATGAGATGAGATGCCCATGCTGCTTGTGGGGTGGACTGATAATGATTTGTTTCATATTCGAATCCACATCAGATAAGTGATTTGATCTGGTATTTGAGCAGTCCTAGACAGCTCTCATAATGACAATAATCTAATCTAAACAAGTAATAATTTTCTACCTGTAATAACCTTGCATTAAAAATTATCTCCAGAAAGCTATGATATCTTCACAGATTCACAAATGATTGGTGCTAAATTCTGGTCTCAGTCCACCATCAGTCCTCACCCAGAAGTCAACAACCTGTTAGTCTTAAAGGTGCTTCCTTTCTTTTTCTCACCATCCCTTCTTTGTTTTTATGCTGCAAGAGACTAACATGGCTGCATCTTTAAAAATCTGAGATAAATAAATTACCTTTAACAGTACTGATTGATTTCTCTTCCCCCACTCCAATCTTGCCCTTTTCTTTTTTATGACATATGAAAGGATCTTGTGAAAGCTAAGCTATCACCTTTCTCCCTGATAACACTACTTCTGCATTTTGGAAGGAAATTTTCATCTGGCTGAACATTCAGTCATATGGTTATCCCACTTGCAAATTTTACATAAAACCCATACCCTCTTTTGTCCTCTTTTTCATAATGTGTAATTAAACCATATCTAGTAGTGTCAGAACAGATATGAGTTTATTCACTTACAGTGAAAAGTGGGTCCTTTTATTAAACAATGGAATTCTGATTTCTACTAGCTATGTTTGAAAAGTAATTCTTCACACTAGTCACTATTATCAATCCAGGATGCTGTGTGTGTGTGTGTGTGTGAGAGAGAGAGAGAGAGAGAGAGAGAGAGAGAGAGAGAGAGAAGATTTCCACACCAGCACTTACCATGGGGTAAGCACTGATAAAATGCCAGAAAAAACATTTAGGAAGCATGTGTGTGTGAAAGCCTGATGCACTTCCTAAACGTCAGAGAATCTTTCCCTCACATCCAGCAACCCTGAATTATTTGGGAAGCAGCCATTTCCCATCAACGCAAGTTAATTCCCTGACCTTTAGGAAGTGTGTCAGGCTTTCACACACACACACTTCCTAAATGTTTTTCTGGCATTTTACCAGAACTTACCCCATGGTAAGCACTGGTGTAGAAATCTTCAGAGACAGAGCAGCCAAGCTTGAGCACTGTTAATGCCACTCATAGATATTTTTATAACTGATGACATACTACATTACAGATGAAAACCAGGATACATGTAGCCAAGAAATATCAGAATATGGTCAAGATGGCAAAAGTTATTAATGAGCAAAAACACAAACGAGAAGAGACTGAGGCAGTTTGTTTTCCCTGTGTCTCGTGAGAAAGGCAAGAGTTCTTCTCATTGCCTCTCCTCTCCCTCCTACTGAGATGAATGCAAACTCCTTTTGCTCTTTGAACTCAGTTTGCAGCAACTGAAGTAAACAGAGGACAAAGGGGGGAAATGCAGGGAGTAGAGAGAAACTGAGACACTTTAAAAGTGACTGAAAAAGTGGGATGACAGGATTAACCAGAACTGTCCCTGCCTAATTGGGACATTTGGAGAGTATGTGATGGAATCCTTTAAATACTATTCTATCACTCTTTCAAATATTGCAGGCATTATTAAATCTCCTATCCATTGTATCACAGGTGGGGAAAAGCTATCCCTCTAGTACTAAACTATCAGTCTTTTAGCAGTCAACAGGGCATGCAAGATCCATTTCTGCTGTCCATGTATTAGGATCCAAGACATGGACAAATAGTTTAAAAGAATATGTATATTATTAAATATCCTAGACCTTTCTAGCCTTAACAGGAAAAGTTACTGTAACTTTTAAAAATGATTTCAGAAACAAAGTGCTCACACATTATGAAACAATAAACTGTAAGGAAAACACATGTTGCAAAACTGAGAGTCACTGTTTAGAGGTTAAAATGTTGTGCTACATAAGGTGGGGTTTCTCTCCAACAACACTTTCTTCCTAGTGCTTCACAACCCCTGCAAGTTGATTACTCTTCTATTTATTTGAGCTTGTGAAATTAAAGGTGTCTTCGCAAATAATGAAAAGAACTTTGAATTTAAATATTCTAATTTAATCCAAGAATACATTCTGTAGCTTTCCGTTAATATTTAAGAGTGATGTCTTAGCTTTCTCCTTTGGTCAGATTACAGTGAGAGAACCGAGTTAGCAACAGCTGTCTCAACATATCCACTGGTTATGTATCCATAGAATTCACATGTATATACGGGTGACTTGGACCAGAAGAGTAGGACTGGGATCTATACATATAGAAGAACTGGAATGAATTAGCTTCTATGGGGCGAAGCAGACCGGCACAATATGCCAGCCTTGGGGTAGTGTGGGGGCATAGCATTTAGATGATGCACACCCTGACACCACCCCCAAGCCAGCATCACGCCACCCACCCAACAACATGGTAGGCAGCATTGCAGTGCTCCAGCAGCATGGAGTTTATATGCTGCATGTTACAAAGTGCCAAAAAGCTGTTGCCACAGTGGAAAAGCTTGCTTTTGGCTCAAAAAGGAGTGGTTTTCTGCCGCTTCTTTTTGAGCTGGGAAATAGCTGGATCAGAGCTGTAGTGTGCAGTTGCCATGGCCCTAACCCAGTGTTAAAAGGGACAGCATCAAGCTGCCCCTTCAGAGCCATCTGTTTCGGCCCTATGTATTCTAAGCCAATGCATCCATGGATATGAAGATGGTCACCGTGAGTGTAATTCTGACTTAAAGTTGATATTATGTGCACATGCTGAATATTCAATATGAAAAAGGCTCCACTGAAGACAATATTCCAAACATCTATTGTGAAAATTCCCTTGCTCTTTAATTCTTCACAAATCTACTCACTGTAGCTACTAAATTACTGTCTTGCAGTATTTCTCCTCACATTTGATAACAGTGGTTTAACTTATACTATGTCTGTCTTTATTCCAGATTCGAGCAGATGGACCTCCTCATGGTGGTATTCAATATGAAATGATTCCAATTTTCAAGGATGGGAGTCCTATTCTTCGTGACATGGCTTTCTCTACAGATCATAATTACCTCTATGTCATGTCAGAAAGACAGGTAAGGCTTGCTTGTTCATTCTACAGTAGGTATTATATTTAATTCTACTGTAATGGGAAAGTACCGTGCACCCAAAAGGATTCTTCACAATTGTACCATGTATAGATAATACCAATGGAAGTTTTAATTTTTATCTGGGTTTGGCCAGAGACAGCTGTCTGTGTACCAGGTGAAGAGGGGTTTTCCTTCTCATCAGCACGCTATTGTCTTTAACAAATGGAATTGGATGGTCCAACTATGAATGAAACATGGTTTGGGATTTGGTCTTAAGTCTATTAGCACAGCCCATCTCATTAAACAGGTGCCTCATCCATTAATTACTCTCCATATGTTTGGCTGCACAACACTGCCTTTGCAAACAAACAAAAAAAGAGAATCTTTTCTTGTTTTGCTTTTCTGAATCTCAAGTGTCTATGTGCATGTGTGTGTGTGTATGTGTGTGTGTGCATGTACAAAAAGGCTACAAAACTGTAGGCAATAAAACTGTTTGCTTGAAAAGGTCAAAATTGTAAAGTGAAAATTGGACACTGCAAGGAAGTGGTGTTCAATGAAGTTTAAAATAATACATGTGTTCTATTCATTCAGATATATTGGGCAAAGATAACATAATGAAATCCTGACCTCCCCTTCTTTGATATTAGAAAAGTTAGATATGGTTAAGGTTCTGCTGTCCATGGGTCACTTCTGAATGTTGCTGACCAGATGTTGTTAATGTATCACAGAAATCAGAAAGAAGCTATTTTGAAAACAAAAATATTTGGTATAGGTTTTTTAAAAAAAACCTCTAAATATCGAACTTTGTGTTAACTATCAGTCTGGCAACATATTGGAATACTCTAGTGTTGGCTCCCAAAGATATTTAAGAATTTAACAAGATGGCCTTCAAAATACCTGGAGGCAATGGCAGGGGGTTGGACTGGATGGCACTTGTGGTCTCTTCCAATTCTATGATTCCATGATTCTATGTATTATACAGACTTTCACTTCTTTAAAATAAATCCCTCTCACACATGCAGTTAATGTTGTCATTGTTTGTATCCTGCCTTTCTCCCAAGATGAATTCTAAAAATGGATAGAGTTTGTTTTGTGCTATACCAAGAAGTGGAAAAGAAAAGCTCTTTCAATAGTTATGCATAGTAATTGCATTAGGATGCAGTTTCAACTGGTCTTAGAGTTGATCTACTATTACTAAACTGCACAAGAATTGTTTAGGTTTGGAAAGGAGAGTCCAATTTTTTCCTGTATTGGGCTTATCTTCATTTGATCAAAGCCTGTGATAAACTGAGCATGGCTTTTATAGAAATGGAATTGTACATTCTGTATAATTATTGTCATGGCAGCAATTTACTTCTTAGTGCAATTCCATTATTGTCTTATTGAGCATATTCCTGTGTTGCTTTCTATGAAGACTCTCTTATAACTGTCTTATAACAGGCAGTGGTCCCTGCCTGTCAGGGTGAGAATCATGTGGCCTCCAGATATTGTTGGACTGAACTTCCAGTAGGTAGCTCTAGCTACATACAACTGCGAAGAATGCTGGTAGTTGCTATTTCAACCCATTCTCTTTGTTCTAATCCATAAAGTACATTTGTGGTAACCCACATTTATCCTACAGCCACTAGGAATGGACTTGAATAATCCACATAGCACTTCAGCTAGCATACTTTACTTACTTTTCAGTCTTCTTATTCCCACTCTGGGCAACTGTTCCTCAGAAATGCTCATGATGGTTGATACTCCTTTCAATTATGAGTGAAGGAAATACAAAAATGGTGAACTATTTCTAAACTAGAGAGTTAGTAGCTGAGTCATTATATCCCGTGTGAAATCTTTGATTCCTTAATTTTTACCATCTTCACAGCACTTGCTCTGACCCCATTTATGTGATAAGCTGTCCTTCTGAAAAAGGGCACCAGATTGTATCCAGCAACACCAAAATGATTATGATGAAAACTTATAGCCTTTGCAGCCCACTAGAGTCTGTTGCTTATGGGAGCCAACACCATGTAAATAACCTAGAATTGCAACTGTAAGAGATCAACTGTATCTCACTCCTGTCGAAGATGAGAAAATGCAAGCGGCCTGAGCTATGAAACCTTGCTCTTGAGTTCACCGATTCTATTAAACATTTTAGTGGCTATCGCTCATGACTCTGTAATACTGGATAATTTGTCTAGTGTTGTGTGGATGTCAGGAGATGAGTCTGGATTGTACTGCATATTTCTTGGTGAAATAGAGAATTCTTTGGAAATGGATTTTCCAAAGTCATTATCCAAGGATTTGATTTTCCAAGTCCAGGTTAGCGTAAAGTGACCAAAGAAAGACCACATCTTTAAAAGGGCTAAGCTCAGAGCAGTTCTCATTATTTCTGCTTCTAAGATAAGCACACTATGATAAGAATGGAAGTTACAGCTCTTTTGCACATTTATCTCCCAATGGCATTTCTTAATATTTTTTGCAGCTGTTTTCAGAAACTAATTTCTAAGCCTAAATCTAAGTGCTAATTCCAGTCAGAGTAGACCCACTGAATTAATGGAACATATATAAATGTTTACTTACTGAGTGATCATGGATTTAGAGTCTGCCTTATTTGGGACTGATAACTGCATTTATGCTTTACATATTTATTGTAAAGTGGAGTGGATCCCAGGATAGGGATCAAGAGGTTGTTTTATTTTGGTTTCTTTCTTGAAGGAAGCTACGAGTGGTTTTAGCTATTTTCTTCTTAATGCAAGAAAGGCTTCAAAAATGTGCCATTTTCAGAACTATTCACAGTTCAGGTGTCATGTGCCCCCCTACTTGAGAATTCAGCTTCTGAAGATGAAGCAGACCTGCCCATCAGATACACTCTTGAGAGTTCAGCTTCTGAAGATGAAGCAGACTTACCACAGCTGTGCTCTCCTCCAGCTCACTCTTTCACTTGAATGCACCAGAGAAAGAGGAGGGAGGAGAGATACTTCCAAGTCCTTAAGGAACGGAGGCTGTTTTGCCATCTGGCATAAACCCAGTCCCCTCACTCCAGGCAGTGAGAGGCTTCATACACACAGCTGGGAATGTCCTCCTGAAATACAGGTTACAAGTTCAGTGAAGCTGAGTCAGCATGCCTTATAAGTTGAGGGCTTTCCCCTTTTCATTTGCTGGAAACAAACTTGATTTCTTTCTGAAGCCTGCATGTACTGCAAGATCTGATTCTGTGATTTATGACTTTGAACTGTTTCTTGACCTGGCTATCAGCAACTTCTGGACTTTACTAAATATTTATGATGCCTGACCTTAGATTGTTTGGTTATGTGATATTGCTTGCTCCCTTGCCTTCTGGTGTAGTGTGAGAAAAGGACATCAGGACTTATTCTGCATAAAATTCCTATCTTGGTTTTCTTTGTGCAGAAAACAGTATTTTATGCATAGGAACTTCTATGATTCTTCTATGACACTTCTATGATTCTTGAATGTTAATTCATCACTTCACAGATTTTGGCTGGTTTGAATATATAAATAATAATAAAATCTAAATACTAAGGGTTTTTTTTAAAAATAAAGGTATTACGATACTGCTTCTGGTAATTCTTTTCCACGAACCAACACAGCTTCCTACCTTTTTGCTTGTTTGTTAAGATGGAGAATGGAGGTGTATACAGTTTTGAAGATCACAAAGTGACTTTTCTCAAACATAATGAGCTATTAAACATTTAGACAGGGTTATCATTTTTGCAAGGGAGCTACATCCAGCTTAGAGAGAAAGTTTGGAATGAAAACAGAACTGCACACGAAGCATTCCATAGAGTTCCAAGAGAGATGTCTCTGATTCATCATACATGGGATGTAAGGGCCTAAATATTCATCAGAGCTGCTAATTCTGTTAATTGTGAATTGGAGAGAATTTCTAAATAATGAAACACACCCAAAGCATAGTTCCATTAAGAGCTGTGTTTAGCTTGTTGGTAAAGTGTTTTACATGTCTCTTTTGCTGTTAACCTGTTCCTAATTGCTTCTGTACTACGCTTGCTCCCAGATAAGGAATAGTCGCCAATAAAAAGTATCATGGTATCTTGGTACAGACTACATTTTAACAATGAACAGGAAAATATACTGCATTATTTTAAAAGGGACAAAATAGAGGAAGGTAGTAAAGCCCATCAAATTTAAATCTAAATGTATTACTTTAGTGAGGCATTGATACATCACTGAAGTCTTAAGTCAGGAGAGGGAAAGAAAGTCTAATAATAGTTTTTTGTGGGTTTTTCGGGCTTTGTGGCCATGTTCCAGAAGAGTTTCTTCCTGACGTTTTGCCAGCATCTGTGGCTAGCATCTTCAGAGAATGCTTTGCCTGGAAACAGTTGAGTGTATATATATTGTGTGAGCCTGGGAATGCAGGAGTGATTTGCATGTGTATTGTTCTGTGCTGATGGCTGGCCTCAGGCTGGGAGGCTAATGCAAAAGAGGATTAATGTCTGCTAATTGGTGATCATTATCTGCTGAGAACCCCCTGACTCTGAATGGTTTCCCATTTGCATTTGCTGAGTCCTTATTTTGCTAATCCTCAGGACTGGTAGCCAAATTTTGTTCACTTTAAGGGTTTCTTCTTTCCGGTTGAAATTGTCCAGGTGTTTGTGGATTTCAATGGCTTCCCTGTGCATCCTGACATGGTAGTGGTTGGCATGGTCCAGAACTTCAGTGTTTTCCAACAGTATTTTATGCCCAGGATGGTTTGTGGCATGTTCTGCTACTGCTGATTTTTCTGGCTGGCCCAGTCTGCAGTGCCTCTCATGTTCCTTGATTCTTGTTTGCACACTGCGTTTGGTGGTCCCTATGTAGTCTAATAATCTAATAATCTAATAGTCTAATAATGCCAACACATTTCTGTAAACAATATTATATTCTTCAGCTAATTGTCCCGAATAACATAAATTGTTTTCCCTGCTTTTAACTTGCAAACTGAACCTAACTTCTTTCAGTAAAAATGTAATCTCATCCTATCCTACAAGACAGACTTGTCTTTTCTGCAGTGACTCGTGCCTCCATGGATGTATGGGAGGTGCATTAGAGAAAGTTTTATGATTTATTTATTTATTAGAATATTTATATCCTGCTTCTTATCCAAAGATCTCAGGGTGGCATATAAGAAAACAAATCTTAAAATAAATAAATAATATAAATCATTAAAGTACTTTTAAAAGTCTAATACATATTAAACAATTAACACATTAAAAGACAGATCAAAAGTATTGAAACAGTTTTAAATTGTTTAAAATGAATTGTAACCATGCATTTAGGAGGGTTTTTTTAAAAAAATCTATTAATCCCCCAAAGCTTTCAAAACCAAACTTGTTTTTATTTGGCATCTAAACAGCAACAAAACAACATACAGAAGTGTCCTTGTTTTCACATATTATGGCATTCATGGTCAGATTAGAATTTTTCCTGCAATATGTACTATAGCATTATAATTTTCGTTCACTGCACATCTCTCTCATTCAGAGTCAGAAGTTGCTAGTTCTGAACCTGAGGTGTGTCCATAAATCACATGTTATAAAGAGGAGTAATTTCAGCTTTGATTGTATCAGGATAAACTATGGGCACCATCTTTATCTGTAAAAGCTGCTATGAAAACTGCATAGAGCAATGTAAAATAAGTTGGTTCTGAAAGGCTGAGGTCACAAATAAATCTTTACCCAGCACTGTTCTTTCATGTAAACAAATGTAAACTTTCCCCAGTATTTAATACATGGATTTCAGTTAGATTCTTTTGATTTTTTCTGTATAATTGAGTACTGGTCACTTCATTCTGTAAGAAGATTAAAATTCTGCTCGTGGGCCCATAAAAGATATATCACTGTCCCAAGTAGTCTTTACACTAGTGAAGCCTTCACTAACAATGGTTCCATGATGAAGTGAATACAAGTGGTCTTTGTAATTTCCAAGCCCTTCTTCCACAACCTCCCCTGTCAACCAAACAAAGGGTATTTCACTAGTACGTTATTTTGAATTTTTTTACACAAACTTCCCTTTGGCCACATTTCCACTTACAAATAAATTGCTTTGCAATCTAAATCAATGGATCAGTTCAGAAGTGGAGTGTGGTTCACACTACATTTGCCCCGATTGCATTTTCTTACTGCAAAATAAAATAAAATAACCCACTTGTGGTTCACAAATCAATTCAAAATGGACCTGCTCCAGCCGGCCAAAGGGGAAATTTAAATTGATTCCGATCCACATCTGGTTTACACTTACATGGAATTGATTTATCAAAAAAGACAGGAAAAAATCAGCATCAGAATTGTTTCAGTGTTTCGGTTCAAGTGCTAACCATAGTAATTTAAAACGGTTCAAATTGATTTACAATCTGATTTAAAAGGTAGTGGGAATGAGGCCTTTGTTTCTCCCTCAGCTTCTATACCCTTTGACCGTGCATCTCTATCTCCTTCTAGAAGTTTTTTTGTTTTTAAAAATTGTTTTTAAAAATTATTTTAATTAGTCCTGCTTCATCAGATGATCTTCCCCCTGCACATCAACCCCTCCCTTCCTGTGCTCCGAATTGAATCACAGCAAGTTCTCATTTGCAACTGATAGAAAAGATGTGCTGAAATCCCCAGTTCCAAAAGCACTGGGTTAAGGGGGATTTACGACGATGATGCTGTCCAGAATACGGGTCAGGAAAAACCGGCACTAGTGTAAATGACCTCCTTTAAAACTGGTTTGGAAACCCATTTATAACGTCTGAATGGCCCCTCATGGCCTCTAAGATAACCCTGGTGTGCTTGGTTGATGCTGTCCCACTGCTAATGTTAAAGTAAAATCCAGCTCTATCACTGTTTTCTGTGTACCTGCTCACCATAAGTATGCCTGGAGGTCCCAGAAAGAAGTGGAGAATAAAATAATCAAAATGCCATCCACAGCCTCTACAGGTAATTTTGCCCAGGCTGTTCAGGAGAGGCTTTTTCTTTTTTCAAAACTAATAGTGACTCTTGTGGTATGCTGTACTGCTTTGACTCTATGCTTATTAATGTTTTCAATTGTTTAATTTTACAGATCATTTAATAATATTTTAATCTTGATTTGTATGCTTTTAGCTACATATGGATACATTCTGTATAACTTTTAATGTATAAGCCACTTAAATATTTCACAAAACTGCAAATCCCAGAACTCCATACCACTGAGCCCTGGCACTTAAGTGGTATCAAACTACATTATTGTTGCAGTGAAGATGCAGCCCTTGCAAGATGCTGAAACCAATCGATGGTACGCTGTTGCTCTACAAACTGACACCTTTTCTCTTGCCTGGAGTGAGAAGACCCTTACTCCCACTGGGACATGACCCAGAAAAATTGAAAACCAGACCAAGGCCCTGATATCTAGCAACCCTACTGCAGAGATATGCAGCCCCCTGAGCTTCAGTGAGGGATGTGTGCAGGCTCTGGAACAGAAATTATGTCCCACTCATGATTCAGAGGCTCACATACTACACATTTTATAGCTTTTGGAGCCTGCTATACTTGGGATACAGGCTTAGTGGTTAAGATGCTGACTCTGACAAATGCAAAGTCAGCAGATTGGCAATTCAAGACCTCGGCGCCGTGTGATGGAGCAAGCTCCTATTACTAGTCCCAGCTTCTGACAATGTAACAGTCCGAAAGCATGTAAAAAGTGCAAGTAGATAAATAGGTACCACTTTGGTGGGATAGTAACAGCATTTGTACAGTCATGCCAGCCACATGACCATGGAGTCGCCTTTGACAATGCTGGCTCCCTTGGCTTAGTAACAGTAATGAGCACCGCCCCCTACAGTTGGACATGACTAAACAAACCTGTCAAAGGGAAAACCTTTACTTTACCTTTAATACTTGGGAAGTTATTTTATGGCATCTGATTTTACCACTGAGTTCTAGAGATTATATCTGGCAGATAGATGTTTGTTTCCAATTTCTCTTGCCATCTTTGTGGAATAACAGCAGGTGATTCTGCGGATCATAGATAAAGGTGCACAGACAGGGTGATATGCTCCATCTATGTTGTTAGAAATAAGAGTGGCTTTTGCTGGCAAATTGAAGATCTGCAATCAGCACATCTGCACTGAAAGAATTTGCAAAGAGCCATTTTTAGCTCCCTTCCCAGCATGAGCCACCTCGCTTTTCTCAAAAACAACCAAATTCAATTATCATGTTTTTATGTATGTGCTTTCTAAAGAAAATGCAGCCCTGAGTCCTTACTGCTGCTCATGCTGGAGATTTATTTTTATTTTTTGCTTGCTTCTGCAGAAATTAATGAGCCATGAGGATACACAAGCAGGCATGTTGCACCTGGACTTGATCTCACAAGTGATTAAACTATAGTTGAGGGGTTAAAGAGAATGTAACTTCAGAACACTTGTAAATGTCCAGGGGTTGCTACCGGTCCACAGCCTGGAGAAAGGTTCATTTTTCTGCAGTCCTCAACACACATACTTGGAAGTAAATCCCTTTGGAATTGATTTCTTAAAAGCAAACAGGGGCAGGTTGGATTTGATACCTTTATATGTGTGAAGGGTGGGGTATAAATACCATAAATAAATAAATAAACAAGAAACAACCAGTCTGTAAGGCAGTTTTTACATAATGAAATTTACTGTATATACTCATTATAAGTCTAGAAATTTAGGTTAAAAATTGAACCCAAAAAACTGAGTCGATTTATCCACGGGCCAATGTAAGTACTGTATTTTGACTCTCATATACTCTCATATATAGTGAAAGGAAAGGGTTTAATCTGTCCTGGAAGAACTGACCCCCTTCTAGTCTCTCATCCATACAGCCTTTAGTATGAGCACAAATAGTTATGCCTTCTGGAATTTTGTAAGTTCTTTGGAATTGTTTTCCTTTACTTCATCCACTTTGTATCCTTTCTTAAATGGCCCTAGGTTTTGCCCTCGACCTATCCATGGGTCATATCAAAATCCATAATTTTGGCCCCCAAACCTGCCCTTGACTTATACATGAAGTTGACTAACAGTTGAGTATATACGGTAAATGTGTTTGACTTAAAATGGTTTGTAATATGACTATAAACCAAGGTAACTGGTCATTCTAATGTTTGTTTTGCATTCTGTCCCTCATGAACAACCTTCAAGGGAAAGGCTCAAATGTACATATTATGCTTCAGAGCCCGAACACTCTACATTTTAAAATCTTATGAGCAAACAAGCAACCAAAACTCAGGCATTTCCATTTTTTTTCAATGATAATTTGAAAGTGTTTGCTGACCCTACACTGCATTGTTTCTGAGAATGTAAACTGCAGTAATTATATGTTAAGATAAGGTTCATAATTAATTTTTTTAACAGGTTCATTTAAAGGACATGATCAGGAAATCTTCAGGTCTAGGTGTCCTTAGATAACTGACTAACCTCAAAAGCAAAGCAAGTGCTGCATTTAACTCAAGTTTATTGCCAATTCTTCTCCGTCTCAAACCAGTCCTTCAGATAGATGGAAGTGTAAATAACCCAGGTGAACCTTATGAGTTGTGTTCTGAGATGGCTTCCTTATCTCTCATGAATGCATGATAATCATAACTTTGAATTGTTGATTAGCATGGGCGGGTTACACACCGCCATTTAGTACGTATTCTATACGTACTAGGGTTAGGAAGGGGCGGTGCTTCTGCACCCCCCTAACCCTAGTACGTATAGAATACGTACAAGATGGTGGCGCCCTGTTCATACGGGCGCCGCCCATCTTTACGTATCGGATGCTGTGCGTCCGGACGTCGTGCAGCATCTATGACGTCGCAAGTCCGCCCCAGGCGCCTCGCAACGTCATAGAGGCGCCGCAAAAAGAAGCTCCAAAATGGAGCTTTTTTTTTGCTCCGCATGGGAGCCGCGCGGTGTGGCTGCTGCGGCTCCCTAACGGAGCAAATGGCGCCGGCGGGAGACCGACACAAAGCGGCGGTCTGTAACCCGCCATGGAGATGCTTTCTTGGTGAAAAGATCTGACATTCTGACAAAACATTTAAAGATGTAGCAAGTCTGCTTGGTGCATATATTTGAAGCATTTTAATTTTTTGTCATGTATATACCCCAGCAGCTGAGGGTTAATGTGTTGATGGATATGTGTGCATGTGCATGCACAAACACACCCCACACCAGAGATGTTATTTCTAAGACCTAATACCTTGGGATTACAGAATTCAGAAAAGTTACTACAACTCCAGAAATCCCCTTGCCACCATGTATGCTGAGAATTCTGGGAACTGTAGTTCAAAAAGTAGCATTTCCAAGTTGTGATTTGAATCACTTCTTTTTCAACTCAACGTTTTTCTCCTATATACCTTGCTTTTACATTTCATTTTCAAGTGAAACCCCTCTACATCACTTCATCTCCTCTGTGGTTTTACATTGCACAATGGCTCTTTTCCTTTGCCAAAGTTGCAGAAAAAGGCTGTGGCATAAACTGAGGATCCTGCTGCTCCCAAATCATGTCAAATGCTTTCTTTAGAAAATGTAGGTGTTTTCTATTCCTTGTTTTCACCTGCGGATATAATTCCTGAAAGAGAGAAAGAACAAGTGAACAATACAGCACCTGAAACAATTTCTCATGGCTTATGTGACATTTTTGCACTGGTTTGATGTAGTTTAGAGACCCTTATGCAGAATATTATGAACAGAGCTGCACTCATGCCTGTCTTTTTGTGGGAGGTGGGGAAAGATTAATAGTGTGTCCTAAAGATTCTCCTCACGTTACAACAAGAAGGGCAAGAGAGTCAAAGCACAAGGAAGACAGGGCCCTCATCTCCACAAATGAAAGGCCTTCTTACTCCAGGCCTAGAGCATGTAGGTGAACTCTATATGGAAGAGATGGGGACGCTGAATGTTGAAGGCTATTTAAATAAAAGGGGAGGAGGGAAGTTCTTTTCCTTCATTTTTTTAAAACTGAAGCTGAAGAAGAGGCAAGCAAAGATTGCATACATAGTTGAGTTCAGGGAAACCGTATTGGCATGAAAAACTTTACATAAATTGTTAGGGTTTATGAAAAGGATAGATCCCCTCAGGCCAATTCCAGGAAGTTTCACCTGTCTACATAATTAGCATTTGCTATAGAGAAGCCCTTCCAAGAATTGGTAAAAGGGAAGACACAAGGGAATCGGTGGCTTTTCCGCTCATTACCCAACAGAAAAGTTTGGTGTAAAATTTATTCTTGTACAGCTGCGGGATATCTCATTGTTATCCTGAGTGAAACTAGGCATACTAATCAAGATGTACATAGGATTGCCATATCTCTCACAGGGGACTACTGAACACTGACACTAAACTAAGATTCCCCAAATAATGTTAAGTCAGACAAAAAACCTAAAGAGGAGACAGTTTTTTAAGACTCACAAGATCAATGGGAAAGCCCAGTCAAGTGGAGAAGAATATTCGATGCCTCAGCAATTTGACAATTTGACTAAGTACGATGTAACAACGCTTACAAGTATCTTAAGCATTTTGCCCAATTTTTATCTATGTGAAGTCTCACAGTTGTGAACAGTTATTTTTAATTCACTGTAAGGGATGAAGTTTAAAAGTTCAAGTGTGCAGTTATGGCCAACACCATTATCTTTGGTGCTTGCCCCCTTCTTCCATTTCTTGTACACATCTCTTTTGTATCTCAGCTTATCTGAAAGTTCTTTATTCATCCACTTTGGTTTCTTCAGACACCTCCCACTTTTCTTCCTCATTGGAATTGTCTGCAATTGTGCCATCAATATCTTGTTTTTAAGAAGCTCCCTGAACTCCCTTGCCTTTGAGGGTTTTTCCCCCCATGGATTTCATGTAATACTTCTTTCAGCACATTGATGGCATGAAATATTCTCCTAATATCTAATGATTTCACACAACTATGATTCATTTCAAAAGTGTTTGTGTGAATAAAAATGTTAAGATGAAATCATATCTATAGTTATCACATATCCAAATTCAAAAAATAATTATATTTCATAGATATGTGGATTGTAGATTTGAAAGAGCCTATCATAAATAAAGGATAATAATAATAATAATAATAATAATAATAATAATAATAATAATAATGGGACATCTAGTCCAAGCCACTGTCAGTGCAGGAATCCTCAGCTAAAGCATCACTAACAGACTGCAATCCAATCTCTGTTCAAAGCCCTTCAGTAAAGAGGAGTCCACCTCCTTCTGAGATAGAGGATTCCGCTTGCAAACAATCCTTACTAGCAGGTATTTCTTCCAAATGATCTTAAATTAATCTTTTAAAACCTTTCTTTTGATAATTATATTTTAGTAATTGGTGTAATAAACTTGTGTAGTCTTTTCCAGAAGTGTATGTAGCAATACAGGGAACTGATATTTACCAATAAAATCCAGTTCTGTCAAGCCTACATGAAATGCTGCATAGGTATGCTAGGTCCAAGAGCCATTAATAAGTTGCACCCAGTGTCCTGTCACCAAGTCCACTGTAATTTTAATTCATGTTGTTGAAGAGGAGCTCTTATAGTCTGGTTGTTCTTTGGAAAGGTTGATTTTCTTTCTTTCCCTGATTGGGCCAGCTATTTAAGGAGTTGCTCTCCCACAAAATAAATGTTGATTGGTCTCTGAAGAACAGAGATACAACATTTGTGAATTAACTAAGCCAAATAAACATTTGTATATTGATTCCACAAAGCAAGAGTCTGACCTAATTAAATGTTTTTTAGTGATAAGACAATATCTACAGAATCTCTGGCCTTTAAAGTTTTGTTTAAAAATGTGTATTGTGTATTTTTAAGGCTTAGCACTAATCTGAAGGATGTAGGTACTTGAGATATTTTTGTAGTTAGCATCTCCTAGAACATGAGTTGTTAAATGTTATTGTTTGTAGACTAATGTTCCACTGTGCTTATTCTTTCAAACCATCTGATTTTCTTTCTTTATATACTCCATGCTGGAAGCCACTTGAAAGACATAAATTAACACCCAGCTTCCTTTTCACTGCACTGTAGAGGAGATTGGTTGTTATTGTTTAACAGTAAGATGATGACAGATTTATACATTCTCCACTGAGTCCTGTTGTATAAGTAAGGCTTCTATGGGCTATGGATCTGAATCTTTATTTATTTCCTTCTTGCGTCATTTGTAATGATTTTTCATATTTTGCAAATTTTTGCAGAAATTTCATTCATTTTCCTAAAATATCCCCAAATAAGAAAAAAAATTGCATTTCCACCCCAGTGGGATCTTTCTATGTGTTCCTTTCTCTTTGGAATTTTGAAAAATTTCAAGAGGTCTTTGCATCCTTAGTATCAGCATGAGATGATAAAATTCACTTCCCTTCAATGTTTAAGCACCCATCTGTCATCTTTCTACTAGTTTCTTTGATGTTCAAGATGTTTATCTCTCTTGCCTAGAGAACCTTTTAAACCTAATTTTATAGAAGATGTCTTCTTAATTTACAAGATATTAGTAATTGTACAAGTGTTAACAGAGAACATGCCATTTATTAATTATAGAGCAACTCTTGGAGTTCTGTAAGCTCTGTGTACAATTCTGAGGGACCGATGAAAGAGCTCTGTGAGGTGGTAGAATTGGCCCAAGGGAGAATTTCTCATAATAAATTCATGGCTGTTCCTTCACTGTTTCCATTAGCTTTTGAAACACCATGAATTCAGGGATTCTTAATCTTTTGACCATCAGAATCTAAATGGAAGGGGTAGCCTCTCCCTCTATATTGTACAGAGCAGGTGTGGACAACTACCAGCTGTTGTAGAGTTGCACTGACCCCCATGAGACCTTGGATGGTTTCATCCTAACTTCAACTCTCCCTCTTCTTTGGAAGAGGCGGGTAAAAAGCAGTTGCTGTGACCATCAGAAGCAAGCAAGCAAGAAAGAAAGAAGCATTATTGTTCCTCTCCCCTTCCTTTCCTGCCTGCCTCATAACTCGGATGGTTGGTCTCTGAGAGTTTTTAGAGCAGACCGTGTGGCAGAGGCAAGAGTGGGCTAAGGAATCATCTGTGCTTCAAAAAAGGCAATTTTCTTTGTCAGCCTTTTCCCCTGCCACATAGCTGCTCTGAAGACGCACAAAGCCGGGTCATCATGAAGCAACCAGCTCTTTTTAATAGAGCAGGCACTAGTGGCAGCCCAGACTGACACCACTCCTGTTATAGTTTAAGAAGTTGCATTCTGCTAGTTTTTATTACAGCTGACTAAAATGGTATTCTTTTGGATATAACCACCACGGGTGTACAGCCAACATCTTAGTAAGGGTCACAAATTAGACAAGAACTCATACTTCCTCTTTTGGTTAGCTCAAGAATGGGCAAAGTGTGGCCCTCCAGATATTGTTGGACTACATCTCTCAGAATTCTTTATCACTGGCTGTTCAAAAAGGATATTGACAAGCTGGAACATGTCCAGAGCAGGGAGACTAAAATGGTGAAAGATCTGCTGAGCAGCACTTAACCCACCTTTGAGTTAGCCCAATTATGTTCTACACAATACTACCAAAATTCTTGGAAAGAAAGCTGTTACTATTTGTTTGCCACTCTCCCCCTTCTCTCCCACTGCCTTTTTTGGTTTTGAACTAAGTGCCTAGCAAGTATTCCTGTGTCAGGAGCCCTAGAAGCAATGTCTCTAGGAATGAATTGCAGTGAAACTCTGTGCCCCGTAACCCTAAGATGTGTAAATCTCTTGAAAATAGCTTTGTGTGAGAGTCTGACCAGGGACTGGGAAGGTGGAATAAGAAGCCATTGCTACATGCCCAGATGATTTACAAAGGGTTAGGAATGGACAGAGAACTTACAAAAGTTAAAAAAAAAAAAGGTTAATCAGTCATGGAGTAAAAAAGCTGTAAATGTTGCTGGTGTCCTGAAAAAAAGTGAGCCTAGGATGATAAAATAGTTCTGTGTGTGTGCGTGTAAAATAAAAAAATGAAGTTCATCATTTTTTCTTGGTGAGTTTCTGAACATGCTCCTGAATATATAGGTTGCAATGAAACAGAAAGACTTTCTTTTAGTAGGTTAATCAAATATATTCTGCCCAATATCTACACTTTTACTTTGCAGAGATTTCATCTGAAATCTCCTACTATGCAGGTAATATCTAACTTTGGGACTGGTCACATTTGGAATAAATTGTTTGAGTCAGGTTTCAGCTGAGCCTTGAGCAATTCAAGTCTGAAGCTACAGTCTTGCTAATATTTAATAGAATTCAAGACATTTTTTTTAAAAAAAAAAATCGAAATAGCTATATCAACCATTTCTAGTCCTGCCAAGTCCCATTCCCTCCCCACAACTACACAGAATGCCTATTTATTTAAGCTCTTAATTGTCTATACAAGACTTATAAGTGCTTGAAAAACATGGGTTTTCAAGCACTTATAAGTTGTATAGACAATTAAGAGCTTAAATAAATAGGCATTCTGTGTAGTAGTGGGGAAAATGGGTCTAGATCTGTATTACATATATTTCTCTTAAACCACAAAATCAGAGGCTGTTTTACATATCCCACACTATCAAGATTTTACTGGGTAGGGCCCTGCTTTTAATTTTGAAGGTAGTGATAAGCAATTTCACCAATTTTCTTTCCACTGTAAGAAAGTTTTTGAAGATCATTAACAATTTATTGCAGAAAATTCACATGTTGTTATTTTGGATAGAAAACAACATTTTTGGCTCAGAAAACAACATTTTCTGTGTGGAAAATACGACTTCAATTCAGAAATATTATTTTACATGAAAAAAATGTAGTTTTCTGAGCATAAAATGCCATTTTCTATGCAAATCTACCATGTGCAAATTTTATACAGAACAAATTCCCAATTAAAGCATTTTTGGTGCAGGAAACAGTATTTTCTCTGTAGGAATTAATATCACTACATTGAAATGTTATTTTCATATAGAAAACATTTCTTGTGAAGAAAATACTGTTTCTTGTGCAAAATAATGATGTGCAAATTTTGTCCAGAGTAAGTCCTGAAGTTCTCATCAGGCTAGGATTCTTTTTGTCAGGGTTTCTCAATATTCAGAAATCACACACACACAAACACACCCAAATATTTTAAAATATTCTTTCCATCCCTACATTGCACTCATATTCTGCTGGTGGATTTCCCCCAGTCATCTGATGGCTGCTGTGTGATTTCTATTGAACAGTGACACTAGAGACCAAGTAATAGTTTTGGAGGCAATTGTTTCATTCTGCCAGGCCCTTCAAGTAAGCATAGAGCCTATGGAATGTTTTGGTGGAGGAATGTTCAGGATATCATTCAGTCTCCCTTGCTATTTTGAAATGACCCAGTTATTTGAAGAAGGCTGATCAGTCCCATAGATATCACTTGTTTCATTAGCAAAGCTGCACATTTCACATAGTGGACCAAAGATGAAACAAGATGGATCTTTCTAGGGATACCAAAAGACAGATTTTATGGTATGAGCAGATCCACTTAAGAGCAGTGTGAATATCTGTGCTACCTTTATGTCACAAAGCCCCTTATAATTGAGTGTATCTAATAGTATAAAAAAGGAATAGGTTTAGCAGAAATGGTATCATTTCTGTTGTCAGTTTTGAAGTATAGTTCAGTGGTGATAAGGATGTTCCTGTTGCCATATAAGGATGACAACTGGACCATATCGATACTTGCTGAGAAAATATATGGCTAGGAGGATTAGCAAAGAGGAATGGTCATCTTGGCTCATTACTTCCCTTTCCCCTCTCATTATGACATTCAACTTTATATTTAACATCTATGTTCTCTTTTTCCTGTAATCATTTAGCAGCAGTAGAGAAATTTAGCTAAAATTAGTCTTGAGGTCATTTATGAAAAGCTGTCGGACAAGCAGCTTGTGTTAATTACTTTTAATTGATCTAAAAGAGAGGGTAAGCAGGTGGGGTAACATGCTGTTTCACTTTTTCTTTTCCTAGTAGACAGTTTGTCAGTACCTGCTCAAGCACTTGTCTTTGTCTGGGTTAGTTTTAGGGCATTTCTGAATAGTTGTTCAATTTGCGAAAATTTATTGAGTGTTTGTGACTATTCACAATAGGTATTTCAAAAAGTATTTAGGTAAGCTCTTTATGTCCTTCAAGTCACGTACCTTTGTATGTATTTCAAACCTCATAATTTACAAACAACTATTATGAATAAAGATTGAAGCTAGTTTTTTCCTTTTAAATGGGGAAAACCAAGTACAAATTTCTTCCCGACAGAAGTTATTGTTAATGTCTTTGCTCAAAGTCAGCTAATTTTTCAGAAAATGCAATGTGTTAAAATAGTATATTGAATCTCCTTTTGATATTGCTATTGTTGCTATTATTGTTTTAAAACATTCTGCTTAGACACACAAGATTCACTTTTCCCTGTACAGAAAATTTGTTTCATATGCAAAATTGGGAGGGGGTGGATATCAAACCATCTGTATTTCTGTGCAAAATAATTTCCCAGGATAGGATTGAGCAAACATCAGGAGAAATATCTTAAAATCTTGCTGGTATGTTGATCTTCCCAGCACAACTTCTTGACTATCAGAAAACCCTTTTCTTGGTCAGGTAATGATGATCATAATTCTTTCCCTATAGTTGCATAAGTATCTAATCAAATTTTTAAAAAGTAGTTTAAAAAACTGTAAGAAGAACCATAAAAATCCCATACTTTTGGTATATCATTTAGAATCACTTAGTTTAATTTTTCTCTGAATCTTTTCCCACCTGCTTGTATAAATCCCAAAATTCCCAGTGTGAACATGTCTTGACTTTAGGTTCCATTTCCATTTTTATCATATTCCTGTTTAATTTTTCAGAACAGTAGGCACTTTTATGAAATTTCTAGCATTCTCAAAAGGAAAGTGTGGTATATACTATATGTCAGTGGAGAAGAAGTAATGAAATGGCACTGCCTTTTATGAATATATAATATTTAAAATCCACAACTAAATAACTGTTCACTATTGTCACCTGAGGTTATCTCTAGGATGAGGTCTTTAGGATGGAAGTACTTTAATGCTGCTCTTTTTCTCTGGAAAAAAAAATGTTAACAATCTATATTGGGAGAAAGATAGAAATGGTTTCACCAAAGTGGATTCCCACTTTACCACTGATAGTAACAAGAACTAATGTAAATAATTATAGAACACCCCTGAAAATCAGAAAGTGCAACAGAGGGCTCTTTCACACAGAGGAGGCAAGCATAATTAAAACGTAATTAAACTGAGGTAATAACACGATCGGGGAGACGATTATCACACCCCTGCATGCTTCTCCCATTCATGTCCCATGTATAAACTGTAATGGACATGTCATTGGGTAATAATAGGAGTTTCCTAAGTTGTTGCTCATAAAGCATGGTTTCCAGACCCTTCACTGTTTTGGTCACCCTCCTTTGGACACGCTCCAGTTTCTCAACATCTTTTTTGAATTGTGGTGCCCAGAACTGGACACAGTATTCTAAGTGGGGCCTGACCAAAGCAGAATACAATGGCACTATTACTTCCCTTGATCTAGACACTATACTTCTGTTGATGCAGCCTAAAATTGCATTGGCCTTTTTAGCTGCTGCATTGCACTGTTGACTCATGTTCAACTGGTGGTCTGCTTGGACTTCTAGATCTCTTTCACACGTTCATTCAGGTGTCCCCCATCCTATATCCTATAACTGAATGGAGTTGTTCAGTGTTAACCCATGGGGCTGTTGCTGTTCGGTTAAGGTTCACCCTTAAAAAATGGCAACAGCAGTCATAGCTGAAAAGTTTATCACATAAAGGTGCCTTTCTGGTGGGAAATGTGCCTTTACTCATGTGAAACGTATGTGCCATTACATTAAGGAAAAACATATGCCAAACATGTGTGCTGAGGTCTATACAAATGCACAGTGACAAGGAGCTGACATTTTGCCAAGTGATAAAGTAATCCATGTTTGGTTGACACTGTTCCTCCCTTTTCACAGGAATAAGTAGGAAACTATATTCACCAATTAGGTAATTATTTAAAGGACAAAACTGAAATATCCCATTGCCCAATACAAAAAGTGCTGAACTATGTAATTTAAAAGCAAATCTCAGATTCGTTGTTCTTTCTCTATCAGCACTTCTTTTTCTGTTCTTTTTCAGTGTGACTGTTTCTGTTAGAGGCTTTTCAGTAAATTAGTTTGGCGGCTAGTCAGCCGGCGAGGAAGGGGAATTGTTCACACTGGGCACTAACTGAAAAGAAACATAACTCACAATATGGAGAAGCGAGCTTTGAAATTGCACAAATTATTCCATTTTATATTTTAATTAGTTTGAATTAGCAATGGGAATAGGTGCATAAAATGATCCAGTGAAGGGTGAAATGGGAAAAGGGATATGGTATGGTGTATCACTTTATTATTATGAAGTTTGCAGGGAGTGAATATAAGAGACATGCACACCCTCTTGGCTGTTGAGTCTCTCATCCAGCTGATTCATGAAGATGCAATAGGGAAGTGCAGAAAGTTGTACTAGGCAGATCTGCTCACTGGTTCACGGAGGACAAAGGATCACTTGTTACCTGGAAGTTCTTTTTTTCTCCACTGAGAGCAAAATATTTCTTTAACAGGGTCCATTAAATCATGTTGACATTACTGGCATGTTCCCAAGAAAGCTATTCCAGATGGAATGTTTTTTGAAGGGGTAGCATCCAAATGCCATTGTAGAACACTAGCATTCAGTGGAGAGAGAAAAAGAAAGTGGAGTAAGAAGTAAGAAGGCAGCAAGAAAAAAGAAATATGCCAATGATATCAGGGTTTGTGCTTGTTTATTCATTTTTACAAAAATAATCAGTTTAACACAGAATAGCCAATACATGAACCTTCACTCATCTCTGTTTAGGATAAGAAATTTATACACTTAAACAAGTAGGTTCTTCAAATATGGAGGATGGTACTTTGTAGGCTTGATTACAGATGAATTAATTCAATAAAGGAAGATATAGTTCGGGGTTTGCAAGACCTGGCAGAATTGTTGATGAATGGGACTCTTGGAAGTCTCTTATTCATTGGGTTAGCATAAACTAAAACTGACTTTATGTCAAATAGCAGCAACAAATTTACAAGACAAGTATACCTATAAAGATTTAGTGGATCTTAGACAATAATCTTCAGATTTTAAACACTTTAAATGCAAAATCTACATCTACTTCAGAATCCTCTCTAAAATATAAGAAGATTCTGAAGTAGTTGTAGCTAATAACGTTTTTGAAATAGTGGTTGTTTATTGTAATTTACGTGAGATTTTTCCAATTATTTTTCTCCTTCAGTATTGCTTGCCATATATGTATCCTATACCAGGATGTGAATCATGTAGGTCTCCAGATGTTGGAATTCAACTACCTGGAGCCCTAGACAACATAGCCAGTGAAGCAGAATGCTGGGAGTTGTAGTCTTAAAAAATCTAGAGTGCTATGTGATTCACATCCCTGACAGACACATTTGGGAGGCAGGATTGTTCTACAGAGAGCCAGCATGGTATACTGTTTTGAATGTTGGACTAGGAAACTGGGAGATGAGGGTTCAAATCCCCATTCAACCATTGCAACCCACTGGCTGACCTTGGGCAAGTCATACTCTCTTCAGCCTCGAGGAAGGCAAAGGCAAACCCACTCAAAACAAATTTTGCCAAGAAGACTCTATCCTAGGTTCACCTTAGTGTTTCTATAAGCCATAAATGACTTGAAGGCACACAAAACAATTGTCTTACCATTTAGATTTAATTTATTTAATATAATATATGCAAAAGAGTATAGAAGCACTGACTTACTTGATCAATGGCATGTTGGAATTTGTGGCAGATACAAGACTAGTTCAAGATATTTTTCTACCTGAGGCAAAGAACAAGACAGTGGACACTTTCTTGTTCATCTACACTGATAGTTAAATATTTTTTCTTTCTTTCTTTCTTTTTTTAACTACTGGTAGTGAGACAGCATCCTTCACTGCACCTGACAGCAGCAGACTAAGGGGCTTGACAGACCAGTCCTAAGGGGTGGCTTGAAGTCACACCTTTTAGTGCTGGATTGGGGCTGCACCAACTACATGCCATGGCCCCGATCTTGCCTTTCCAGGGCACAAAAAGGAGCCACAAAAAGCGGCTCCTTTTTGCACCCCGGAAAGGGCACCATAGTTGCCAGCGCAAAGCTTTTTTGTGCTCCTTTCATGCTGCATCATGTAGATGCTATATGCCATGTGGTGTGGCTCATGGTGTCATGCTGGCCTAGGGGTGGAGTCAGAGTGTGGATGCCATGCCCTGACTCCATCCCCAGACTGGTCTTAATGGCGAGTATATACAGCCCCATCATAGGCCCGGTTCAGATGGGTGCGATAGGACGCCCTCGTCACGTGCGAGGGGCGGTGCTTCTAGATGCCCCTTGCCCCTTACATGTGACGAAGGCATCAAAATGGCGGCGCCCTGTACAGATGGGTGCCACCATCATTACATGATGGACACCTAGTGTCCACATCTCACAGTGCCATTATGACATCACAAGTGTGCCATTGGTGCACTGCGGAATCATAATTGCGCCGCAAGAAGATCTCGCTTTTTGCGGGTTCTTTTTAGTCCATGGGGAAGTCCCACGGTCTGGAGGCTGCGACTTCCCCGCAGACGAAAGGTAGGCGCCAGGAGACCATCCTTTTTGGATGGTCTGTCCTGCGCCTTAGGAATCATGGTGCTGGCCACATGGTACGTTCTCCTCTCGCCCAAGACTTTCCTGAAACATCCTAACTTCTATCACTGGAGATGACTGTTTCACTTTGACTAATAGGAGGGCCAGCCCCAGACAGACTACATGTACTTCTCAGTCTGTTTCCTTAACACCAAGTTAGCTTTCATTTTTTGGAAGTTTTCAGAGCTGAGATTACATGTCTAAAGCTAAAATGCGGTTAGCTGGTCCAGTCTATATTCACTCCTCAGGGAGCAGGGGTGGGGGTAGGGACATGGGGAGATGGTTGGCTTATGAGTGACCCTAGTCTATTCACCACAGAACCTTGGACATTCTTCAGGAGCCGCTTGATAACTTTGGCATCTCTTGGCGACTGTGCTGAAGAAAAGCAGCTCCATTAATAATCTTCTATTTATTTTAGCAGTCCGGGAATGTGCCAGGCAGACTAAACATTCTGGCTTCCCCCCTCCACCTCAAAGCCATAGGAGTAAGGAAGTGAGGAAGGCAGGGTGCCAGCATCAACAGTGCCCACTGCTAAGCCTGCAACTTTAAATCTGCCAAGTTACTAGTGTCCCTGCTGAGAGTGGAATGTAGCACTCACCAGCCCTTATATAGTGGATGTCAGATAGGGCATAAATAGTAGTACCGTGAGAATCTTTTGGGGTCTTAGACACACAAATTTAGATTTCCACTTTGGTTGGGAAGGGCAGGGAAGCACTTTGGTTGGCAGCATTTGCCATTAGTTACATAAGCTTTGAGCTTCATTTTCTCCCAAAGGTAGCAGTCAGCCACTTCACAAATGTGTTATGGTACTTGGCAATGACCATATGCATATTTATAATAATAAAATAATAACAATAATAATTTATTTCTATTTCCTGTCTCTCCCTGCGGATCGAGGAGGGATTACAGCAGTTTTTAGGATATTGGTCTGTAAGACATGCATTGGAAGGTCTGTCAGAGGTTGCCTCCAGATATCAAATAGCACTGAATGTATGCATGGCTATTCCTGCATTGCTATTATTTCCCATAAACTTCCCTTTATGTCAAATAATATAAGATGTGTGTGTGATTAGTACTGCATTGCTATGAATTCCAAAAAAAAAAAAAATCCCTTTATGACATTCATAATAATAATAATAATAAAAACTTTATTTATATACCGCCCTTCGCAAGCATCAGGGCAGTTTCCAACATGTATTCATACAATTTAAAACAATAATACAAAGAACACTTTAAAACCATCAGTACAATTACATAACTGCGCCAGATCTAGATGTCTCAATATGGCTAACAGGGGAATCAGGGGAGGGGAATTCACAGATTTTCACAGAGGGGATTTTTACAAAGGAGCTCTCAGACAGGCCTAAGGATAAGCCTGTCTGAATAAGAACGTCTTTAGCTCCTTTTTGAATTGGGCCAGGGAGGTTGCCGAACGGAGCTCAGTAGGCAGTGTGTTCCAGAGGATGGGGGTCGAGGTCGAGAAGGCCCTTCTGGTGGTCTTCTGTAATCTAACCTCTGGAACTTTCAATAACTGCTGCCTACTAGATCTGAGAGTGCGGGGCGGATTGTATAGAGAGAGGCGGTCCTTCAAGTACTCTGGGCCCAAGCCATTTAGGGCTTTATAGGTCATAACCAACACCTTGTATTGCGCCCGGAAGCGAACAGGCAGCCAGTGTAGGTCTTTTAAGACCGGTGTTATATGGCTGGAAAACATGTGGCTGTATTAGTAAGTTTGCTCCCAAAACCTGCAACAATTAGAGAAAGGAGCAAAGAAAGCCACTCCCCCCCCCCCCCCCCCCCCCCCTCGCAGATTGAGCCACATTGCTAATTTATGTAGTAAGGAATTGAATTTTTCCTGCAAGCTATGGATTACAGGCATTTTACAGACTTCTAAGCATGTTTGGGTGAGGTGAACACTAAGAACTCATGAAGTCTTTGGGAATAATCAAAGGTGTCTGAGACTGCAATATTTGAATTAAAAATGACAAATGTAACATAGGCTGAATCCTATACACATGGTACCCAAAAACAGGGCTAGCCCTAGAATTTTTGCTTCTTGAGGCAATGGAGAAGGTTGTGCTTCCTGCTTTTTCATGTAGAGAAGCTAGAAGGCACTACCATTACATCTTACTTCAGCAGTGAGCACTGCACCCAAGGGCAGTAGCCTCATAACTCATAACTCTACTATGCTATCTACTATTCAACAATTACTACCATTCTAATTGTTTACTGGCTCTGAATCTAGTGTTTCCTTGAAAAGCACTGCTTCTCTCCATCACATCTGTGTCATATCTTTATTTAAGTTCCTCTCAAATGTAGAGATTGGTCTTGCTTAGTTCATATTTTGCAAAGCTTTATGAAATGTTTAGTGTGTGTGTGTGTGTGTGTGGGCCAACACTCTCATAGTCAGAACAGATCTGGCGGTTCTTCCTCACTTAGACATAACTCTCTCACGACATGAGCCATTTTGTACCAGCAAATTTGATTCTCTTGTGCTCATGGAAAGTTATACAATTGGGCAAGGCTACCATCTAAAATCCAATCTTCCTGCCGTGATTGCTCGTCTCCCCTTGTTGGACAAAATTGTGCTATTTCCGTACACCCCAAAGACAGCAGGAAAGAGATTATGCGTCAGATTATGGTTATCTTCCAACTCTGAGGAATGTCAGCCCAAAAGAGAATTTGTCAGGGCACTCAACTGCAGAGGAGTCACTACTAGCATTTTAGAATAAGCTGGGAGCTGGAGCATGAAAGGCTGCTTTACATGGTCTTCAGCAGAGGTGAAATATTATTCCATATTTATGTTGCTGACACCGAGGCACTGGTGTGTGTCACAAAAGAGGGGGTGGAAGATTGGCAGGCATAAGAGGAAGTCAAAATACAATCTTTCATGTAAAGTCATACAGACTTTGAAACTGGGCTGGCTGGTTTATGTACATTCTGAGAGAAGATAATAAGGTTCTGCTGATAAAGTCTGCCATCAAAGGCATGGATAAATATATACTGTGGACACAGTTTGCCAATCCAGTTTTTCTATAAGTTTATATCTTTTCTTATGTATTCTTTCAATTTTTTTTCTTAGTATAACTGTTTCTTTGTAATGACAATCAAGTCAAACTTCAGCAAGCATTTGTAGCTTCTCTATTCTTTCCAATGTCAATCCTTTTTGACATCAGATCTGATTCCACTTCTAGAAACTGCACTGTTGTGATACATTGAAAAATATTGGACAATTATTACGGTAATGTTTAGGATTTGGAAAAGTCTAGCTACTGTAATTTCTGCATCTCCCTAAATACCCTATGAAGCTTATGATTCTAACATCAATTAGAACACTGCCATGAATATACAGTATTACTGTCAGGATTTCTTTCTCATGTAATCATCCCTATATGCTAAAATATTTAGTAGTTTGTTTGTTCATTCTGGGGAATTAAATTGGTATCCAGGGAGAGCAGAGGCTTTTTGGCAGTGCCTCCCTTTTTGGGAAACACTATCCTCTGAAACATCAGCAAGTCAAGATTGTGGGGAGTTTTAGGAATAAGGAAACTACTGTATGTTTCACAAAAAGTATTTGAAGTATAGTAGGCTGAATTTTGAGTGGACATGTGTGGTCCTCCACTAGATCCATTTCAGACTGAGTAAAGACACAAACACAACACACACACACACACACACACACACATATATATATATTTATGAGTTCAAATTGATCTGATTTTTACATTGTCCACTGTCCTTCACATTTGTAAAACATGGGGTAGAAAGGAAAGCTCATGGCAACTCTGCTTTCAAGATCTGAATAGCACTGTAAGTAGCGAGCATATGCAGCAGCTAGTGGCAGCTGGTGGTTGTGATTGTAGTAGGGCAGTGACTCCATTGGAGGCTTTATCACACAATTTAATGAATTTAATGAAGCAATCTCTAATGAACCCTATCCCTAAAAGTAAGTTCAGCATCTTCATTTAATTTATTTCATTTAATATTCAAACTAAAATCTGAAGCAAATTCACCACTCCATGACAGTGGAGCTACCAGTCGCCACCAGCAGAAGCATCCAGAAATGCTAAGAACCATGGAAAATTAATGTTGATGTAGAACAACTGCATTTTCTGACTGCAGCTGGTGATATTTGCTGTCTCCTAGACCTTAAGCTAGAGCAGAGTTTTATGGCTGAGACATTGTGCACTACTCCTATAAGCATATTCATGCATTGAGTCCCTGCTACTCCCACACATTTAGTAGGGTCTCTTGACACTGTGGGAGTGACATAGTACCATGGCACAACATTCAGTGTCATAACAATTAGCCATGCTTTGGGCGTGCCTATTAGTACTGCTGTGTAACATCAGGAATCTTAATAGTTTTGCTCTTCCTTCTGTGCTGTGTGTTAGGAGTTGATAGGAGAGTAGCTTGTGTATATCACAGTAGCATAGTGCCAGTATACCTGTGGTACAAGATCTGCCAGCATATTTTTTTATGCATTAGGAAAACAAAATATAAAAATTATTTTATTAGTTCTATTAGGTCATCCAGACAAAATACTGTTGAGTCCCTGTACTTGGTGTACTTCATACAAATTTTGCCACTTAGAAATCACTTTTATACAGAGCATTGAAGAAATTCTGTGTGTACACCCCTGATAAAAACAGAGGTGCGTGTCCATGTGTGTGCACGTGCACATTAAAAATCATAATAGGGTCATTATCTAGTAGGGTTATCACATAAGATGCATTACATGTGTGATAATTTAAAAAAAGAATAGAACTGACTTCTCAGCACGGGATCAGCCTTGTGTGAAATGGCCCTCGGCCACTGGCTCCATATGAACGATACATCTCAACTATGATCAGATTCTGTAGTAATGTGAGGGGAATGGCAAATGTCATTTAACTTTCCCAATGCTGATTTGTGATTTTACACTCATCCTTAATGGCCTGGCTTGAAGATGGAGTGGGTTCCTGTAACTCTGAGGGTCAGCCGAAATCAAGCTGTAATTCCATAGAAGGCCAGGCTTTATTTCATTGTGCAGTCTGTGTGTAATTACATTGATGGCAGTGGCATAACGCACTTGAATTATTGGCAATGTAGAAGAAAGCAGCATTTCCTTTTGGTCCTTGTTGTTACTGTCTCTGGAACAAGATATGTAGGCCCTAGGCAGGAATGTGTAAATATAGGTAGAAAACCACTCTCGGATAATAAAACCTAGGGAAAGGAGGATTTACCTTCCCATTCTGAAGCCTTCTAGGAGAGTTTGAGGTGAATTCATTCCAGTTTATTGCATTCTATTTGTGTGTTTCTCGTGATTTTGATGGCATGTAGTATTGTATTTGTTGGAGGAGCTGATTGTGCTATTAGTCTTGAATATGATCCTATGATCTTGTGTTAAAAAAAACAACAACTATGCAGGGTTTTTTTTAAAAGTAAACTCCTGTGAAAATTGCAATTAATAAAATGCATACAAAGCAAGACCAGAAAACAGCAAGCAAAATAAGTCAATTCAGCTGTGTATTGCTTGCCCTTTCAGCCTCCTTCTGTGTATAATTTGGAGTAACGGTGCCCTTAAACAAATTGTCTGAAGTAACATCTATGAGAACGGTGTGTTATTTGACATTTTCTCCATTGGCTGGGATTGTCCATGCTGAGGAATTAGATCCCATTCAGAGTCATGTTTGGTTAGGCCCTCATTTGCTGTTTAATTAGTGATGTGCCAGCTCCTGTTGTGTGAAACAGGATTATCTTGGCCCTTTCTTGTTTGGAGTCCATTATGTTTGCTGAAGTTTATGTGTGCATCTGCTGCATTGGTGGACTTATTGGAATAATTCCTAATAAATAGTTGTGTGCACAAAGGCTTGCTTTCAGATCCAGACCACACACAGTCACTGCTGTTTTTTCTAGAGATTGTGGACTTTAGAAAAGTTGGAAAACCTAGTGTCAATAGTACTAGAAATATAATAATTGCATCATGTTAGCATTGCTGTGATCCTGGGTTCTTTTTCTCCCTTATTAAATATTCTTACTGATATAGAGGCAGCACAAGACATTTCTCAATGGCTATCATATCATCCACTCTCAATTTTGTAAACAAAGGAGATAGGAAGCCAGAATGACTCACTTTACTTCATACAAGGTGTATGGAGTTACTCTGCTTTTCTAGCTGTTCCATTTTTTATAAGGATTTCATTATAAGATTTAATACCAATACTAAAGGCTAAACTAATAATTGCAGACTTTGGCGGGTTACAAACGGCCCTCAAGGGGCCGTTTTCCCGCCGCCGCCATTCGCTGCGTAGGGAAGCCCCAGCTGCCAGACCACGAGGCTTCCCTGCGCAGCAAAAAAGGAGCGGCGAAATGCCGCTCCTTTTTGGAACGCGGAAGTGGCGCCGCGAGGGGTGGAGTGCGCCCTCGCAACATCACTTCCGCCGCGACACGTCTGGACGCACAGCGTCCAATACGTAAAAATGGCGGCGCCCATGTGGATGGGCACAGCAAAAAAGTACGCGCTCCGCACGTACTGGGAGGAAGGGCCGTCAGGAAGGTAAGAACCTTCCTAACCCTAATACGGCCCTTCCTAACCCTAGTACGCGCAGAGCGCGTACTTTATGGCGGTTTATAACCCGCCATTGTAAACAAAAATAATAATAGTTATAGCCATATCCCTCATTCTAGAAACAACCTGTCAAGAATCATACCTCTAGGGAAACCTGAATTAAAGGTCCTTGAGTTTTTAAGATTTTTTAAATTCTGGATTTAATGGTCTTAAGTGGGACTCATTAAGTGGGAATGGGTATTATTCTACTTATATCAAATAGTGAGCTTACACTGCTGCATTGGAGGCCCTCCTGCTTATTCTACTGGATAAGATCCTGGTCATCTGTCCTGGTGGCATGACTAGGTGTGTGCTTACATTACAGAATTATAGCTTTTTGATATTGCTTTAACTGTCATGGCTTTCATCCTATAGACTCTTGGGATTTGTAGCTTGGTGATAGACTAGGAATTCTGTGCTAGAGAGCTCTATTCCTTCACCCTAAACTATACCACCAGAGCTCTCTACCAGAAACCACAAATCCCAGGATTCTATAGGATGGAGCCATGTCCATTGAACTGGTCATGCTGCTATAGCCATGTAGTACAGGTACACCTCTACAGAAGGACAGATTGGTGTATCCTGGTAATGGTAATTGGCAGCACTTTCTTTGTCAGCTACTAACTGTTGAGAGATGGGAATTTCTTAAGACAGCTCCTAGACTATACTAAGTGATCAAAGAACAATTGCTCATAGGTACGCATACCATGTTTGCTGCCTTGTGAATTAGCCTCCCAAATTCAGCCATGCCTTGTCTTATCCACTGCCAATTTAAACATGACCTTTGTCTGACTAAATATTGATCTTTAGAACAGGCATACCTTCAGACTGATATTCTGTGTAATTCACTCAGTACCTGCTACATTTGTTATTTTAAAATAGAGTCCGATTCAGACAAACAAATTCATACAATATTCACAAGATGATAATCTTGTCGCATATGGATCTCATTGGTAGGATTATTATTATTATTATTATTATTATTATTATTTTAGTTTTGTAGACTATGGCAGGGTACAGACCGCCAGAAAGTGGTGGCCGGGAGCTGCCTCTCTTTTCTGCGCAGCCATGCCGCAGCAACGCAATTGCATGGTGCGGCTACGCAGAAAACAAAGGAGCTCTGAAAGCGGCTCCTTTTAGCGCTGCCGCAAACTGCTGGCAGCGGCGCGAGCATGTCGTTGCTGCACGGGTCTATCTGGACGGCACGCAGCAGTGACGTTACAGCTGTGCACGCCGTGTATACGGCACCGCGCAGCGATGACATCCTGGTGACGTGCTAGGGTTGCAGGGCATCTGGAAACGGCTCCCTGAGGCCACCCTAGCACGTCACCAGGATGTGCTAAAGGGCCCATCTGGACCGGGCCTGAGTCTGTTTCATCAGATGAATGGAGTGAAGTGCCTATGGATGACCATTTATACTAATGTACAATCAGGTTGTGTGTGTGAATAGTAACAGAAATGCAACTCCTGTGGGGGATGATGATGGGGTAACAAGTTCATGACCATCATAGGGGGAATGGAGTGGGAGAAAAGATATTGCTTCAAGCTAAGGTGAGTTAACTACCATTAAGTCAACATCAACATATGATGACCGTATGAATAAGAGACCTCCAAGTCACCTTATCAATAGCTTTACTCAGGTCTTGCAGTCTCAGGGTTGTAGTTTCCTTGATTGAGTCCCAACTGGAATGTGGTCTTCCTCTTTTTCTACTGCCTTCTGCTTTACCAAGCACTATTGTCTTTTCTAGTGAGTCATATCTTCTCATGGTATGTCCAAAGTCAACAGTTTCAGTTTAGTCATCTTGGCTTCTAAGGAGAGTTCAGGCTTTGTTCTGGGATCCATTTATTTGTCTTTATAACAGTCCATGATATCAATTTGTATGTACAGTTTGTACAGTACGTACACTTCTCCAGCACCACATTTCAAATGAGTTGATTTTTCCCCTGTCAGCTTTCTTCACTGTTTAGCTTTCATAACCATACATAGAAATTATATTCAATTATATATCTTGGCACTTCAAGAGCTTACCTAGTTCTTTCCTAGATGCTCTTCCAGGTCCTAAGGTCCTTCTGATTTCTTTACCAATTGAGGACATGTTACACAGGCCAAATAAAATGGGCTCAGGGCAAACTGTCCAAACTATATACGGGACTATTGGGGCCAAATCTAGGCCTTTTTATCACATCAGGGCTTTAATTCAGAGGGAAAAAAATGGGATTTATTCCAGATTTGAGCAGAAAATCCAGAGATTTAAGCATGTATGTGGACTATGCTCCCTAGTGACATCAGTGTGATGCCAGGGAGAAATATGTACATTTGCATGTGTGGTGGAGGGGGGGGATGGAAATGCCACAACCATGTGGCCACACATACTGTGATTTATCAGACTGGAGTGAGTTTGAAAGGGTATGGATACCTCTGTCAAACCACCTTGGCCTGTGTAGACAAGCCCATGGTCACCACAAATAAGTTTAACTTGAAGCTAAGCTATATTTTCCTGTCAGTGTAGATGCGCTCAGAGCTAAGGTATGGAAAACCTTGAACTATTTCAATTCCTTTATCATCTACTTTAAAGTTATGTAACTCATCTGTGGTCATTATTTTTTGTTTTCTTAATGTTCAACTATAAACATGCTTTTGACTGATTTTGCTACATCTCTCTTTGCTATTAATGTCACCGTTGTTCTTTTTAGATTTTTCATTTACTGAGTAAATATGTAATTTACTCAGGACTGTCTAATTATCCAAGATGCCCCATTCCTGTCTGGTTTTGCTCACGCACCTCAATTATTGTAATGCTCACACATTCAATTTCCTGTTTTATTTCCAGCTCTCCCTGATCCATGCTTCCCACATTCCACATTCCTATAATATGTGTTGAAGAAGAGGTAACAGAAGAAACCTTTTTTTTTTTTTTTTTTTGGTAGCGTGGACACTTGAAGCTGTGTGGGAAGACATGTCTTCCACTCTGAAAGCATTTCTAAAGAGTGAGGTATAAATACAACAACAACAATGTCTCTGGGGAAAGAGTATAGGTGTTCAATTATTGGAAAGAGTCCTTTGTCTTGGAGTGGCTCTTTTAGTTAAAATCTCTCCTTTTCTCAGTCCAAACCAGTCCAGAGCCTCTTTAAGTCCCTACATATGCACCAGCAGTGCCCTTCTGTGCCCCAATGAAAGACTGAGAATCCCTCCTCTCTAAGGTGAAGCTTCTTGTTTGCACCTGGTCACATTGGGAGCAGCAACTGAGCAGCAACTAAGGCAGGTTACACACCGCCATTAAAGTACGGAGTCAGACCGTACTAGGGTTAGGAAGGTGCGGTGCTTCTGCACCTCCCTAACCCTAGTACGGACTGAGTCCGTACAAAATGGTGGCTCCCCTTCCACAAGGGGGCAGCCATGACGACGTCACAACCGCGCCCCCTCTATACAGGGAGGCGCGGACGTGACGTCATCGGTCCACACCAGGGCGCTAAGTGCGCCCTTTCCGCGGACCAGGAAGGAGCTCCATTTCAGAGCGCCTTCCTGGTTCGCAGCGCCACTTTGCCTCGCTGGGCGCAGCCTTCAGACAGCTGCGCCCAGCGAAGCAAGGGAGAAAGGGGCCAAGCGGCCCCTTTCTCCTTCTCCCCGCCGCCGTGGGGTGTCCTTGGGGCTTGAAGCCCCAAGGACACCCCTTTCCAGGCTGCAGGGAAGCGGCGTTTTGCCGCTTCCCCGCAGCCTGAAAAGTGGCGGATCGGGGCCTCAGCGACTGCCATTCTGACAGCTGAGGCACCGATACACCGGGGAAAGGGGCGGGTACAGCCCGCCCCAAATGGGAGATCTGTAACCCACCTAAGACTCTTGCCTGTTCCAGCCTTTGCTGCAAGACCAGCTCGAGGAAGAAGTTTCTCAGTCACTGCTCAGCCAGCTGCTCCCAAGGCAAATGGAGCAGCGACTGAGATTGGCTGTTTTGAATTTGCAGTAGAACAGTAGACCTAATATCAAAAAAATTCCCCGGGGGGGAGGACTGGGGTTGTTGCACAAGAGGAAAGGGGGTGGTAGCTCGAAAAAGCTTTGGGACCACTAGGCTAGAGTATGTGTAGCATGTGTAGCATGCCAGGAAACCATTCTCCCTATTGAAAGCACTGACAAGGAATGGGGTTTGTGGTTCTCTCCTAGCTCTGCTATTTCTCTTTCCACTCTCTTCTTGAAGTTTTTTGTTCAAGGACTACTGTTCTGAGTCCCAAGATGGAATGTCCAGGAAGGTCGAAGTGTGTTGCAACTAGTTTTGTTTATTCCTATTCCTAATGTTTGATTTATGTCAGTTTTTGCACTGGTGCAGTGACAGTCCTGTTTGCCCAATGTAGACTGCTGAAGGGCATTGTTGACAGAGGATGGCATATATCACCTTAGAGTATGAGCAAGTTAAAGTACATCTAATAGTGTAGGTGATGTGATTAGGTCCTATGATGACATTTCTTGAGTAATGTGTGGGCAGAGTTGGCATCTGGATCTGTGGCAAGGTCTTGTACATATCTCCCCATCCATGTTGTATGCTCTTCTGTAGTAACTGTTTGAAATTGGGAGGCTATCTGTAGTCCATTAAAAGCTGACTGTAGGTAAATAGGACAGTGGAAGATTAATTGAGACCATCCCTGACAAATCAAGACAGTTGGAGGGTATGCATCTACAATAATAATCAGCCTATGACATAGTTTCTACAGAACCTTATGCTACTTGTATATGATTCTGTGGTATCTTTTTAAAAAAAAACCAAAATGAAAGCAATTGTCTCCACCCCTATTAACCCAGAAGTGTTTCTGTCTAATGAAAGGTGGATAATAGAGATAAGACTGATGACATTTAGCTGTGATGTACAGCAAAGGATTATGTCGTATAAACTCCACAAATAACAAATAAAAATGCATGTGGTGGTGAAGATACAAATGCAGTCTAAGGAAAAAAATTCCAGTTTGTTTAAAGGACATGGAGCTTTTATTGTTTTGCATTCTCTTCATCTCTTGCCTGGCCCAATGAGTATATGTTGTCCTTTGCATATAATGAGTGCTTTGAATGTTTAATACATTTTTTAAAATGCTAACTAATCTTTCTTAATGTTCCACAGTTGCATGTTCTGTAATTGAATGTGTTTTATTTAGAAAATAACATTTAGTGGCACTTTGGATTTCCAATTATTTTTCAATTGGACTTTGAGGGTCTGATTGCTTTGTCGTTTCGATATGCACAAAAGAGGGAAACATCAGAGAATGCAAACAGCAAATTATTTCCAGAGCTGATTACTAAGGGAGCTGATAAAATGGGATGACACAGAGCCAAACAGATTTTATGGGCCTATCCTACAGAAGGAAATGGAAGTTTAACCCAGGGATGAGTTTGGTTCACTGCCCAAATTCCTAGAAAGAAATTGCAGTTGCATAGAAAGAAGAGACAAGACTGATACAGGTGTGACCTTCTATGTCTGTTGACACAATGAGACCTAGTTTTCCTATCTGTGTTTTGGGATATTATTGCAACTGCTAATGAATTGATAGTGCAAAGGTTATACCATATTTGGCTGAATTCAAGTGAACACAAAATGTCAGGCTACAGCTCGACGTTTATGAGCATTAAAACAATCAAACTGAGAAATAATATGAAAACTGTTTTAGAATTTCTCCAGCTGATAGTTGCTTATGGCAATGCATGAAAGGTGATAAACTGTGAGAGATGCTCAGTGTAACCCTAATTCAAAAATGTGCTGTCTTGAGGGAGATAAGGTTAGGAATAAGTTATTCTTTTGGCACTAGATCCTATCTGAATTTGGAAACTAAGCAGGATCTGCCCTGGTTAATACTTGCATGGAAGACTGCCAAAGAAAACCAGGTGCTGTAGGCTGTACAGTATTTCAGAAGAAGGAACTGGTAAAACCACCAATGAGTATTCCTTGCCTAGGGAAACCCTATGAAATTCATGAGGTCACCATATATCAATAAGCAACTGAAAGTTACATACACACACAAGGGTGCTGCATCCAGTCGATCTTGTTAACTGTGCTGTAGGCATGGGAGATTATCAAACACAGACAGGATAGGGATGGGATCCCATCATGACTGTGATAGCACAAAAGGCTTTTAAATCGTAGTGACGAGCCCGCCATTAACCCATCATTAAAGTGACATTGCAATAACTCGAATGTCCATTAATGCAAAATGCCAGCCAATGTCACTTTAAGGATGGACTAATGATAGATTAATGATAGAAGGCAGTTGCTCAGGTAGTTAAGACGTTGACTTTGTTGATTGCAAGATTGGCAGGTTTGCAGTTTGAGGCCTGAGTGCTGCATGATGGAAGTGAGCTCCTGTCACTAGACCCAGCTTCTGCCAATCTAGCAGTTCAAATGCAAGTAAATAAATAGGTACCACTCCATTGGGAAGGTAAATAGCATTCTGTGCAGTCATACTGGCCACATGATCACAGAGTAGTCTTTGACAATGCTGGCATTTCAGCTTATTAACGGAGATGAGCACTACTCCCTATGGTCAGACACGACTTGACAACGTTGTCAATGCAGAATACCTTTACCTTTTCTTAAATGATGGGTTAATGACGGGATTGGCGTTTTGTCTACTGAAAGTCTTTTGCATGATCTCCGTCATTTGTGCTTTTCAGACAGATTAATGATGGGATCTGTGGAACGTCATCTGAAGGTCCTTCTCGCAATCACGCAGGAAGGAGGAGATATGAATGGGACATGGATGGGATAACCCCCTTGTGATAATCCCCCTGGTATCCCTCCACCCCATTGCCATACCCTCCATCAATTAAACACCTAATCCCTTTGTTCTTCCCCCCAACATCCATGTACCTTGTCTGGCACATTTTTGTAAACAAAAGAGTTTGTCATAGTGGCATACTAGAGGCACAGAGGCAGTCATAGTGTCACTGTACCACTCCTGAAATAAAACTGAGCTCACCAAATTGCCATTGTCCACAATATACTCCTGTAGCCTAGCAAACCGCTGTATGGATTGTTCTAAAACTCAAAGTGATTTGTTTATGGCTATCTTTTCAGTCAATCTCAATAATGAAATTACTAATTAATGGTGCGTACTGCACTGCATGTGGGGGTTGTAGCACACAGCTGGTCTCATGAAGATTCAATAACCTTGGACTGGCAGCTTTGGCCATTACTGTAGCTTGCCCATTTGCAAAAAAGCAGACTGGCAAAATGGTATTTATATTATTAATACATAGAAATTGTTCTAGTCTTGAAAACTTTTTCTTAAAAATGAAAAAGAAAAATCTAAGCCAATTTACCTAGGAGTAGTTTAGAAAATATAATCCTGCTAAGTCATCAAGAGAATTTTACCACACACCAGGTGCAAATATATAGTAAAGTGAATGCTAAAATGGTTTGTTAACCCCCCCTCCCTAATTTGCTTCAGAAAGATCAAACATAGTTGTCGATATTAAATGTCTGCTGTTGGAACAGGTTGCCATATGATACATTTTAATTTTGTCAAAGTCTGATGTGTTGGCCTGCATACATGTGTCCTGAACTGAGTTACAGATGCCTTGATATCTCTTGGTTCTTTTAAATATTCTCATACCATCCCATACCCAATTGAATTTTTTGTATCTAGACTAAATTGAGTTTTCTATCTGAAAAGGGGGACTGGACAAATTATTGCTTTCAATCAATTATTCTGAAATTGTCTGGGATGCTCTCATTATTCTAATTCATATAATTCTATATGACTTAGAATTCTTCCTTGAATATACTATTTAGATCCATCCATCAGTGATAAAATTGGTACAAACAATTTCTTCCACTGAACTCATCACTTAAGTTCAGTGTTTTGTTGTATCTCGAACAGCCAACAGAGGTCAACAACATAGTGATGTCCTAAGTTGCTTCTGATCAGCCCACTAGTTTATAGCTACAGCCTTTGATAAAATATAAACGTGAAGATCATACTAAACCTGTAGCAGTCTCACTCTTAAGGTTAACGCATTTTCATTGAGATATTTTTTAGATATTTTTTTCTAGGGTGATTTTTTTCAAGGGCTTGAATTTCAGAGGATCTGAGGAATTAAAGTACAAGTGAAATAATATAATTACAACAATAGACATTGTGTAGGCATGAAGATATGATATGATTTGCTTCCAGTTCCTGCATATACTTCTTTTAAATGGATTGTTTTCTCAATGCAGCAGCATACAGGTTCTCCATGACAGAGAAATAAGGTGTTCTCCCACATATATTATGTTTTGGAAGCTTTCATAGTCTTGAAGGAGTCCCCTAGCATTGTTTACAAACATTACTCCTATTTGTCAGGATGAGCCTTGTATTTCTCAGTTAAAAATCCACTTGAAATACAGTATTTTCTGTGGAGATCTGTGCCTGCCCCCTACCACAACATTAATCTTCCATGTAAGGTAATCAAACATCAAGCAGTCTGCTTTCCAGGCAGCTTCTGTGCAGTGGCCAGCTACTGCAGCACTAGTATTTTCTGTGAGGATATCCGGAGAAGGTTCATTTTTCACAATGGTGGTCAGGTTCCTAAATTGCTTTTGACAGCTAGACGATCTGATATATAGAACTGGGCAGAATGACAAACCAAAAGGGGAAAAAAAGTGCTTGAGCAGGAAGGACAAGAGAAGGTAGTTAGAAAATGACACCAAACAGTTATCTACAATAGTAGTGTGTCAGGGGTTCAACTAGACCAAAGGACAGATGGCCAAGTTATGAATTCTCTACTAGTGTAAATTCTTACAGCATCATAATTCTAAGTATCACTGGGAATGATTTATTGATAACATCCAGTGGAATGATTACTATATCAATGTATGTTTGGGGCTATGTATGTATCTATTATGTCGCAGGTTCTCCTCATTTTAAAGATTATGGCAAACTCTCTGAAGACCAGCACCAACCCTACTGTTAAGTAGCATGTGCCAGCATGCCAAGCAGCATATTTGTTTTGTGGGGTGGGGTGGGATTTATAGAATCATAGAATCATAGAGTTGGAAGAGACCACAAGGGCCATCCAGTCCAACCCCCTGCCATGCAGGAAATCCCAGTCAAAGCATCCCCGACAGATGGCCATCCAGCCTCTGCTTGAAGACCTCCAAGGAAGGAGACTCCACTACACTTCGAGGGAGTTTGTTCCACTGTCGAACAGCCCTTACTGCCAGGAAGTTCCTCCTAATGTTGAGGTGGAATCTCTTTTCCTGTTTTGCAACATTAGTTCTCTGGACGTTTCTCCTGAGCCTCCACCTCCAGCCATTCCCCTGTGTTGAAGGAGTTGTGTGTGCCACATAGCCCCTAAATATCTTCTAAACAGTTTTGAATTTTACTTCACTCCAGTTAAATACCAGACATGGACTGAGGACTAGAATAATTTCTTCTCAAGACTACAAAACATCTTAGACCAGATCTGTGCCTATAGTGGCCTTTTTTTCTTCATTTCTCAACCATCATGTTATCACATAAATAATGATCAGGGCCAGAACTGCATTAGACATGATGAAATGATCACCTCAAATGATAGGGCAATGAGTTTGGAAAATTTGGCACTCTTCCATCTTGGTAGGGACTATGGTGCTTGCTCTCCCACCCCAAGCCAGTTAATTAATGAAAGATAGTTAAGCCTAGCTAGTCAAAGCAATGGTGCAGGGAGAGACAGAGACCATGGAAGACTTATATAAATTCAATCTAAAGGATGATGAAATTGAAATACTTAAAGATTTTCCATACCTTGGATCAATCATTGATCAGCATAGAGAATGCAATCCAGAAATCAGAAGTAGACTAAGAAAAAAACCAAGTTCTTTCATAGCTTCCAATCTGAAAGAACTAGACAGGATCATGAAATGCAAAGTTGAACACAAAAGTAAGGATCATGCAAACCATTGTATTTCCCATCTCCATGTATGAATGCAAGAGCTGGACAGTGAAGAAAGATGATAGAAAGAAAATCAGTTCATTTGAGATATGGTGCTGGAGAAGAGTGCTGAAGATACCATGGATGGCCAAAAAGACAAACAAATGGATACTGGAACAGATCAAGCCTGAGGGCCTCTTGAAGCCATGATGACATAGGAGTAAAGCAGATGGACCAAAAGGAACAGGCAGAGGCCACTCTGCCCCAAATCGCTCTGGGACCATGGTGACCAGACGGCCCACTCCTGAAGCAGGTCACAGTCCCAAACAGTCTGGTGGCAGGAGCAGCTTTTTTCTCAGAGTGGTTTCTGGCTGCTTCAGGGGCATGCGTCATCGAAACATCCCCTAGTAGCTGGAAGCCACTTTATTTGGCCCATTTGTTTCAGGCCATAGTCGATGCTATCATAGACCGCATACCAGATAGATAGACTCTGTCAAGGAGGCTACATCCATGAGCCTGAAGGAACTGAGCAGAACAACTGAAGACAGGGAATACTGGAAATGTTTCATGCAACTGATTGTCATGAGTCAAGCTAGGCTCATGCAACTGATTGTCATGAGTCAAGTAGGCTGGCGCAACAACAAATATCTATATGTGTATCTATATGTGGGTATATATTAATTAAAGGTTATCTCAATGATGACAAATAGGGACTGATTTCCATAAGGATTTGGAACACCAAATGAATTGGTGTTTTGATGCATTACAGATAATTCTGGTCATATTTGCGAACACTTCCTCTTTTTTCCCTCTCGAAGCATTAGGCCTAGCAGTTGCCTTCTGTGCCCTACAACAAGACCTCGGAATGTCAGGTTTTTTAAAAAAATATTTGTTAGCATATGGTAGATCATTGGAAAGGGGGGAAGTAATTTGTTCCTTAATGTTGGGGTGACAGAAATTTAAGTAGTAGCATAAATAAATAAATAAATTGTTTTTAAATATTATTTTTAACGGTTTGTGTTTAGAGATGGAATATGTAGCACTTGGTTGTCACCTGCCCAATAACATTTTGTTATCAGCTCCTTCAAAAATGCTCTTCTTGCCATTTTTAAAGTTCTCTTCCCCAACCTGGCATTTTTCAGATGCATTGAACTACAGATCCCACAGTGATAACTAAGGATGATGAGACTTGTACCACAACAATTTGGAAACTGCCAAGGTGTGGAGAGGCTGACCTAAAGTATGGAAACTTTTGTCAGTTATCCATATCTCTCTCTTCTCTTTTTTTCTAACCATATTCTTACGTACCAACATGACATCTACCTATCCTTTAAACACCACGGTTGTTTGTATTGGAAAACATGTATAAGAAATGGCATGTTCAGTCCAATTAGACAACACTGAAATGCATCAAGCACTGAAGCATGTGATCCTTGCCCTTCTCTTCAGACCAAGTAGTATAACTAAGAGAAAGGCAAAACCTCTTATTAGTTGTACTACAGGAATAGTGAGTGCTGTTAGTTAATCTTGTTTGGGGGAAGGCATAACTACTACAAAAACTTAACTAGTTATTCCATAGCTCTGCACTTCCAAGACTTCTTTTCAGCTGCACATTTAAGGGGTAATTTGGAAGTAGAAAGAAAGCTGATTTCTGGGGACCAGTGTTTGCCATTAGCTTGTATGCTTCCAGTGAACCCTAGAATTGTAGCAATAGCAATAGCAAGTACATTTTTATACTGCTTATTAGTGCACTTAAGCATTTCCTAAGTGGTTTACAATGTGTACTCATTTTAGTGACCTCAGAAGGATGGCAGGCTGAGTTGACTGTGGAGCCCCTGGCTGGTATTGAATTCATAACCTTGTGGCTGTGTGTGAGCACCTGCAGTACCTGCATTTAGCCACTGCACAACCAGGGTTTCTTTTCCTTTTAGAATTACTCGACATAGTTTGAAAACCATTGATCAGTTAATTAATTATTTGCTGATGTAATACTTGGCTTGAAGCTGATGCAGGAATGTGAAGGCAAAGAGTATCTGATTGAACTAGAATTTCTTGCTTTTAGTTTGGGGATTTAAACTGGGGGCTGGGGATTCCATTAGGGTGACTGAGAAGTAGTATGGAGCTAAAAGTGTAGTTTTTGAGTCTTTCTTCCAGTCATGGAGACTGTACAAGACTTCTTCATAGGTTGTTTACAAAAGCTGTACAAATAATTCAGCTATATTTGGAGCCTCAGGCTGAGTGAGCTAGTTTAGACCAATTTGACCAACATGAGTTGAATCAGATAAGATTGTGAATCCAAACAATAAACGAAAGCCACATAGCATCTGTAGTGAAACAAATGGGACTGGGGGGGATTGGACTTGTATTTGTGTTTCCCCTCATCCTACCAGTGGCTTCCACATAAGTGTGTGAGGTGTGTGTATGAATCCACTATGGGTTTTAGTGGAACCTATTCTGGGTCTTAACCCCATTTTGGCCCTAGATTTGTACTTCTTGTTTTCCATGTTTGTTCTTTTCTGCTTACTTTCTTGTCTCTCTATTGTGTGTTTGAATTAATTACAGCTAGAGAATAAGGGCCCATTGACACTACATGATTGCAGTACTATTATTCCACTTTAATTGACATAGCAATATTCTGCAGCACAAAAAACTAGATTTCTGAATTGGAGGTGCATTACAAACCGCCATAAGGGACGTCCTTCTTGATGCCCCCAAGCCTAATACGTCCTGAGGACGTACAAGATGGCAGTGCCCCATCTACATGGGGGCCGCCATGATGGCGTCACGAATGCGCCACCTCCAAATGAGGAGGCACAAACGTGACGCCGACACGCTGCACGAGGGCGCTTAGTGCGCCCTTTTGTTGGAGCAGGAAGGAGCTCTGAAACAGAGCTCCTTCCTGGTCTTGCATTGCTGAGCTCAGCCTTTAGATGGCTACGCCCAGCGACGCAAGGGAGAAAGGGGCCAAGCGGCCCCTTTCTCCTCCTCCCCGCAGCTGTGGGGTGTCCTTGGGGCTTGAAGCCCCAAGGACACCCCTTTCCAGGCCTCGGGGAAGGGGCCTTTTGCCGCTTCCCCGCGACCTGGAAAGCGATGGATCGGGGCCTCAGCGGCTGCCGCTCTGACCACTGAGGCCCCGATCCGGCGGGGAAAGGGGCGGGTGCAGGCCACTGCTTTTCGGCGGTCTGTAACGCACCTGAATTTTAGTCAATCCAGGTCTGAATCAGCCTGAACCAAACCAGGGCCAAATTAAGCCCTGAACTGAATCAGGTGTCTTTTGCACAGACTTTGTGTTTACTGTATATAGATGGAAGGGAACTGAATGAAATACTGGACACTATAGAAATATTTGCCCCCCCTTATGCATGTGTGTGAGAAAGAGAAAGAGCGACCTATAGACAGGCAGATAAACACAACAACAGAAAGAAAAAATTCCAAAGCAGACCTGAATTTCCAGTTTTCCTTTAATTTTAGTTTAGATTCCCCCCTCCCTTCTACTTGGTTTTACATCTTTGTACTCTCCTAGTGCTGAATTGTGACCATATGCCATTAATATGCTCTTCTATAGCTTCAGGGTTTTATTTTGGCAATAGATACTTGGAGATTGTGAGAAGCATGGAGATTTTGGATGATGTTAAATTAACATGTGAAGAAGAACATGCATTCTGGCATAGAAAGGTGGCAAGACCCTTCACCATATAGCAGAACCATTACCTCGTGTTTTGCAGAGAGAAAAATGAAGGTCAAGGGAAAAACAAGCTTGCTTTGGCTCCTGCTGCAAACGAAGGAATAGTGTCTGAATCTTTCTCATTAGAGTGGTTCTTCCCAGGGGCTTGTATAGGTAGGTATGACAGAAGCCAATAATGAGACAGGGACATAACCAGCCTGTTAAAAATTCCTGAATATGCTATGAAAATGTGAGAGAAGCTGCCAGGTTCCTTCATTTCACACCTCTCCCTCCCTCCACTGCCCCCATTTGTTTCAGATACATATGCTGCTCATTTTTCATAACCTTCTTTCCTGCTGCTTGCATCTTGCTCACAAGAGAGATGTATGAATTGCTCATTTGCCTATTATTATTCTGTTGATGCATTACCAATGGGCTCATCTGTCTGATTTCCCCCCACTTTGTTGTAACCATTCTTTTTTCATTAGTAGTGTTATTTATTTATGCCCTCCATGAGCTACTGAGGACTCTTGCTGATTTGTTCCCACCTTCAAGGGCCAGCTTGGCCTTGATTAGTTGCCCAGTAAGACTTGAAAAGCTGATTTTGTGGTCTCTCCATGCTCTACCTGGAGGGAAATTCCTACATTCAACCCAGCAGGTGGCTACCAATCAATTGGTGAAGGAAGAACTTAGCTTGGCAGGGTGGACCCTCACCATAGGATATCTTTTCTTCCTTTGCCTGATAATTAGAGGTTTCAGAGTGAGAAAGAGGAGGTCACATATAGGGCAGGCCTATTAACCTCATCCCTGGCTGATTGTCCTACAGAGAAACCTCTCTCTACCAGGGAGTTTTCATTCAGCTTTGATGGGAAGGTGAAGGGAGGGAAGTCAGTGCTTCAGTTCTTGCTCTCCTCTACAGAAGAAAAGACAACCAGCAAAGGTGAACTAGAATGTGCTCTCAGACTGGGTACTACTTGAGCTACTCACTTCTTCTCGGAGCTTGGAACTAACCTGTTGCAAATTATGAGCCATATGTAACTGAGTTTCCTCCCCAGTATGTAAGGCATATTTTAATTAAGTTACATTGCAGTTGTAACATAAAAGGGAATCACTTTAATCCTTTTGTAAGTGAAATTGGCTTTAATTACTCTAATATAGATGTTTGAAAGAAGTAGCTGCATTAGTCTCTTGCAGCATAAAAAGGATGACGTGGGGGAGGGATGTGGTAGCAGCTTTGAGACTAGCTGGTGCTTACTTTTGGATGAGCTTTTATAGCTATAAACCCACTTCTTCAGATGCTATACATGATAATAAACACTCAGATATAAAACATACTTGCACAGTTGTGGGAGTCAAATGGAATAGGATCCAGAAGGATTGAAATCAAGAGCCTTGCCCTAAATTTTAAGAGCTGCATCAAGTGATATAGGTCTTTCATATCTTTATAGTGGTCTGTAGTTCTGATGTGTGAAAGCAATGGCAGATATTGAAGAGTTCTTGTTACTGTAACAAAAGGAATCTTCTCAGATAAGATCTTTAACCCCAAAAAACTAACGTTTGGTAAGCAGATTTAATTATTTCACAGATCAGCACTATCTGAATAAAGAGGAGCTCAAGAGTTACTTCTTCAAAATACAACTATTATACTGACTACTTTTGCTGATGAACTTGGAACTGTAAAATGCTTCACAGAATGCAGCTTTCATTATTCTGGAAGAATTGCTATTGTATCATTAGTCCTGCTTCAAAATTAATTTAGAGCTCAGTTTTCATTATATCTATCTTTGGCCTCTTTCCAGGTTCTTCTGCCTTATCTATGTATTTGAGTGTCAACAGGACACTTTCTGACAGTGTTATATCATTTAGTCATTATTTAACCAGCCAATTCATTTTTAATTTGCTACTGTTACTTGTTACAATTTCATGTATTTATTGTTAAATATCTGATATTTAACAAGGTAAAAAATAATATTAATTAACACTGAAAAAAGAGCCATCAAGTTTATTAAACCAGATTCAGGCTATCATAATGCATATTAGCAACCTTCAGTTTTGTTGAAACACAGTTCCAAACATCTTTCACAGTTTGCTATTCTGCTTTTGTCCTTTTGCACACTTAATCAGAATAAATAAATCTAACAGATGTTGGTTAAAGTCTGAAAAGTTACAAAATGGGTTCCAAAGTCTGATGGTTCTAAACTAGTCTCAAAACCCAACTCTAGTCTTGAGTTAATCTCCTCCCTCCACAATGGAGGGAATTAGTTGTCATATTAACAACAACAAAATATCCCAGTGAGGAGAGGAAGGAAGCAGCTACCTCTGAGGTTTCTTCTGCCACGCCAGGAAGAATTAAAAGTCATGAAGTACAGTGGCTGTTGCAGGGCTGGCAATTTTGTTGTGTGCCTTCAGATGTTTTTGTTTTTTGGTTTTTTTACTTATGGCAAACCTAAGGTGAACCTATCATAGGGTTTTCTTAGCATGTTTCTTCGGGGGGGGGGGGGTTGCCATTGCCATCCTCTGAGGCTAAGGGAGTATTTCTTGTCCATGGTCACCCAGTGGGTTTTTATGCTTGAGCAGGGAATTGAACCCTGATCTCCAGCGTTGCAGTCCAATACTGAAAACACTACACCATGTTGGATGACAATTAGGAAGCAGCCATTAACAAGTTTGTATTGATACCAAATAAAAATATTACTTTGCAACAATCCCCTCTTAAATATATAACAGTCCCCTCTTTAAAAAATAAACTATTTTTCCCAGTACTGTAATTTGAACCTTGCTTATATTTACAATCCATGATTCAAACCTAAATAAATATAAATCTGCCTATGGAAATTCTGTCTATGGAAATTCCAGCTCCTCCTCACTGCATGGGGAGAAGAAGAGGCAATCACTGTGGGTGGCAACTTTCAAGGACCAGGACGCTTTCTTGTGATGGCAAAGTGTTGCAGGTGTGTCACTAAGTCCCCTGGGAAGGGTTTCTGCAACCCATTTCTCATCCCTACATCAGACTACTTAGCATTGTCCCAGGAATCTCAAAGTATGCATTTATGAAACTTTCACCCTATGGAAATTCTCCTTGCCAGATACAATTCTTTTCTACTTCCTTGTGACCCCCAGCTCAACTCTCCACAATCCTAAAGAGCAGGGTGACGCAGCAGCTAGAAAAGCCATTGTGATTCTAGGCTGTATCAATAGCAGTATAATTTCTAGATTAAGGGAAGTAAGGGTATCACTTTATTCTGCTTTGGTCAGATATCAGCTTGAATACTGTGCCGAGTTCTGAGCTTTACAGTTCAAGAAGGATGTTGAAAAACTGGAATATGTCCTCAGGTGGGTGACCAAAATGATGGGAAAAGTTGGGAAGCCTTATCCTACAAGGAGCAGCTTAAGGAGCAGGATATGTTTAGCCTGGGGAAGAGATGGTTAAGTGACATGATAGACATGTTTAAATATTTGAAGGGATATCATACCAAGTGTAGATAGAGCAAGCTTAATTTCTGCTTCTCTAGAGACTAGGACATCAAGCAATAGATTCACACTACAGGAAAAGAGACTCCACCTAAACATAAGGGAGAGCTTCCTGACAGTAAGAGCTGTTTGACAGTGGAATATGCTGGGGTCTCCTTCTTTGGGGGGCTTTTAAAGGCTGGAAAGGGAGATAAGAATTAGGGAGACAGTCTTAAGGCAAGGAGGGGACAGAAAATGAATGGCATAGTAGTCCATTGGTAGAGCACAAGAGAGGGGAGGAAGAGAGCACTAGGGCCGAGAAAGGAGGAGGGCACAGGCAGAAGGAGGTGAGTGAAATGAATCAGGGAATGAAGGGATGGAGCAAGGGAGAGATGGGACAATGGAAGAGGAGGAAGAGTGGGAGGAGAGGAAGAAGAGGTAGTGGTGGCTTGCAAGGAGAATGTGCCCAGTGTGAGATAGGGGGGGGGGGGGTAGTGAAGCAAAAAATAGATCAGAATGGCACTGAGGGGGAGGTGTTTGAGGAAAAAATGTAAATAGGGGGAGAAAATGTGGGAGGAGGGAGAGAACAGAATTAAAATAAAGTAAAATAACATAGTTGAGAAGGACATAATGGCAACAGACTGAACTGTTAGCAAGGGGGTCAGGGAAAAGAGAGCCAATGAAATGAATGTAGGCAAAGGATAGATGGCAGTCAAAGATGGTAGGAGGCAGCCCTTCTAAAGAAGGCCAATGTGAAGTAAGGAAGAAGAAGAATGAGAGATGAGGCAAAGCTGTTGCCAGCCAGAGTTGCGCAGACAGCCCCTCCTCTCCAACCTTTGGGGTGTGCTTGTGGCTGTTGCTGCCTACCAAATACTGAGGAAGCTGTTGAGTGCAGCTGGTACCCACTCTTTCTGCTCATACTACAATTGTGCTTAAATAGAGATTCTTTGGGTGTATCATGGATATGTGGTAGGTTCTTTGGTCCCTAAATAAGGGATTCCCCCTGTAAAATGGGGTGCCTGGGAACCTTAGATACACTAGAAGCTCTGAAATTACAGTGTTCTGTTACTGAGGCTCCTTTGCAACATTGCAATGTACTGTTTAAAGCAGGGACGGGAACCTGTCCCCCCGCCCCCTCTCTCTTACACACACAGAAATACACACACACACACACACACACACAGAGAGAGAGAGAGAGAGAGTTAGTGGCACACAGGGAACAGAAGTAATGACTGAGGTTGAGGCAGCAAAATGGCTTGTGGTGTGCTTCACAGAATTCTTTCAGTAGCCCTGAAATTTGATGGCTTATTCATACATTTTATATTTAACATGATATAATTTCTTTTTGGTCAGGCAGTTTACTGTAGTATACCCAAAATACATGGTTGCTTGAACATTGTAGTATTTTATTAGCTCATGGTAATCTTAAGTCTGGAACAGTTGCCAGAAGTACAAGGACTTTCTCCATTTAAGGAGCAATTGGGCATTGGAATCCTCTTCCTCTACGCCTCACCAAATAACATAAGATCAAGCAATGAAGTCTCATTTAAGCAGGAGTACATGCCATGGCAGAATGGGGGAAACTCATATAGATTTGTGTACTTTCCTGCAGCAATTTCCTGCAGTAATGCTCTTTTAATAACTCCTCACAAAAATAAACCATTAACACAGACTCTGTCATCTACATGATAATGTGATGCTCTTTGAGACCAAAACACTAACCTTATTTGACTGTCTCATGGCTGAGCTCCTTGACCAAACCTCCTGTGGCTCAGGCAGTTGCTTCTATTTTTAAATAAGCTAATGGGAGCTTCTTGTATGTTCTTTCCCCTAGTTCCCCAGGGTACTTTCTAAACCACAAACACTAGTATTTGTCTTGCTGTGTGCGGGAGAATTAAGCAGAAACAAGGAGCTTAATGTACTTGACCAGCTAGTGGAACTGAGAGCAACCAGCCCCAGGAGAAAACCGGGAATTATGAAGAATACTAAGTTTTGATGGGATGCTGTTGTAGTAACCTTATTCAGGCAAGACACTAAGAATATAAGAGGTGCCATGATAGTTCAGATCCATCCAGTCTACTATCCAGTTGTGTATGAGATATCCCCCAGGCCCCAGCAGAACATAAATGTAACAATACAATTCCATTCATTCTCCATAGCAGCAGGCATACATAGGCATACAGCCCCTAATAGCAAAGGGGATATACTGTCATCAAATGAAGCAGCCCCATCCTCTAATGTTACACTCCTAGCCAAATATGTCTCTTCAGAGGAGCTAAGTGTAATGGTCTCTGTAACACTGGAGGAGGTGTCCCTGTCCCCAAGATTGCATTGGGTGTGCTCACCCATTTAAAAGAAGTGTTAGAAGACATGGAGACAAAAAAAAGAAAAAAAAAAAGAATAAGCATTAGCTGAACATGTCTTTGGTTGCAGAGCTTCTGTTTCTGAGTTTTCTGCTTGATATGTTTATTTATGTTCTTATGTTCTGCTGCTTATGTTCTACTTGTATAGTCATGAATGAAGCAAATATTACAAAGGCAAACAAGGCGCTGTCTTATTTCAGGCGAGGTCACTGTCAGGTAGCACTGCTGTCAGTGCCAGATTTATTCACAAAGTTAATGTTTAGGACCCTGAATTATAAGGGTCCATAAAATCAAGTTTAATTTTAATTTCTTTTAATGTTCAGAATATACTTTTTTCAAAATGTATATTAAAAATTGGATCTCTTGAATGTGGCATAGCTCAAGGCTTTGGTATGTCATGATCTACTCCTTACTACAGCCCAGGAACAACTTATTATTTCTCAGCAAAGTGAGGAACACTCAGAATTAAAATGTTTTCCCTATTATTGTTTGCCTTCAAGTTGACACTGCCCTAGGGTTTCCTTGGCAAGTTCTTTTCAAAAGAACACCACAGCTTCATCTGGGAGTCCTGTGAATCTAACTTGCTCTGGCCTAGAGAGCAACCTTGGATTGTGAGTAAAAGGTTCTTTCCAGTTACAGAAAGCAGAGATATGCAAGAGAAGCCTCTCTTTAGGATGAGGAAATGTGATCTGCATGATTTCCATAGCTAAGACAGATCAAACACCGTTTTCCAGAGTCCTGGTACAATAGACCACAATGTCTGTTTGTCTGGCGGGTTACAGACCGCCTATTTGGGGCGGGCTGTACCCGCTCCTTTCCCCGGTGTATCGGGGCCTCAGTGGCCAGAACAGCAGCCGCTGAGGCCCCGATCTGCCGCTTTTCAGGCTGCGGGGAAGCGGCAAAACCCTGCTTCCCCGCAGCCTGAAAAGGGGTGTCCTTGGGGCCTCAAGCCCCAAGGACACCCCGCGGTGGCGGGGAGGGGGAGAAAGGGGGGCCCCTTTCTCCGTTACTTCGCGGGCACAGCCGTCTGAAGGCTGTGCCCCAGCGAAGCAAAGCGGGCGCGCAACCAGGAAGGAGCTCCGAAACGGAGCTCCTTCCTGTTCGTGCTAAGGCGCCCAGGCGGCCCTGTTACGAGCAAGGATGTCACGTCGCGCCGCCCATAATAAGGCGGCGAGGTCCGTGACGTCCTCATGACGGTGGCCATCTGGAAGGCAGCCGTCATTTTTTACAGCAAAGCGCGTATTAGGGTTAGGGAGGGTGCGGAGCACCGCACCTCCCTAACCTAGTACGCGCTCTGCGCGTACTTTCATGGCAGTCTGTAACCCGCCTCTGTATGTATCCTTACTGTTAGACTAAACTGGCTGTCATAATAATGCATCTAGGATGAAAAACACTCCATACCCAGTGGTGGATGATGATTCAGTGAGATGGATTCACTCCAGTTTGGTCTGAACTTTAAAAAAAACCATACAAGATATTAAACCTATTTTAAGGATAAGATTCAGCATTTGGATATCCCTTTTAAAGTCTGGATTCAAAGCCAGATCAGATTTATACCCCTCCCCACTGAGATAGGAACCACCTGCCATGACTGCATACAATTGAACTTCTCTGTCCCCTCTCACTTTATTTGGGAAACTAGACATCTTCCGGCTCCTGCCATGTATCATTGGTTTAGGAGTGCCTGAAGTTTGAAGGCAGAGATGGGGGAGGTCTATTGTATGACCTATCCTTCTGTCTGCATACTCCAAGCTCTCAGCATAAATCAGCACATAAAAGATTTAACTTGAACTTATCATTTCTTTTGTAAGAAATTTCATTATTTAAGATTTATAAAGGTACTATACGGAAAGGTCATCTGTCCCCTTTGCTGCAGAGAATAATAGTGCACCGTGACTCTCCTGCCTTCTTGAACAGTTGGATAGAGTAGAAAATCAGAGGCAGTGGGAGTTAATTTAATTTTCTAATAACACGAATTTCTCTCCACAGCGCCATTCATGGTGGTCTCCTCCTTCCAATGGGACTTCTATAGAGATGACAGTTCATTCTTTTCTAATGAACACCACGGCTTCATCTGGGAGTCCTGTGGCTCTAATTGCTCGGCCTACAGAGCAACCTTGGATTGTGGGTGAAAGGTCTTTCCAATTACAGACTGTTGGCAGTATGGATTGGTGAGATCTCATGTAAATAATAATATAATATAATATACAATTTATGTTGTATCCCGCCCAATCACAGGGAATCCGGGCGGCTAACAGCAGTGGGGAAATACAATAACAATTTAACAAATACAATAGCAGTCAAACAAAGAAAATAAAAACATTACAATCTAATAAAATTCATAATTAACTCTTTCCCCAGTCCCTCAACACAGATTCAAATCACTACAAAAATAATACTTGGAGTCACGGGATCTTGCCTAGTTAGCAGAGTATAGTCATATCTATGGATTCTGTATCCATGAATTCAACCTTGAATTCATTCAAAAATGAATGAAAACATTTTTTAAAATGTAAGCAAGTGTTGATTTTGACATTTTATATAAGGCCCACCATTTTGCTATGGCATTGTATATCATGAGTCTTGAGCATCCATGGATTTTCGTATCCATGGGAGTCCAGGAACCAAACCCAGCGGAAACCAAGGGACCACTGGTAGTAAATTTTCACTGGTGCATGTCATCAGCTCAAGCATTTACTTACTTAATAAACAGTGATTGCTTATCCTCAGTCTGAATGTTCATATAATTTCTTATATGTACAACAGAACACAAGCAGTGTGTAATAATATGCTGTAAAATATATAGTTTGAACACATGTTTGACATATTTTGCTGTCTTTATTGGCATGTCTCTGTCTTGCCTCTTTTTCAGTTTTTTCATGGGATAAAACCACCCAAACTCTTTCAATGGCTTCAAATAGCAGTGGAGAATAATTTTCTTTTACATGGAATATGGCCTTGTTATTTATCGATGAAGAGTAATTGAAATAATTTTATAGAGTCTGCTAATGCAGTATCTAGAGATCTAATCTATCTGCTGGATATTTATGGGTAATATTGCAGTGCCTCTTTCATTCATTACTGCTTTCATTAAGACTCTAATCCCATTTAGAGGCTTGTTTGTCATTTTAAACTCCACTGTTTAATCGCGCCCTGTCCTAATCCTTTTTTAACAGCACAGCTGAACATAGAAGTTTTTGGCAGCCACAGACATGGGGGAGGGAGTCACTGTTTTCCAGCATATGGTGCTTTAGTAATGGCAGGTCTCTTATGAACGGATGGGCTTTTGTAATTAAAAGCAGTGGACCAAGTTGTCAGAGGAGTTCAGGATCTTTTAACTTAGCTGTTCTAAAAGTTTAGACATAGCGAACACAGACAGTAGCTGTTCTAAAAATTTAGACATAGTGAACACAGTCATGAGGAACTGTCCTAATAAAAGAGAGGTGTCGGCATCATGACTCTTTACAAACCTAAGTTTGTTGTTCATATTCAAATTGAGCTCAACCTTTTGAATAGCTTGACACTGTAAGGCTGAACAAGACACTGTCTGCATATCCCAGAAAGTACAGCTACTTGATGAGTATGGATAAAAACATTAGTCCATTGAGGTAACAAATTATCTCTTCCACAGTCATTTTCAGACACACTGAACTTGAGGAGGAGGAGTTCAGCATCCATTAACTTGTGGTCTCAAATGGAGTGATGTCTGTTTGAGTGGCATTGTGTAGTACAGCCAAGATGAACTCTGGCAATATCCTGGATCTTAATGAAGTTCTGTGTTTCTTTGTTTTTTCAAAATCTCCTACCACATGCATGGATGGAGATATAGAAGTACCAATTTCCCTTCATTTTTATTATACTTTCATTTGGCCAATTACAGATATTCCCCATTGTGTTTCTATTGCATGTCTCCTTTGCTGACTAAGAAATAAATAATGTCATACTAATTTCTGTTTTTTGTTAGTTAAAAGCTTGGCAGCTAAGGGGAATGCTGGACATGTAGTATATCTTCACTTCAGATCCTTTCAGCAAGGTCTTCCAAGACGCTCTTGTAAATAAGGTGGGAAAATGTGCACTAGATAACAATATAGTTAGGGAAATATGTCACTGGTTGATAAATCATACCAAAACATATTCACCATGATTTCTTATCATTCTCAGGGGGGTGCTGCAGATATCTGTGCTAGATCCAAAATCTTTACCAATGAAGGATGAAGATGAAGAGGGAATGTTCAAACTGGATGATATAGCCAATACCTTCAAAAATAAAATTAGGAATCTAAGATTATCTTAGCAAGTTGGAGGATGGGCCCAGAACAAACAAAATGAATTTCAGTAGGGTTAAATATTTATTTATTTATTTGGAAACATTGGAAATCATTTATGGATTTATTGAGCATTACAATATCTAATGATGTAATAATTTATAGTTATGATTATTATTAATTCTAATAAGCACAAAATAAAGAGTAATATATATAGAATGGGTCACACCTGGCTTGAGAGTAATACATATCGAAATTATCTGAGGGTCATAAAAGGCTTAACATTAGTCAATAGTGTGATGCATTGCCACAAAAATGGTAATGAAGTTATATGTTGCATCAACAAAACAATAGTATCCAGAGCAAACAAGTAATTGTACTAGACATCACTTGAAGTATTGGTTATGCATGAGGACTGTTGGAGAAGAATATTGGCAAGCTAGAACATGTCCAGAGGAAGGCAAACAAGATGGAGTTTCCACATTTCCACAATGAGGAAGTATAGCTGTATATATTTAGCGTAGAGAAGGAAAGAGATAGAGACAGAAAGAGCAGGGGTTTCCCCTTTTGCTCCCAAAAGTATAACCCAAGCCAGTGGATCTGTCCTAGTGAACATTAGGAAAAGCTTCCTGATAAAAATAACAGTTTGAAAGTATAAGAGGCCATTATTCAGTTAACTTCCCTGCTACGCTCCTCCTTCCCCCTCAGAAGTGGATGCTCCAAGCACTCTTCTTGTCTTTCTCTTCCTATCCAGAATAGAAAAGGTTTAAGAAAAGGAGGAGGGGTGGGGGCAGAAGGAGGGATCGGGGCCTCCAAGTTGCATGTGTCCCTTGAGAACCACTGAACTAGATGGGTCTTTGGGGTCCTTTCCAACTATACAGTTTTACCATTCCATGATTCCACTTATTAACATTGAATGAAAAAGATGCCTACTTCATTTTTTTTGTTGATCTTTGTGGAAGCTGTAGGACATTCTAGATACAGTGAATACACTCCAGCCAAAGTTTTGAATACATTCACTCTTGTTGATAATATGCCCAAAAATATTGTAGATGGATGGTATGCAAATGTAGAGCCTATTCCTTTGAAGGTGCAGATGATCCAAAAACAGAGGTTGTATGCAAATCTACAAAGCACCAGGCATGTGTGTTATAAATTGCCAAGACTCCAAGATCTTTATTTTTCTTTCAAATGATCCCTGTTGTAAGAAATGGAATACCCTTTGTGCAATGGCAGGCAAAGAAACCCATAACAAAATTTAAAACATTGCATGATGGGAAGGAAAGGGGTGGCTTGGAAATTCCTAGTATTAAACTGTATTATGAGGCCTGTTGTTTTGCAAGGTTGAAACAATGGATATTGTTTAGAGATGAGAAAATCTTAGAACTTGAAGGTCATGATTTAAGATTTGGTTAATTTTTGTATGATAATCATAGAATCATAGAATCATAGAATCAGAGAGTTGGAAGAGACCACCAGGGCCATCCAGTCCAACCCCCTGCCATGCAGGAAATCCAAATCAAAGCATCCCTGACAGATGGCCATCCAGCCTCTGTTTAAAGACCTCCAAGGAAGGAGACTCTATCACCCTCCGAGGAAGTGCATTCCACTGTCGAACAGCCCTTACTGTCAGGAAGTTCCTCCTAATGTTCAGGTGGAATCTCTTTTCCTGTAGCTTGCATCCATTGTTCCGGGTCCTGTTCTCTGGAGCAGCAGAAAACAAGCTTGCTCCCTCCTCAATATGACATCCTTTCAAATATTTAAACAGGGCTATCATATCACCTCTTAACCTTCTTTTCTCCAGGCTAAACATCCCCAGCTCCCTAAGTCGTTCCTCATAGGGCATGGTTTCCAGATCCTTCACCATTTTTGTCGCCCTCCTTTGGACATGCTCCAGTTTCTCAATGTCCTTTCTGAATTGTGGTGCCCAGAACTGGACACAATATTCTAGGTGGGGCCTGACCAGAGCAGAATACAGTGGTACTATTACTTCTCTTGATCTAGACACTATACTTCTATTGATGCAGCCTAAAATAGCATTGGCCTTTTTAGCTGCCGCATCACACTGTTCACTCATGTTCAACTTGTGGTCTACTTGGACTCCTAGATCCCTTTCACACGTAGTTTCATTCAGCCAGGTGTCACCCATCCTATATCTGTGCATTTTATTTTTCCGCCCTAAGTGCAATACCTTACATTTCTCCGTCTCCGTGTTGAATTTCATTTTGTTAGCTTTGGCCCAGCTTTCTAGTCTATTCAGGTCATTTTGAATCTTGATCCTGTCCTCTGGGATATTAGCTATTCCCCCTAATTTGGTGTCATCTGCAAATTTGATAAGTATGCTCCCAATTCTGTCATCCAGGTCATTGATAAAGATGTTGAATAGCACTGGGCCCAGGACAGAGCCCTGTGGGACCCCACTGGTCACTTCTCTCCAGGATGAAAAGGAGCCATTGTTGAGCACCCTTTGGGTTCGGCCGGTCAACCAATTACAGATCCATGTAACAGTTCCTTTGTCTAGCACACATTTTACCAGCTTGTTTGCAAGTATGTCATGGGAAACCTTGTCAAAGGCCTTAGTGAAATCAAGATATACTATATCCACAGCATTCCCTTTATCTACCAAGCTGGTAATTTTATCAAAGAAAGAGATTAGGTTTGTCTGGCATGACTTGTTTCTCTGAAACCCATGTTGACTTTTTGTGATTATGGCATTGCCTTCTAGATGTTCACAGACTCTCTGTTTAATGATCTGCTCCAGAATCTTTCCTGGTATTGATGTCAGACTAACTGGACGATAAATGTTGGGATCCTCTTTTTTCCCCTTTTTGAAGATGGGGACAACGTTTGCCCTCTGCCAGTCTGCTGGGATCTCTCCTGTTTTCCAGGATTTTTCAAAGATTATTGCCAATGGCTCCGATATTACATTTGCCAGTTCTTTTAATACCCTTGGATGGAGTTCATCTGGTCCCGGAGACTTAAATTCATTTAGATTAATAAGGTGTTCCTCTACTATCTCTTTACTTATTCTGTGCTGAAATTCCCCTATTCTGTCCTCTGCTCCATTATCCTCAGGTTGAGCACCCTTTTCTTTTTCTGAGAAGACTGAGGCAAAGAAGATGTTGAGTAATTCTGCCTTTTCTCTGTCTTCTGTTAGCATTTTGCCATCTTCTCCACGCAGTGACCCTACCGTTTCCTTCTTCTTCCTCTTGCTGCGGACATATCCAAAAAAGCCCTTTTTATTGTTCTTAACCTCTCTAGCAAGCCTGAGTTCGTTCTGCGCTTTAGCTTTTCTGACTTTACCCCTACACATGCCTGCTATTTCTTTGAATTCCTTTTTTGTGATTTCCCCCTTTTTCCATCTCTTATACATGTTCCGTTTCAAACTTAGCTCAATTGAAAGTTCCTTAGTCATCCATCCTGGTTTCTTGAGACACCTCCCGTTTTTCTTTCTCACTGGAACTGTTTGAAATTGTGCCTTCAGTATCTCCCTTTTGAGAAAGTCCCATCCGTCCTGAACTCCTTTATCTTTTAGTATTTCTGACCATGGAATTGCCCTCAATACTTCTCTAAGTTTACTGAAATCCGCTCTCCTAAAGTCTAGGATGCGTGTCTGACTATGCCTGGCTTCTCCTTTCCACTGTATTACAAACTCCAGGAGAACATGGTCACTTCCACCTTATGATCCCACCAATTGCACCCCATTAACCAAGTCATCCTTGTTGGTTAGGATCAGATCTAAAATAGCTGACCCCCTTGTTGCCTCTTCCACCTTTTGGACCATGAAATTGTTTTCCAGGCAAGTGAGGAATTTGCTAGGCCTTGAGGATTTTGCTGAGTTTGACTTCCAGCAAATATCAGGATAGTTGAAGTCGCCCATCACTACTACATTTCTCTTTTCTGACTGTGTGGTCATCTGTTCTAGAAAGATATCATCCAATTCCTCCGTCTGACTTGGGGGTCTGTAGTAGACTCCCACCGTAACATCCTTGTTGTTTCTCTCCCCTTTGATTCTTATCCAGATGCTCTCCACCTGGCTTCCATGATTGATGTCCAGGATCTCTTCACTGGTGTAAATATCTCTGACATATAGTGCTATTCCTCCTCCTTTCCTGTTTGGCCTATTTCTCTTAATAAGGTTATACCCCTCTGTTTCTACATTCCAATCATGAGACTCATCCCACCAGGTTTCAGTGATGCCTATTATATCATATTTGCTTTGTTGTACTAAGAGTTCGAGTTCATGTTGCTTATTTCCCATGCTCTGTGCATTAGTGTAGAGACATCGCAGACCATGGTTCCCTTTTACTTGCTGCCTGTGCAAGTTTTTTTGCCTCCCACTGTTGGGTCCTTGCACTGTTTGCCTTGTCTCCTCTATGTCAGTTTGACTATTTTCGCCATCCCTTTCGCCTTCCTTAATATTGCCTCCCTTCCCCTCGGAACTCAGTTTAAAGCTCTCCTGATCAAATTCTTGAGGCTGTTGGCAAAAACATTTCTTCCAACTGGCGTGAGATGCAACCCGTCTGTTGCAAGAAGTCCCTCCTCATGGAACCGCAGCCCATGATCGAAGAATCCAAATCCTTCTCGGCGGCACCATCTGCGAAGCCAGTTGTTCACATCTGCGATTTTCCTCTCCCTTCCTGGACCATGCCCTAACGGCGCGCGGCTCTGGAAGTTGGTATATAAAGCTAGTCTGCTAGCTCCGCCCCCTTGTGACTCACAGATGTGACTCACAGAAGCTCCACCCCTTCAGCAACGAGCACACGGTCTCAAGCACACGGTCTCAAAATGGCTGCCAAGCAGCTCTTCTCCTCTCTCTGGCCGGACTGCTCTGGAAGGCTCTGGAAGTTGGTATATAAAGCTAGTCTGCTAGCTCCGCCCCCTTGTGACTCACAGATGTGACTCACAGAAGCTCCTCCCCTTCAGCAATGAGCACACGGTCTCAAGCACACGGTCTCAAAATGGCTGCCAAGCAGCTCCTCTCCTTCTCCTCTCTCTGGCCGGAACAGTTAAGGAACAGTCTGAATTTTAAAATCACTGTATAAAAAAAGTCTAGTACAGTGGGCCCTTCTTATACACGGATTCAAGCATTCACGGTTTGAAAATGTTAAAAAAAAAGTATAAATTTCAAATATCAAACCTTGATTTCCCATTTTTAAAAAGGGAAACCATTTTGCTATGTCATTATATTTAATGGGACTTGAGCATCCACAGATTTTGTTATCCACGGGGGATCTTGGAACCAAACCCCAGCGTATAAGGGTCCACTGTATAAGTATAAATAGAGACTTTCCCCCTAAGAGTATTAGTTGCAGGATCAGAGCTCACATGGAGAGTGTCAAAATCAGTCTCATGAAAATGGCTGGTACAGGGAAGAAAGGAGGAGCAACCCTGGGAAGAACTGATATTTAAGATTGTTTTGAATTATGGGCGAATGGGGTGGAAGCCCACTAAAAATTCCCATCCACGTACTTTCATATAGAGGTGTATGTGTCTGTCTGTCTGTTTATCCATTCATTGATCCATTCCAAATTTTCAGAATGTCCTCAGCTAAAAACAGTCCAGTGCGGTAACAACTAAGCCTCTGGCTGCATGAAAGGAAGGAAATAGAAGATAAAAATCACAATTGTTTGTGTTTGGTATGAATCAAGATGATTGTTCCCAAGAGTCCAAGCCTCTGAGCACTACAGTGAGGCTAAAGAAAATACTGTATAATATGTACAAGCAGTTGATATCACATGAGCACAATATGACCCAATATGATGATGACAGGAACAACAACACGAAGAATTATTGGTATATCTGGAAGGCAGATCAATTCCTAACTCTACTCAGTGTGTATGTATGTATGTGTGTTTTGGGAATTTTTAAATGTGATTGGGCATATCATTTGTAAAACTATAACTATACAGTTTAGCATGTTAAACACATGTTTAAACACATGTTTCTGGCCACATGTCTGATCTTTTTTTCCCTGATGGTCTTGTGCTTAAAGTAAGGTGCTGAATTTTGGATTGAAAGAGCAGCTATTAGTGGCACAAGGCCAAAAATGCCAGAAGATGGAATTAAGTAAAGCACAGACTTTCCTGCCTAGAGCTATATGAAGTACAGAGGAGAAGCATTAAAGGCGTTAGTACAAAGGAGTCAAGAGATTTTCCCTGGTTACATTAGGAGACAACAGAGTTACAGATCCACTTGTCTTTGGGTGACCTTTGCAGTCTGACCAAAGAAACCAATTCTTCAAACTAAAATAAACAGCTGATCTTTGATTCTCACTCCTGGAGGCAGTAGTGTGAGAATCTTTAGCATTTCAGAAAAGCCTTTTCCAGCCTTACTTTTCTGATTTTTGAGAAGCCTTCACAGCAAATGTTGGCCACCTGTAGCTATAATTTTGAAAGGAATGTTTGGTGAGGTTCTGACAAAGCAACATCCCTTTCTTTTCCCCACAGAGATGAGGGAGGAGATGATAATGCATTACCTGTAACACTAAAGCAGGATTTAATTCTCCAGGTGGCAAGAAGTCTGGGCCTAATTAGAGTTCTAGGGAATCAAACCATTGTGCTATTAAAGATTCTCTGGCAACATTCTGATTAAAACACTAATTTTAATAAGCATAGTTCAATTGTTAAGCACTCACTGAACATCTAATTACAGTGGTTATAACTCCAAAATTATTTAAAATCCCCTTTTTTTGCCATTTATACCTAGTGAAGGAAGAATGCCTGCCCAATGATTATTCTCTTAATTAATTTTCTTCCCTGAAGTCACTGTCAGGTATTATGGCTAAGCAGGAAAAACAGCCATGGGTAAAGCTGCTAGTCAAAGTTGGATCAGAGTCCAACCGAACTGGACACTTCCCCCATCTGAACTGAGATATTTTAAAAGGCTGCTCCCTTTTTATCCTTAATAATTATTTTCCCCTGAGGTCTGACTAGTGAGATTGGCAGGCAGATATATCAAGATGTATAAATGTGCTACGTGACTCTGAATCTCTTGCCAGGTTTTAAAAGAACACCTTATTTGCAAAGGTGAAGGCAATGTACACCTTGAGAAAAGACATTAAGTAAGATGCCAGGACAGCCAACAGTCTGCCCTTTTACTGTTTCTTCCTTCCTTTTTCCTTTTCCCTTTTTTCTCTTGGATTATATATGAAAATCAAAGCATCAACATTTCTTCCCCTGCAGCAAAATGTCAATGATACCTAAGTCAGTAGAAAGAAGGAATTAAGATGAACATTTGTTACTTTAACATGAAATGAAATATTTTACAACTCTTTAAGTGAAGCCTTTTTGTTTCAGCCTGAAAAAACGATATTTTCCAATTCTGGTTCTGGATGGAAACTTTAATAAAACAAAATTGACATTTTGTTCCCAAAGTAATGATGATTATAAGAGGGAAGATCACAGAGAAACGTGTAACTGGTATGTGTGTGTGTGGGGGGGGGTCAGTTATTCCTGGTCAGTTTGTAGACTTGAAGTGTTTTCTCACTACGTTTAGTACTTAAATCCTGATCCAAAATACGTTGCCTTAGGGGAACTGCAGACCAGCAGCTTGGAGTGATCTCTGGCCACTCTAGTGTCAGTCAGCCCCCGATGAGCACAGGACTGTGGTCACCACACGGGTCTGAACCTGATCCGGGCTGCTGCCATGGACTCCAACCTAGCCACCAGCAGGAGCAGCCTTTTACTGCTCCTTTTTGTGCCAGCTCTTCTATGTTTGAATGCTCTTGGGGCACTCCCTGCGTGGCTTCTGGCTGCTTTCAAGGCATGTGTCATGTGCACACCCCACCTCCAAAGCAGCTGAAAACAACCTCAGTTGGGATAAGAGGAAAATGAATTGGCAACCTTTGGTAATCTTTTTAGAGTCTGAAAACAAGACCCACAATTTTATTTGGTAACTAAATAATTATCGTTTGACGTTTTTCTTTTTTTTTTCTTTTTTTTCTTTTTTTTTGATGTATAGTTAAGCGATGCTGATTGTTGTCATTAATTGTGGAACTGTTAAACTAAAAACAAGTACATAAGTTATAAATGTATGAATGCAACTCTGGAAAGTACCACCGAGTTTAAAATTATTTGTATTGCTGTATTATTTCGTAAGAAAGGGATATTTTCTTCTTTTAGGGTTTTTTTTATTTGTATTAAGGAACTTTGCGGAGCAAAAGATCGCTTCTGTCCCTCCGAGGGAAGTCATTTGTTGTCTATTTGTGTGGGTATGTTTGGAGATTGTGGGTTGGATGGGGTTTATCTGCTTTGTATGTTTGTAAATTTCATATGTAATGATGTCTATTATGTTGTACTGTTGTTGTATGTTTTTATGCTATTACTAAAATTTAATAAAGACTATTATAAAAAAAACTAGCTGAAAACCACTTTTTCTGCCCATCTGTTTTGGGCCAAAGTGGTAAGTCCCAAGATAGATGCTTGAAGGAAGAAACTGTATCCATTAAAGCCCTGATATGGAACAAATTGAGAACTGCTAAATATGTGAAATCATTGACTAGTTGAATTCTTTCCCTGACAAGTCCCATCACTCTCATAGGTACATTTGGTGGAAACATAGAAGAGGGCCTTTTCAGTGGTTGTTCTCAAGTTCTGGAGCTCCCATCCCAGAAAGGCTAGACTGGCACCCTTCTTAGCCATCCCCACGCCATGTAGCAGCCACCACTGTAGATGAAGAGGCTCTTTGTTAGTCTCCATAATTTGAGACCAGGATGCTTTGTGCTTGGCACATGAAGTCAAGCGTTATCATGTGCAGGGGCATCAGGTGAGGGCACCCTCACATGTTTTTCTTGCTCTTTCATGCAAGCCAGCCATTCACCTTCAGTGCATTGTGAGCTTTGCTGGTTGCTTCTGGGTTGGGTAGGAATGTCCCCCTTTTTGACAGGATTTTTTTTTTCATAGCCCACATAGGACCATCCAGTCCAACCCCCTGTCATACAGAAACTCTCAATCAAAGCGTACCCGACAGATGGTCATCCAGCTTCTGTTTAAAGACCTCCAAGGAAGGAAACTCCACCACTCTCTGAAGGAGTGTGTTTCACTGCTGAACAGCTCTTACTGTCAAGAGGTTTCTAATGTTGAGGTGGAATCTCTTTTTTCAGAGCTTGCATCCATTGTTCAGTTTTCTAGTCTCTGGAGGAGCAGAAAACAAGCTTGCTCCATCCTCAATGTGACACCCCTTCAAAAAGTTAAACAGTGCTGTCATATCACCCATTAACCATTGACATTACACCTTGGCAGCTCATTGTGGAGGAGACTTGGGCTCTGGAACTGCCTCCATGAGGCACAGGACCAGGTGATTTATGAAGGAGTCAAGTCTTAGGGCTGATATGGGGGGTCTACTCTCTCTTACAAAGTCATGGGGCTCCATGGTTGGCCTTTCAAATATGAGAAGCCAAGATAGCAACCAATTTCTTTGGATTGCCCTTGGGGTCTGGTGTTTCACCCAAAGGTAGGCTGGGGAGATGTCATATGTTGACATTTAGGCCTCAGCTGGACCTGCATTCAATCCTCAAACAATTAAATAGGTTTTAGGTCAATAAATTTGGCCCTTGTTTAACACAATTTCTGTTATCTGGTCTCATTTCATGGTTGGTCAACAATTATATTTCAACAAGCATGTAAAAAAGTCTCTTTCTTCTGGAAGACTTTTGAGATTTTTTTAAAAAAAATGGGAAACAAGTCTTGTTGGACTTTTATTTATTGTTGTTGCTTAATGGTTTGTATTTTAAACTGGTTTTAATTTTATTATGATTTAATTACTTTTTAACTTTTGTATGCTCTGAACTTTTAGCTATGTTTGTTTTAACTGTTGTGAAAGTTCTTAAATCGATTCTCATTGGAAGCTGCATTGGGTCTTACTCTGGGAGAAGGGCAGCATATAAGTGAAATAAATAATGTTTTTCTAAAAGCCTGCTTAAGTCCAAAATTGGAGAGAAGGTGGGATATAAATAAAGAACGAGGAGGAGGACCTTTCCCATTTGTGGAGGTTCAGTCTTTCCCTCCTGCAGAAGTGGAAAAAACTGGGATAAAGAAGGAGGAGGAGGAAATGTGCTAAGGAACTTGAATTAGTAGTGCCTACGAAGCTTATTACATGGGGAAATGAGTTACTTTACAGCCTGAAAAAGTTACTAGCCTGGATGTTTGTGTGCCTTAGTACCACCTTTATAATAGCTTATCAGATCACTCAAGTATTCAGTGGGCTAATGAGCTGTGATTTCAAGCATCTATGGTTTGCCAAGTCTCATAATGTTCAATGATGGCACATACTTTGACATGGACTTACACATGTCCCCCCTCCAAATAATATAGGGCACAGCCATCCTTGTTTTTTTCCACATCTGCAGGATGGAAAAGCTGAACACCTATGGATGGGAAGGGTCCACTCTATCTGCTGCTTCAGCCTTGGTTCCTCAGTATGAGAAATTTGTTCCACTAACTGTCCACACAAACTCTCTTAGCTTGTCTTGACTACTTGACCAGGATCACCAGATGTTTCTTTTGCCTCTAGTCCTTTGATTCTTATTTCTGTGATCTGGAACCTACACTTAACCTCCTTTCAACTGTGTCTTCTGCCTCTGACCAGTTGAGCTGGGGAATTCCTCTGCCCAAAGTGAACTTCCATGTATAATTTATCTAACAACATGGCTAAGGCCTAACAAAAACTCATTGTAAATGCAGCATTTCAAAGATGTGTCTTTACCCATTCAGGAATCTCATAGGACGAAGAGCTGTGCCTATACTTTTTAGGGCTATATTATAAGGCTTAGGTGCACAAAAGGCAAACTGATTCGATTTATACAAACTTCCCAATCAGGGCTTGGAAAGAAAATAATTTTTGTAATGCATTATAGAACCCCACCCCAAAGTAACATGGTAATGTTATTTTTAAAAAAGTGGGGTATCTATGCCGTGCTTATTGTATTAATTAATATTTCATCTTGTTAAAAACTATTGGATGCAGTGGCTCAAGTGGTTAAGATGCTGTCTCTGTTGATTGCAAGATCAACAGGTTGGCAGTTCAAGGCCTGGGTGACGCATGATGGGGTGAGCTCCCAACACTAGTCCCAGCTTCTGCCAACGTAGCAGTTCGAAAGCATGCAAATGCAAGTAGATAAATAGGTACCACTCTGTTGAGAAGGTAAACAGCATCTGTGCAATCATGCTGGCCATGTGATCACAGAGTAGTCTCTGACAACGCTGGCTTTTTGGCTTAGTAACAAAGATGAGCACTGCCCCCTATGGTCGGACACTATTTGACAACCTTGTCAATGGGGAATACCTTTATCTTCTTAAAAACTGTCTAAAAGAAGTGGGAAGTTCATAGGGAAATCCTCTCAAAGCCCTCTCACAGCATTTTTAGTTAAAGAAAAAAGTACTCAGAAAAGCAAATCTTGTATGCATATGGAGGATAAAGTAACAGCAGCACTAGCCATTATAATGTCTTGCAGAAGGGTCATTCCTATTGCCTTGCTACCCCCTGAAATAATGTGTTACTTTTTGCATGTTATTAAAGTGCTCTTTTTTTCAAGCCATGATTTAGAAGATCCTGAAATGAACTACAAGTTCACATAAACTTATCTCCCATGGTTCTACCTAATTTTCCATTGCTGGCAATAGTTAGCCATGATATCCAAACTCACAAACTGATTTCCAAGCTAGAATCAGAAATCTCCTTTAAACTGTGATGTTTATTCGTGGTTGATGGACAAATGCTAACTAAAGCAACTGAAGTCTCAATAGAAGCTAAGGCTGCCATTGAACAAGAAACAGAAGTGCACAAGGGTAAGAAGGTTTGTGCAAGCCTACAGTTTATTTCTGATTCTGGTTGTCTGAGTTAAACCATTGATTATATGGTGTTAAGGGAACAGGAGATGCCATCCTTTTGTTAGGAAAGTTGCCTTTATGTGAAATAGGGGAGGGTCTATGTGATTATCTTGCGCTCTTATTTTTTCCTCCTAGTCTGCTATATAATACTGGCCATTGTTATACAGACAATTTTGGAATCTGTAATCAGCCATTTTTTTAGAAGAGAAATTATCTCTTTTTACAAGGAACACTGGACTGAGTCAGACTGGCTGTTCCCAAACAAAGGAAGCAACTAACTGTGATTTGGGGGGAATGAGAAAGATATGCAGGGGGTAATGCAGTGAAAACAAAAATAAACTTTGTGGTTCCTGTGGTCCCACTAGTAGGTAATTTGCAAAAACAGCATTTATTTTTGAAATGCTTTGCTTACTGTAGCATCTTGCTCCAAGCTATTTGTGGGGAGGGGGCTTTGTTTTTCTTTTTCTGTTAGGAAAATAAAAAATCCTCTGACTGTAGGCATGCTGAGATTTAGCATTCCAACATTCATGGTTGGAAAATTTGGCACTACAGATGATTGTCTCTTGATATATCCTGACCAGATTCAAAATCAACAAAAGCTTTGTGACCTCAGACAGAGCAGTCCTAAATGGAGATCACACTTTCTGGTTACTTCAGTCTAACACAGCACTAGGCTTTATCTGTGCCATGTGCACGCACAGGATTGCTTAACAACCCCTATGGCAGAGCCAGGATACTATAAAGATTTCAGCAGCTTATTCAAGTTGTCTGAGTGATGTGTCTGGAAGTAGTCATGTGTTTATATAAGGCCAGAGTTTATTCAGTTTATGGAGCTTTTTTGAAAATGAACTCATGGGTGGTGCAATGGGAATTACTGCAGAAAATATTAACTTTACTTGATATTTATATGAAATTTTAGCCAATGGGGCATGTATATTAACTATGCATTCGGTTTAAGCCAAGACAGCAATAATAATTATAGAGAAGTGGTTTATATAAGTTTTGACTGGAATTTGACATTCTTCCCTCACAATCTCCTGGCTACTTCCACAGTTTCCTAAATTCTCCTTGTTGGTTCATTCCACTATGTTGATACCACTGACATAGATATCTTCCTTTATACAAGTAACTCCTCCTCCCAGCTATTTGTTAAATGGTAGATTAATATGAATTTCTATTCCATCCCTAAATGGCAAGAAAGGAGGGGCTAGTTTACATTCCATATATGATCCTCTCCATAGTCGTCCTTCCCTTCAACATGTCTGTAGATTTTTGGTGTCTCAACCATACTTTAGTTTAGTATAAGAAACAATTGTTCTTACTGACTAAAGCAAACATGAAAAAAATAATTTACCTGAGGTGTATCCACACTATATTTAGCCATAGAAAGTTGATTCCATTCTTCGAATTACCTGTCAGAAAGCACCAGTGTTTTAGTTCAGGTGAGATCACAGGAGTTCTCTGGCAGAGAATTCTAAACCCCTTATAAAACTACAAATTCCAGGACTCCATAGGATGTAGCCTTGGCAGTTAAAGAAATAGCAAAATGCTCCAACTGTGTAATATGGATATACCACTGCTTTCATAATCAATTACTGGAGGGCACTATCAGAGTGTCACTATAGGTCCCATCTTCTGTCTGGTCTTTTTAGTGAAATATATATTCCTTGCCTTTGTAATGGCTTATACCCAGTTTCCTGCTGGTACATTCATGAAGGACAGCCAGTATGGCATGGTGGTTGAAGAGTTGGACTATGACTCTGGAGACCAGGGTTCAATCCCCAGTTGGCCTTGAGCAAGTCACATGCTTTCAGCCTCAGGGGTATGCAATTACAAAACCCCTTTGAACCAATCTTGCCAAGAAACCCCCTTGATGGGTTCTCTTTATGGTTGCCATAAGTAGGAAATGACTTGAAGGCACACAGCAACAACAGCACTTTCATGAACATATGTCAGAGCCATGTGAGCTACTCTGGGCTCAAAATGTAAATTGATAAACTGCCCCCCTACTGATCGAAAGGGCATTCACATTTTGGAATTAGGTAGGTGTATGGTGGATATCTTTTGAGTTGGCTCTGAGTTTCTAGGCAGTCTTGTTATCTCCACATGCACACATGTATGTATGTTTGTGCACATGCGCACGCACACACTGATCCTTCCCTAAAAATGTGCCTTTTCATACCACACCAGCTTCCTGGTGCTGAAACTAGCAGTACTAATCTGCTGCAGAGCTGTTGCTCTTTTTCTCCTATTTTCATTTCTCTTACACAGCGAATGCTTAGAAGAGGAAAAAGTGAGACCTGTAATGGTTGGTACGGAAAAGAAGAAAGGCTTACTTGAAGTGCACAGTTGGGTGTCAGTTATATTCTCAGTTTTCCTCTCACACTCTATTGCAGGAGTTGTGTGCTTATATATTATTACTTCAAATAAAAATATTTAGCAGTAAGAGTAGGAGGATAGTTTTTCTTTTTCCGGTGGACTCCTGACACTAATGCTGATAGCTGCCTTTGTACAGATCAGAATCTGTTGGCCCTGCTATATTTGATAGCAGAACTACAGTAAGATGGTGTTTTACATACCTTCCCCTGAGTTAGGGCAGGAATTGCTTTAGACCTAGAGGAGTTCTTCTATTATACAATGTTGTATAGTCATCATAACAGAAGGATCATGAGGTTTTGGAGTATAATATTTTACTATGTATCTCCTATCATAATAGAAGAAAGTCTAGTCCTGGCTATTTTTAGTGACTTGCACAAATGGAGGGGCTTTACTCCCTATCCTCCCAGTTCAAATTAAAATGTGGCAAAACAGAAATGAATTTGATTGATCCTTAGGGTTCAACATGCTGCCTTGTCAAACACGTGCTGGATAATGAAACAGAATTCTGCAGTGTATTATGTAAGATTCATTGTAATTGTAAATCATGGGCAGAAGTAGTTGGCAAAAGGAGAGGGCAGTGATTGAGGAATTGCATTGCATAATATTGTCTTGAACCAAATTGCCAGGCCCACATGAGTCTGTGAGGACTTCTGTTTTTCACCCACAATTCCTGAGAATTTTATTTTGGCCAAATTAAACCCTAAAGGGGACAATCTAACTTCCAATGGAAAAGGTAAACACTTCCTTACATCACCTATCCTCTCTCTCTCTCTCTCTCTCTATATATATATATATATATATCCTGCAAAATTAGTTAAAATTAAAAAAAACATTTTTTTTTTACTTTGCATTTTCGTACAAGCAATTAAAATAGTTGTGAAGCTGAAGGCTTTAATGGCCAGCATCCATAGTTTTTTGTGGGTTTTTGGGGCTATGTGACCATGTTCTAAGAATTTATTCCTGACGTTTCACCAGCATCTGTGGCTGTGTTAAGACTAAAGAATCACTCCTCCTGACCCAGGGTCACACAGTATATATATACCCACTCTCTTCCAGGTCAGCATTCTCTGAAGATGCCAGCCACAGATGCTGGCGAAACGTCAGGAATAAACTCTTCTAGAACATGGCCACATAGCCCCCAAAACCCACAAAATACTAATTAAAATTGTTTTTAGTCATATAAAAAAACTCTCAGTGCTACAAGCTGTTGGCTTCATAACAAAACTGACTCTCCTCCTAACATTTCTGTTGTTGTCTGAATGCCTACAACTAAATTAGGAATGCAAAGAATATTTTTTATTTTTTTAAAAACAAACAAACATATTTCTTGAATTTTGAGAAAATCTGACCAGGAGTATCCTGGACTGATGAAAATCTTTGTGGTTCAGGATGTATTTTGTCAAAATTTGTATGTAGTTGTTTTGCATCAAATATTTGTAAATATTTTCTGCTCAGAAAACATTGTAGCTGGGGACATATTCTACTCAAAATTCACACATGATTGTTTTGGGAAGAAAGGAAACAGTTATGGGACAGAGACAGTTTTAGCCAACTTGGTGGATGAACTGTACTAGGAATTGGACAGAGACAGTGTGTCTCTATTAGTTCTACTGGACCTCTCAGTGGCTTTTGATACCATCAAGCATGGTATCCTTCTGAACTGCCTTTCTGGGATAGGGCTTGAAGGTTCTGTTCTACATGGCTGTATTCTTTCCTGAAGTGGCATTCTCAGAGAATGGTGCTGAGGGATTCCTGTTCAGCTTCCTGACCATTGGCTTATGAGGTCCCTCAGGATTCAGTCCTATCTCCTATGCTATTTACCATCTATGTGAAACCTCTGGGAGACATTGTCCAGAGTTTTAGGTTCAGGTATCATCACTATGCTGATGCTACCCAGCTGTACTACTGCTTACCACCTAATTCCACAGAAGCTGTTCCTGTGCTAAACCAGTGCCTTGCAGCAGTGATGGACTGGATGGGGGCAAACAAATTGAAACTTGATCTAGACAAGATAGAGAAGTCCCTAGTCAGTTGAAAGACAGATCTGGGAATAAGGATTCAGCCTCTGTTAGATGGAGTTACACTCCTACACAAGTGCACCTCCCAGTATGAGATCATTAGAGTTTTAAGATAATCCGGAGACGCCTTCTTCTATGTCCCACCACTCTCTAAGGCTCATTTGGTGGGAACAAGACAGGAGGCCTTCTTGGTGGCTGCTCTCAGACTTTTGTACTTCCTTCCCAGAAAGACCAGGAAAGCCTTGTCCTTTCTGTCCTTCCAGCAGCAAGCAAAAACATTTTTGAAGGGTTTAAGAGTCTATATATAGTTTTATTTTTATTGTTTTAATGTGATTTAGTATTCTTACCTGTTTAAATAGGTACTGTTTTAATCACTTTTATCATTTTAAATTGTATTTTATTCTTTCAATAAGTGATGGGTTTTAATACTGTACTAATTTAACACACTTTTAATAGTCACTTTTGTATATTTTAATTGTATTCCTTTTTAATTTATAAGGTACTTTTTATCCCATTTTTGGGGGGGTGGGCAGAATAATAATGTGGAATAATGTGGAAAAAGTGTTGTGAAGAAAGTGCTGTTTTCTGCACAAAAAACAACCATGTGCAAATTTTATTCCGAATGAGTCGTGAAAACTGCAATTTTGGGAATTTTCTTATAGTGGGCAGAAAATTGCTGAAATTACCCATTGCTTTCTTTGGGAAGAAAATTAGTGAAAAATCAATTATGTTCCTAAATAAAACATAATGCACAACATTATGAATTGTATTCTTTTCTTTCTGTAACATTTAGTGAGGTCATACCCCATAGCTACAAAAATAATTAAAAGTTACATTAACAGTCAGCCTTATCCATGAATTCTGCATCCACAGATTCAACCATCCATGGCTTTAAAATATTTTTTAAAATCCCAAAAGCAAACTTTGACTTTGCCATTTTATTTAGGGACACAATTTTACAATGCCACTGTATATAATGGGACTTAAACAGCCATGGATTGTAATATCCATGGGCAATCCTGAAACCAAACCTCAGCATAGACCAAGGATCCACTGTACTTCATAAGTTGACAAGTGACTTGAAGTTACATTCACACTTACACACATGTACTTCAGAAGATGTGATGTTGCCCCTTCATTACGGGGAAAACAAGTTAATTACAAATTCATCATATACAAATAGTTACTACCAAACTTTGGTTAAATTTACATCTCAGTCCTTCTGTTCCTGGTTTATTCCTGATCAGAGCAGACAACAGAACAACTAAAGATTGGTGTCATTGTCTGCCAGTTGTCTAGGTCTTGTGTTTAGATGCAGGTTGCTTGAAGAATAAGAGGAGCTGGTGTATTACTTAGAAAAAAAACAACAGTGAACTGAGGCCACTTGTTAGTAAAAATTATTATTCCTTTTACACTTCAGGCACTCAGCCTCTTCCTCTTTCTCTGTTATTTCAGCATGTTTCATCACGGGTCCTAAAGCAATGTGGATGATTCACAGAAGCTGTGAACCACAGGCAGGCACTAGTTTTCCCTGAGATCATTCTGCTAAATTAGAATGCTTACTTTGTGTTCTGAATTATTTCTTAATCATTCTTTCCATAGTCTTTTTGTGCTTTCCCTTTGGGGAATAAGAGTTACCATAAGGTAAAATAATGTACAGGAGGCAGTTGAATTAATTTATGGAATTCTTTGCCACAAGGTATCACACGTTTAAATGTCCTTAAAATGGAATTAGATAAATCTATGATGGGCAAGTCTGTCACTAGATATTAACCATGATAACTAAACAGATTGCCCAAGTTCTGAGGCAATGTTCTTCTGAATGCCAGTTGCTGGAAGGGAAAGGGGAAAGAGCATTGTCGCCCTGATACATTTCTTCTTGTTTTCCCCAACATATTTAACTGGCCACTACTGAGGGAGATTATATATATATATATATATATATATATATATATATATATATATATATATATATATATACACACACACTGAAAAACATAGACCATTGGTTCGATCCAGTATATCTCTTCTTATGTAGTTAAGTCACTTGAGTACTTTCTCTAGAGCGGCACCTGCACTGCAGAAATAATCCAGTTTGACACCACTTTAACTGCCATGGCTCAATGCTTTGGAATCCTGGGAATTATAGTTTGTTATGGCATGAGAGTTCTTTGACAGAGAAGGCTAAATATCTCACAAAACTACAATTCCCAGAATTCCATAGCATTGAGCCATGACAGTTTAAGTGTTGTTAAACTGAATTATTTCTGCAGTGTGGATGCAGCCTAGGAAGACAAAGTAAAAACTAGCTCAACATTCCTTACTATGATGACCTGCAGATGTGTTGCACTACCAGTCCCATCACCATTAACCATTGACCATGCTGGCTGGGGATAATGGTGGTTAGCACATCTGGTTGAAGAAACCACAGGGGTGGAAAAACTGAACTTAATTTGTTCAGATTATTGAATGGGTCTTCTAAAGAATCAATTTTTCTGCTAGAAAGTTCATTCAGTAATTGCTTTCCAGTTACATCAAGTATTATAGAATAGATGGAAGGCATCCCAAGGACTATTTAACCCAACCTTTTGCCAGTGCAGGAATCCACAACTAAAGTATCTCTGAGAAGTGAGCATTTGACCTCTATTTAAGCCCCTATAAAAAAAAGAAAGCCTGCAGATTTCCAAGACCGTCTCTTGTTTGATATCTGCACTATGCTTTTTCCAGTATCCAATAAATAAACAAACAAATAAATGACATGCGTAGACCATGATGCCATAAAACTACCCATAGAGATTTTATACAACCACCAAAATGAGGTCCTTGACTCATCCTCTTCACCTGTTAGACAACCACGGGTAATTTATTTGTATGTCTTTGTGCCTTTGCAAAAAAACTTGTTTTGATCTCCTTTGTCACATGATTCCAGATCTACAGATTAATAATAATACATGGCATTAGTTTCAAACTGTGCATTTATTACCCTAAAGCCCACAGGGCTCAATTTCCACCTGCTGCTCCCTTTGTTGCTTCATCAAGCTTCACTATCTCTGCACATGCAAATTTTGAAATTAGTCAACATAACAATTTCAATATCTTTGTCAGACAGATGCAGAAAAAGCCAATAGACAGTGGCTTGAAATGTGCCTGCAGGTGTTAGTACATGTAGGGAAATCTATTTGAAATGCAAATATAGCCCCACTAGTTGGTGTGATTAAGACTTGCCAGTAGTTCATACTATGCATAAAAGCAAGTCCAGATGCCTTTGATTCTTTGACCCAATGGAATTTGATATGCCTCTTCACCATCTGGAGACAGTAATCTACATATTCCATAAAGTAAAATGCTTTAAATACTTATATAATTTTATTCACATGAGACTGGAATATGGTTTCTGATTTATAGACTTCCATAGGGACAAAAATGCCATTTAGTCAAGATATCCTCCATCTGTAAAGATGATCACTACCATTTGCAATGCAACAGCAATCACCAATATAGAGAGATTTCAGTCAACTCAGGTCCAGGCTATAGTTAGGGGCAAAACAGACCACCCCTTTGTGCCAGCTTCCAGGTGGCTCCAGAGTGTGGTGTTTTGATGCTCCATGCTCTGAAGCCTCCCAGAAGCTGGCGTCATGCCACCTTCCTGCCCATATGTGGGCCGGCTTCACAGCACTCTGGAGGTGTGGTGTTTATATGCTTCACATTGCAGGGGCACCATAAAGCCATGACAGCATAGGAAAAGATGGATTTTGCCAGCTCAAAAAGGAGCGGCAATTTGCCACTTCTTTTTGGACTGGTAAAAAGCCAGATTGGGGCCACAGTGTGTGGTTGCCATGGCCCCAACCCAAATTTCACAGGGGCGGCTTGAAGCTACTCATTTGGGGTGGTCTGTTCCACGCCTTAAAGAGAAAGCACACTGCATAAAGTTACAGCAGACCAAAAATTTCCATGTGATTTATACACAAAAACATCTGACAGGGTTTTTTTGTTTTATTTTGTGTGGAAACAATATGCACAAATTTACCACTCTTAAAATATATTCACTTAAAAATAATTGGGTTATTAGGAGATGAACAAAATTTACCCAACAGCACCCCCCCTCCCTGCCAAGGAAATGTCCCAAATACTGACTTTGGTTCCCAGTACTAGGGTGATCATGTGCCAGTTTAAGCATTACACTTGAAGTGGCACTTAAGGTTTAAGAGAAACGGGGCAGGTAAGGCAGAAGGCTTATCTAGTTTTTTGTGAGAGTGTGAAAGAGAGCCCTTTGTCCAACAAACATAGCAGGCCCAAACTGGCAAGAAATGTCTGCAAGAAGCAGCTATAGGGAGGAAGAAAACAGTTCAGTTACCATCATGTGGTATCCAATCCAAAGAGGTAATCAAAAAGATCAGATAGGATTGTTAGAGTGTCTACCCCTCTGGTAATCTGAAATTTGCCCACTAAAGGGTGAGGAAGATGGGAGCCTGAAGGGCAAGCACTTGGAGATGAGCATTTATGGATGAATTCTATATTTTAATGACCCAAACACTTGATTATCAGGAATTAGGGCATTCTAGATCCTTGAAACCACCAGAAGTAGCTTCCATGCTAGCAACTGTGGTTGGGGAAAAACCCCAGAAACTTGTGAATATCCAATGGAAATTTAGAGAGCTGTCTGGCAACATATTCTCCATGCAGATTTCTTAACCTTCACAGATCTCACTACTACTAATTAATGCCCATGTTCTTAAAAGATTTTCATATATACTTTTTTGCAAGCCTTCCTCAGTTGTTATGTTCCTAATTTCAACTAGTTTAGTTCTGTTACCTAAGCCATATGAAAATAGTCATCAGATGTTGAAAGTGATAAAATGTCATCCACAAAGCAATTGCAAAGCTATTTTGGAGCTATAAGCACACATTAGCCTAAAGTATGATGTTTCAGTGACACTTCTTGATGACCTAGAAGAAAGGGAATCCTGTTTTGACCCTAATGAGCCACAGTGGAATTGTCAAATCAGAAATCATATGCTATGTTTAAAAGGTAATCCAGCTCTATTAAGTTAGCATAAATATGCATATTTAGCAGCTGCCATCATGTCAATTCCAGCTGTCATACAATTACTGTCAGCTATGCGATGCATTGACCTTTAAGGACCAGTCAAAAGATTGTTGGTTGCAAAGCTGAAATAACTGCCTTTGGCGGCCCAGTAGTCTTAATTCCATGAGGACCCATCAAAGAAAGATAGATAAACCACTATAGCTTGATGATTTGTGTGTTTTTTTTAAATCAAATACTGATGCAGAAACAAGTATAGCATGTCCTAAGGCTTGTGTAGTCCTTCACTGAGAATGTTTTACTAAATAAACACTCTCTTTATCCAAGTCCTAAACCAAACATTGGTGATATTGCATGCATAGGCACTGAATGAGTTCTAGCCATATACACAGAAATATAAAGTGTTTGGAGTTCAACGAGTAATAACTAGGTTCAATTTCACAGATAGGTTATAGGGTGGACTCAAGATAAAGAGAAGGATTGTGAGCTGTCTGCAACCTGCTAAACAGGTTGGGATCCGATATATGAATTCCTTTCATTTTGATTATGAGTGATTTATTGAATTAGTCTACATACCATTTCAATTTGTTACAAATCTATGTAAAAATAATTACAATGACAGCTTGTATTAAAATAACAGCCGACCAAAGTAAAACTGGTTTAGACACACTTCCCTCTCTGAACCACATTTTTTCTTAAGTTAGCAGCCTTAGATGTAAAAAGGTCCACCTTCTGAGACACAGAATGATTAGACTCACTCAGAAAGAAAGAAAAGTTTTTTCGACATAGGTCTGTTGCTTATACTGGACAGAAAGGGACCTAGATGATGTTCCCTACAGCTTGAATAAAGATGGCATTCGAGTAGATCATGTGCTAGGTCCTCTATTACTTGAGCACCACATACACATACCCTATCTAGAAGTGGAACACCTTTAAATTTTTGCTGGAGGAGCATTGAATCCATCATCTCAAACCGGAGATGAGTAAAAGCAATGTATTGGCACCTTCTCCTCTCAAGGAACAAACATATCTCCCCTTTGAATTGTGTCTTGGATATAGCTAGCCAATTAAGAGCCCTAGAGATAGATAAAACTGCAATATCAGCAATAGTCAAGCTGAATCCATGTTTAGACAGCATCCTTGTAAATTTATATAACCAGGATGATTCCATCCTGTTAACCAGTTGTTCTTCTAAACACTGCTTTGGAAGCCTATTATCAGTCAATGATGCTAGCCTGAACCAGTACTTATATAATCATAACTGAATTTGGTCTGAAACTGCCATAATTTCTATATCAGATTGAAGTGCATAGGCTGGACAAGATGGGAGCACTCCCAAGATAATATGCAAAAACTGATTTTGGATTCTTTCTAAGTTCTAAGAATCAGAAAAGCCCCAAATTTCTGCACCATATGTTAGGACTGACTACATCTTTGCCTTGTACAGAACTCCTTTCATGAAACTGACCAAACCTGAGATCCACACTGTTGTATATCCTGCCACCTCATGATGAGTACACATCACAGGACTTTCTCTATAGCAACACCCAAATTCTGTTAAATCATCCCAAGGGAAGTCATGGCAGCCCCATCCTTTTTGAATTTCCAGCAAGTAATTAATATTGTTCTGTTTTGCATAGTCTTAGGACCTGGACATTGTGCTGGCTGTTTTACATGTCTGGTTTTACATTATTTAAGAAGCATCCATAGTCTGGTTTTGCAATTTTTTTGTTTGTTTGTTTTTTTGGTTTTTTTTTTTACAAATTGTTTTTATTTCTTGGAGTGGATAATTGGGGGGGGGGGGGGGGCTAATGGTCTGCGAGGTAATGATAGCGTACATAATGATAATGATGGATGGATGGATGGATAGATAGATTAGATAGATAGATAGATAGATAGATAGATAGATAGATAGATAGATAGATAGAT
>NC_056525.1:55168540-55214892 GCF_019175285.1 Sceloporus undulatus
TTTACAGTTGATTTACATTGTAAATCAGAGTAAAAGTCATTTTTATGGATACAGTGAATACCTCCATACAATCTGCTGCTAGCCCAGATGTACAAATGGAATGAATATCTTTGTTGCCATTGTGCCCAAACAGGAACTGCATCTGTAAAAAAGGATCTAGAATTCTGATAGGCAGTTCAGCACTGGTGAACACATGTTTAAATCTGGTTTGGTAAGGCTTTCCTTGCACTAATCTTCAAAGGCTTTTGAAAGAAGTAGGAAGACTTTTCCTTTGACCTTGAAGCCCTGCCCTTGTCCAAGTTATGGATATAGATGGAGGCTGTTTCTGACACAGCCCTGCATTAGCACATAAGGAATAACCATGTCATGACCTGCTTCACAGATCAGAGCTGGAGATGGAGGAACTAACTTCTACAGTTGTGCTGAGTACCAAGGGATACCAATGGGCACTTCGAACACTTCAAAATCAACAGACCAAGGACAAACAGCTCCTGGCCACCTTTGGGAGGAATACAAGGGCTTATCTCCACAAGTGTGATGTCCTTGAAAGTTCTCAGAGTTCTCCTGAAGCTAGTAAAATGAGGACAAGGAGGAGTGGGACTTCACCCTTGCAATGTGGTGAAGGGCAAGGGTCTTAAAGGGGTACCAAGGGCAGCCCAAATGTTCTAGCTTTAAGTCCCTATGATGTCTTTTGGATTTCCTGATTGTCACCAGAGGGAACAAGGTCCTGAAACACCATTAAAGAAGGGACACTAAGGTATAGTGGTGCTAAGATATAGTATTTGTAATTTTTTAATATATAAAATTGTTATTTGTGTATATGTATGGAACCTCTTTTGTTGTTGTTGTTGTTGTTACTTTAAAAGACAGAGACTCAAATTCAGGCCTCACATTCAAATTTACCAGTTTTCGTCTAATCGAACTACAAGGACTCCTACACTTAATTTCTCTTTAGCCAAACCTTCATAAATCTGAAAGCATTGCATGTGCTGTTGTTTTTATTTTCTCTGAGCTCATGCTGTATAAAACACTAACTGCCACAAAATGTGAGTTGTGCCAATATAACCTGATTGTATGACACATTGTTGTATTTTTAAGAAAAAAATGAATGAAAGAAAATATCACAGAAAAGTTCATCAACTTTCAGCTCCTGCTCACTGAGTGATAGATAGCTTTAATTACATTGAATTACTCAGCATCTCCCCAGTACTCCCCAAAGTCATTAAAAATAGATTTTCTGTTTGAACTCCTCTCACCACGACAGGTCTCTAAGGCAGTGTGCTGACGGGATGCCCCATGGGCTGGCTCCTAGTCAGAGAGGTCAGCAGCTTGTTTTGGTAGCAATCACAAAGGCAGGAATATAGACATGGGAGGAATCAAGGATTATTTCCCTTTCCCGCACAGAGAGCGAGAGAAAGAGAGAGAGAGAGAGAGAGAGAGAGCACTTTTATTTAATTATTTGTAGTGCCATATTGTTCAGTGTATTTGTTTTGTAGCTCTTGTGGCTAGTCAAGGGGAAACCAGTGATTCTAAAGGTAAGAGCTTGTGGAATGTCCCTAAAGGTCTGGTAAAACAGAACCAATCAGGCAATCAAGGAAAACAGTAATGAGTCTTTATCATTTAATTACTGGGTAGGAAGTTCTGTAATTAGGGAAGTGAAAAGTGAGCCCCAAAGCTGCTCTGTCAACTAAACAAACAAAAAGGTTGCCATGCTCTGGTGTTCCTGGTGGAAAAGTGGGAGGAAGAAATAACAGGTGAATGCTGACATCTCCTTGCTGGCAGCAAAAGATGATTTGAATTTGATTTGTCTAAAAATGAAAATGGTGTAAATGATGTTTAAAGCTCTGACACATACAGTATTCCAGGGCAGACCCTGTTCCCTACTTGTTCTTTTCATGTGTGTTTATTGTTGTGTGCTTTTGAGTTGTTTCTGACTTTATGGCAATGCCTAGGTGAATGTATCATAGGGCTTTCTTGGCAAGATTTGTTCAGAGTGGGTTTGTCATTGCATTCCCTTGAAGGTGAGAGAGTGTGACTTGCCCGAGGTCACTCACTGGGCCAAGCAGGGATTTGAACCCTGGTCTTCAGTCAGAGTCAAATGCTCAAACCACTGCACCACACTAGTTTACTCAGCTTTAAAAAAAAAGAATGACTAATGATAGATGGATTACTAATAATTTATTCAGTTGTATGTCTGAAAATGTGTCAATCTTAAAGATGAAATGTCCCATTTTAACAGGTTTATTGACATGTATATTTGAATATGTGGTGGATATGGGGTTTGTGTTAATCTCATTAACTTTCACTGATTTAACCAATCAACCAACATCCAACATCAGCCTATGCTGGCTTTCAGCCATGATGCCACAAAGTCATTATAGTCAATATAGTCAGCTGATCCCATGGGCTGTACCAAACATAGATTTGTTTTGGCAATCATCTGCAGTCTTTTGTAAAGCTGTGCTAGAGCTTAAAAAGTTGATTGACACAGTTCAGCACATGCAATTGTCTCTTCAGAATGGTGCATAGTGTCTTGTAAACTAGAGTTCCCCATTTCATGTCTGATCAGCCTTGAATTCTCCTTTCAGCAGTGGCTCAGTATAGGATAGTCTTATATCCAAATTTACAATCCTCTATTAAAGAGTCTCTCACAAAACAGCACTCCATTTGAAGGTGTCCTCTATTTGATGCTCTGTCCAATCTAAATCTGTGTTTAAGATAAAGAATCATGAGAGAGAGCAGGGTCCTTGAAGCCGTCCTTCACCAGTGAGCACGTGGATAGGAAAGCATACAAATCATCTAGTCAGGCTCCTTCACTTGAGTAACATGTATTGACCACTTCAATGACATGTGTTGTACTTCTATTTATATTATAGTACTTATTTCCAGCCCCTAATTGAATCTTTAATTAGAAATTCATATGTAGAATTTTTCTACAAATCTGTAGAACATCAGCCAACCGCAACCTATGATTTCTTTCAGCCATGCCCTCATTCTTGATCCAGAACTGTCGTGATCTGCTCAGACTGGAGGAAATGTGAGGCTGGCATCACTGTTCACTGCAATCTGAGTCAGAATAGTTTGAGATGCCAACAAGCTAGTGAAAAAATTTACTCTTCATTTTCGCCCATTCAACATCACAACAGAAGGAAAGCCAGCTGGCCTGCTGCACAGTTGCTGCTCCCAGTGTGCAAAGGAGCAGCAATCAGGCACTGATCACTTTGAGAGCAGTAACCGAGCAGCTGACTGAGCAGAGACTGAGAAGCCTCTCACCCACACTGGTACCTGTCAACCTCCTTTCTTCACTGCCCCCTAACATCCCTTTTTCCTCACCACCCCCTGGATCTTTCCACTGCCCCAGGGGAGGCATACCACCCATCTTGAGAATTGCTAAACTAGAGCATCACAAGCAGGAAGCTCTCCACCCTTTTTCTGAAGATTTCCAAAGAAGGTGACCACATCACCTCTCTAGTCTTGCCATTCCATTCAGTGGCATCCTTGACTGTGGTGTCACCTCATGTGGGGGACAGGGTTACCGGTCAGGGGTGGAGCTTCAGAACCGGAATGGGCAAGGCTTCCACAAGGAGGTGAGGGTAGGCTAAGCCAGGGTGAGCACATGGGTGCACGCACCCACCCCTCCTTGCGATGGCTTGGTTTTCCTCAGGAGAGCCGGGCCACGGCAAGGAGCCAGGCCAAGCATGTGCCCCCATCCCTCCTTGCCATGCCTCGGGTTTCCTTGGGAGAACCAGACTGCATGAAGGAGCCAGCATGAGCGCACGCACCCCCTGCGCCTCCTTGCCACACCTCAGTTTTCCTCAGGGGAGAACCAGGCTGTGACAAGGCAGCGTGGCACTGAGCCCAGCTCCTTGCCGCAGCCCAATCAGTTCTCTTGAGGAAAACTGAGCCATGACAAGGAAGGACAGGGTAGAGGACCCGACAGGGTGTCACCCCCCTCTGGGGTGTCATCCAGTGCTGTCTGCACCCCCCAGTAACACCACTGGTTCCATTGCCAAACTGTTCTTATTGTCAAGAAATTCCTTCTAATGTCAAATAAAAATGTACCCTCTTGCAGCTTCATATCATTAGACCTGGTCCTAACCTCTGCAAAAACAAAAAATTCTCTCCTCCTCTGTGTCACAGTGCTTGAGTTATTTAAAGATTCTGCAAGACAGTTTAGATTATTTATTTATTTATTTATTTTCCATTGAAAACATTTTGTATTTTAAAATACTGCTTTTCTGTTTACCAGGGTTCCCAAAATGGTATACCTTTTTTTTAAAAAAAAAAATGAGGCTTAAAACCTATTGTTAGTCTCCACTAGATTAGGTCCATTGAATCAAATGGATTTACATGTGTGTTTATTCCCTATTGAATAGCTGGTCCATTAGTTCTATTCTACTTGGACTAACCAACAGAATTGCTGCCTAAAAAGTGTTCTTTTAAAACAGATTTAAAATGATAGAATTCAAAGATACAGCTGTGTTAGTCAGTAGAATCAGTATATAGAGAGATTTTGTAGTCCAAATGCATCTGAGGAAATAGACTGAAGTCTATGAAAGCTCATGCTGCCAATTTCTTTCTTTCAATTAGCCTCAAAGGTGTTATAAGATCTCTCTACATACAGATTTAAAATGAATTTTAAACCAAAAGGCATATTAGGCCCCTGCCAGAATCCAGGAAACACCAAAGGATGGTAGGGAGGGTTTTCTCCTGAAACTTCATGAAATGGTGAGCCAGTTGACTGGAATGGCTCTGCAAATTTTTTGGATGTGCCCTGCCCTGCTATTTCAGAAGGTGTTGGAAAAAATAAATAATGATGGCACCATGTATGGAGCTGCTCAGAGCAGTCTGGAAGATGTATAGGACTACAGTGGGCTGGTGGGTGGAGTGAAGGAAAAATACCAATGAAAGAGTGTGTGGCCATACATTACATCAGGACTACACAATTTTATGGTGGTAATCACATAACTGATAACTGGAGCAGCTGCTAACTGAGACAGGAGGATGAGCCTGGAAATAGATCCTACTGTGTCTGTCAAGATTAGGAGATTAGGAGGCATATGGAAAAGCAAAATGCTACTATTGTAGCAGTTTAGTATCTTTCAAGCTGTTTGCATAGGGGGATGCTCTGCCTTTCCTCAGCCGCTCTCCTTTCATTTTCTGAGGCTCAGTCAGTCAGCTTCCCTGCTACTTTGCAAAGATAGAGGCCAACCCCGGAATAAAATAATTTGTCTGTTACCACATGTGTGTATGAGAGAGAGAGAGAGAGAGAGAGAGAGAGAGAGTCTATCTGTACATACTGCAGCATAAAAATGGGGTTTGACAGAAGACACATATGGAAATTTTCTTTTTATTTCTGCATCTTTTCCTCTCTAGCCCCAGCTTTTGCTGCATGATCAGGTGTCTCCTGTTGTCCATCTCTGCTAGAGAGCTTGGAAACTTCAGGCGGAAGCAGGTAGAGATGGGTACACTAATGAGATGACTCCATCAAGCATAACAACGAGACTTCTTCCTACACTTACCATAAAACTATCTCTCTGTATCAAAAATATATCTGACTGCCAGAGACCCAAGCAGTTACATATCTGGAAAAGATATTTGCACAAATGCTTCAGAGTTTATAGCTGGAGAAGAATTGTTTGTCAACTACAGTTTGCTATTTGCTTTTCTAGTCTCAGCTACCCTCATCCCTCCATTTTCATGGTGGATCCATTCTGGATCACCCGCAAAACTGAATGTGTGTATATTCAAGCCCCATTGGCTTGAATGAGGACACACTTCCACAGGGGGCTGCGGGAGTGCACTATGGGTGTGTACCCCTTTGTTTCCCCCTCCGTTTCCCATTCACATATATGCAAGGGACACAGATCTCAAGTCCACAGAAACAGAGGAGTGACCGTAGTTTATCTTATTTTCTCTTCTGATCTTTTATCAACTGTTGTTTTGTTGATTCACTTTTTAATTTTCCCTTCCCCTCTCTTGTTGGCCTGTCACTTTCTTGCTTATCTCTTAATTATCTCTTGCCTTTTAAAGTTAGCTCTACCCCTGAAAAGGATAAGCAAGATTCACAGGGAGATGAACACAGTAGAAAGAGATGCTGCCATTAATGTTCACCAGTCACACCCAGTATTCCTCTGATGTATTAAACTTCATATGGTTAGGATTTTTGGGAAAGAAGCATGACTACCTCCCTACAAGCATAAATTAAACTTGAGAAGATTTTGTTTTGACCTTCTGGCAATGAAATAATAATAATAATAATTCACTATTATCCTATTAGTGAATTATCATGGTGTAACTCAGACGTATGCCATCACAACTCTCTCTCTCTCTCTCTCTCTCTGTCTCTCTTTGTGATTGCAGAAGTTGGCATTTTGTTCTGACCGCACAGTGACCAACCCCCCCTCCCCACAAACCCAACTTGTAAGCAACACACTCCAACAAAATGGAAATGACTGTGCTGGGGTGGGGTTCATTGCATGCATGGTGGGTTTTAGAAGCAGCATTGGCAGGCATAGCTATAGAGACATAGCTATCTGATACATGTGCCTCTCCTGAAGCAGGATCTTGTCCAAGATGTTTAGATGTAAAACAGTTTGGGAAATACTGCTGTTTACACTCAAGAACTGATTTCCCTACATCCCCGTGGAAAAATGTGGAAGAGACTGGCCGTGATTGCACTTCCAAGTTCATTTTGGTTCCTGCCAGTTTCTACATCCCATGGTCCCCCCCCCCCATTTTACACTGATTCAATTCCTTCCTTGTCTGTCTAATTTCATTGCTTTAAGTCAACAATTATCCATTTCGTTTGTCCCACAGTCAGTCTTGTATTTCAGTCACAGTTGTTTTTCTCCATCATGTGGCATTTCACATGCAAAACTTCTTTGATCTCAGAATGATAATTACAGTGGATGCAAATAGTTTAAAAATAATGAAGACACAAATAAGTGTGCTTCCATTCTGCTTTGTAAAGAGCAAGAACACACAAACTATTTTTCCCTTTGGGGTTTCAGAACCATGAGTGGTGAGATAGAATTAAATGATAATATGTAAATACAGTGGCAGTTCTGTCCTCAATCATCCAAATTTTGTGATGGAATAAAAATACTAGGAAATGCTATATTTGTATTGTGGATTGCAAAACCCACTACTGCAAATAAAGTAAAGGGATGGATTGGGAAATGCTCCCTTGCTGGTGAAATGAATCAATTTCAGTCATATATTTCTATATATCCTTTCCCATCGGTAGATTTTAAAAGCAATTTACAGTCACCCTGAGACAGTACCCGGGGGGGGGGGTGGTGATATAAATCCAACAAATAATAAAATAAAATGAGATGTGGGTAGCAGGAGATGGTGAACAAAGAGAAACTGTGGTGAAGAGAAGACAAGAAAAGACAAGAGACAATCTGCTGTATAAGAACACAGTGCTTGCTGGTTGGGCAGAACCTATAGAAGAGGCCTGTTTCTTAATACTATACCAGAAAAAATTCAGAATACAAGGTGTCTTCATAGTTTCATATGCTGATACCAACCCCATACCTAGAACTAGATGTAATAACAAGGCAGGTTGCCTTGCTCTTCCAAAAGTCTTAAAAGTCCAGACCTTGTACTTTATGCGCTAATACAGTGGATCCTTGTTATATGCTGGGGTTTGGTTCTAAGATCCCTCATGGATAACAAAATCTGTGTATGCTCAAGTCCCATTAAATATAAGGACATAGCAAAATGGTGTCCCTTATAAAAAATGGAAAATCAAGGTTTGATATTTGAAATTTACACTTTTTTTTAACATTTTCAAACTGTGGATGCTTGAATCCATGTATAAGAAATCCATGTATAAGAAGGGCTGACTGTATTAACATTTATTGGCCTATCTTCACCAAATGATGTTTCTCAGTTTAAAAAAATCACTCGTATTCACTATTGTGCTGGTGATTTGTCCAGTAAAGGGGGAAAGAAGGAGGAAGGTGCAGGAAAGAAAAGGTTGAACACAGCATGAAGAGTGCATAAGACCTCTAAACTCTGCAAAAAGGGAATTAGGTAATGTTGACTAATTCAGTCTCAGTGCTATGTTCCACACTGGGACAACCTGTCTACCCCTATCCTGGCTGTAACTATGTCAAATGGCATTGTCCAGCAGTGGTGTGCAGGGAACATTCTCCCAGCAAGGACTGCAAGATCTAATTTATTGTGCTTTGAGATCCTTGATGAAAGGCGTGACAGGACTGCAAAGTGTTTCATCATGCAAAAAAGCCAGAGTTATAAAACCTCCAGTGGCCTCTGGCAGGCGTTTCATGTGATGGGCTCAGACATTTGCTTTCCTGCCTTTCTGAAGAAAGAAATATTCACATCTTGCATAGTGTCCCGTGACAATTGTCTTAATTAAAACACCATAGGATGTCAGCAAGCATGATGTTGCCGAGTGACAGGAATTCCGACGCAGAGATTGAACAGCACAAGGGGTGACAATTCCAGAAAGAAGGGGAGGGTGGCTTGAATCATAGATCTACCTTTCTTTCTTCGCTCTGAAGGTCTGTAAAAATTTCCAAGAGTAAGGGCAACACATTTTATATGCAGGGACAGCTGTGCTTTTCTATATAGTCAAGTTTAGGAGTTTTCTTTGCAACGCATATGTTCATTTTCAGAGAGATGGTGTTTGTAAAAAACAGGTGTCTAATCCAAATTCTTTCTGAGGAGGCATAGGGAGGGAGTCAGATTCCAGATTGGAGATGGGATTAAGTTCTTTGTTTCTGGTTGTTTTCCATTCTTTTGGAAATCTCCAGATCTAAATTCCACCTCTTTCACCACCCCACCTGATCTGTAACCCTTGGGCCACTGCAAAATTTCAAACACAATAATCAGATTTCCTAAGGGGAAAAGGGTCAGTAGAGAACGAAGAAGGGAGTAAAGAAAATCATAAACATACCCAGAAATGGCAATCATCAGAAGCCATCTAGAGATTTCGTATGGTACACTTGAAACAGAATAACACACAGTGAATTAAATGGAGAGTTATACACATGCACACACAAATAAGTACTTGTATGTATGCAAACAAGTTCATGAATGGGTTTGGCCAAAACTTGCAGGTTGCTAATGATACTAGCCATATCAATTCTAATGTGCCTAATAGTTGAAAATGTTTGTTCAAAGCACTGATTTTTAGTCTAAAAATAAGAAAATCCCAAATCTATTCTATAATGGTATCTTTATTAGGACAACCAAAAGGTACAAAATTTATCATACTAGCTTTTTAAGCTTCACAGGCTTCTTCATCAGCCAAAAAAGATAAAATAGCATGTGAGAAAAGTGACAGTGTTGTGGTCAGAATGTGGGAGGAAGCAAGGACAATAATACTTAAGGGGAGAGTTTGGCTTTTCCAGTTATAGCTATAAAGCATCACTACCACCACCACCCCATTTATTTGACCTTTAGATGAATGTTACCTTTGAAATTGAGGACTTATAAACCCAAGCACTGCAACAACACAGTCATATACTTAAAAGAAAATACAGCAGTGGTCCGACATTGAACTATGTGCTTTGTTTTTCTCTTTTTGGAAGTATAATTATTTTTTATGCCACCAAACTTTTAGGAGTCAGTTACTTTTTAAAAAATGACCTGAGATTGATCAGTTGTTTACAACAGCCAAGCCCATCTGGCAGAAAGTTCTATACGTTTCCACAAACTTACTTACCTTGTTTTATTCATTCTTTTGAGATCAGTTCTGTACTTTCCTCATATAAAAGATTAAGAAAAGGCTGCCATGAGATAAGTCTGACATCCCAGTAATAAACATGTTTACTTGAATTGCAATGCAACTCACTCCCTACTAAGTTTTCATAGATCTATATATGTACAGCTCCACTTATGTGTATGGTATATGGTGGAGTTAATTCCTGATTAAATGTAGGTAGAATTGCAGGTTTAGTTTCTCTTCTCATTCCCCCCCCCCCAAACTATCTGTCATATTCTTCACTCTAATTCTTTATTAATGTACTCCAGTTTCTGCAGAGATCTGTAGCCTGAAGTGTGCTTTGACATATGCGTTTCTTTCTGGCTATCTACTGACTACATCCTACAGTCTAAGATAGTACTTAGCAGGAAGACAGTTCTACAGAGAGAATCAGGAGTGAGGCAGAAATCAGTCCCAACATAGGATGACGTTTCAGTTGAGATATAATATGCACATTATTCACAATTATTTTCTTCCCTGTTGAAACCACTAAAAAAATGTTCAAAACCACAAGGTTTTTTGTCCTTAAGTAAGAGTAGGATGACCAGCACTATTTTTGTCAACAGGAATAATAGGAGAGAAATGGGGTTTTGGTGCAATAACATGTGTTCTCAAAACAAATTTTGTGCAAATTGTATTGTGTGCAGAAAATTGGTTTTGCCCCCAAATATATTTCATGGTGAAAACCTTTGAGAAATATCTGTGAAAACTCCTGAAATTAAAATAAATAAATAAATGTGCACAACCTTTCATAACCATGTCCAGTAGGAGAAAGCTTTTGACATTTGTTTTTTGTTTTTGCTTTTGTATGCAGAAATGAAATAGGTGAAAATTTATATACATTCTTTTTCTTGTAAGGAAACTGAGCAAATATTTTAATGGTGCTATCATAGTTTATGGAGAGCTAGGATGATGTAGTGGTTTGAGAGTTGGACTATAATTCTGAAGACCAGGGTTCAAATCCCAACTCAGCCATGGAAATCCACTGGTTCACCCTGGGCAAGTCACACACTCTCAGCATCAGAGGAAGGCAAAGGCAAACTCTCTCTTAACAAATCTTGCCACAAAAATCTTTTGATAGCATTGCCTTCGGGTCGCCATAAATCAGAAATAATTTGCAGTCACAGAATAGCAAATCTAAAGTGGGCTTATTGTTGCTGACAGAACAACTGTGTATTTCAAGGGAGGGGGGAGAATGAGGATCTCCTGTTGTAGCTGACTGGTGACAGCCACCCACGATCCCTCAAGCATACCACAGAGCCTTCAGGGATAGTATGTGGTAACTATCACCTTGCCCCCCCCTAATGGCAATCATCATGTCCCTACTTCCCCATCTGAATGGTCTGAACAATGCTGCATCTAAGGAATCCTGTGGCCAGCCATGTACAAGATTCTGCTTCTTGGTATTTGTAATACAAGCGGAGAAAAGTCTGCTGCTATTCCATTAATAAGTTTCTGTATGCAAACTCACACACCATTTTTTTTTAAATGCATATGGAATAAAATCACATAACAGCCTGATGTCATATTCACCACCTTACAAAGTAGAAAGGAGTTTTGGCAATCATTATTCAGTAGTATTGCTGATTTCTATTCTCTGCTTCCATCTTAGAGGTAAAACACATGGTCCAAATACAGCGGTTTCAAACCACTTTGAAGGTGTGGCATTTAGATGACGCACAATTCCAAAGTGGGTGGAAACTCCTGGGGCTAAAAGCCAGAGCAAAAAGAACCCAAGATATTCTGACTAAGCCCAGAAAATGTGCACCTTCAACCCTGCATATAAATGCCCCAATGCCAGAACAGTTCAGAGCGATCCATGCTAACTCTAACACTAAGACTAACCCTGCATATGGATGCACCAGTGCAGGTCTGCATTTAAAAAGGGCAGAGCCAGTGTATCCAAGTGGTCAGGGTGGCAATGCTAAAAAGTGAAAGTGTGACGCCTCCAATGGATGTAATTACAACATACACAAACCAGACAGTTCAAGAGGGGGCATGGGGTAAAAGGAGGTGAAGGGTCATGTAGAGGGTGGGATCTCTATGATTGTGTTTTGCCAGTGTTTTCTGGGCACACTGATTCCCTGTCTCAGTATAGGATCACAGATGTGACTGTGTGGCTGATCAAAGGGGCAGCCATCCAATAGGATGGCATCTAGGCAGCAGATGGTCACGGGGGGGGTGTTTGTGTGACGGTGCACATGGATGGTGGCAAGGTGACAAAAAATCCACCAGTGGTGCAGCATGATGTTCCACCATGTTATCAGGTTATGTGCATTTGGGCCGCCTTGGGTGCAGCCCATGCAGTCAGTGGGTGTTCAAAAAGCTTTCAGAAAAAGTAGGTTCAAGACACTTTTTCCTGCCCTTCTGTTCCACCCCTTAGATTCCATCAACACAAATAGCATGAAAGAAAAGAGACAGAGGGAGATAATCACTTCTGATAACTTGGACATTTAGAGGAACAAAGTTATGAAAAATATGGCAGCAATGAAACAGTTGCAGGTTAAAAGAGTATAGTGGAGGGTTTCCTGCAGGTGCCCTTTCCATCTGGTGAGCGGGCTGGTTAAGAAAAGGAAGACCTTCTCAATAGCAGAAGGTTTTTTTTGGGAGAGGTTTGTCTCCCATCTACATTATTGTCATTTTGATTATGGTTTGATTATGGATTTATACAGCTTCTATGATTTTCTGGCCTTCAGATTATGTTTAGGAATAGCAGCAGGAGCATTTTGTATTTATATTTTATATTCTTTTCATAAATCACACTGGGAATATGGTTGAAGAACAGTACAGAAATATTTATAACAAATAATGGAGAAGGCACCAGGAGAACAAATGGAGATCAAAGGACTTTTAAGAAGGGGAAAAATCGTGCCAGCAATAGAGTAAACCGAGCTCTACTGTTAAAGAAGATTCACAAAGCTATAGAAAGGGCCTGCTATAACTTGTGTAGTCAACTGTCACATAAATTACTAGCAAACATATAGCAAAATAAATTCAAAAAATGTGGCAAATGTTTTTGTTTTGCCGAACTTGGTAAAGCAAAACAGAGGAAATATTTTTTATATACTATAAAAATAAAACCCAATGATACCTTGTGTTTTTCAGCTGTGGACAATGAGCAGTATGTTAATCTTCTTGTAAATGATGACAGAACAGTGTGTTTTAAAACTAAGGGCAGAAACTTATGGAATGTCTTTAAAATTTTACAGAGCATTCAAATGGAAATACTTAAACATTCAAATACCAGATTAGTAACATAATCTTGGAAAAGACTGCATGTGTATGGAATATACAGTATGAACCGCTGGTATAAAGCCAAGGTAGCTGAGTTGAGACTCCAGTTGTGGATTTTGATGCATTGTACTGGGTCTAAGGACCATGGCTAATTTAAATTTGTTATAAAGAGCTGATTTAATAGATGGAGATTCAGAAGATTGATGAAATTATGATACAGATTGCAAAGAGTGTTTCAAGACCTCAGTTGCTTACTCTATTGCCATAATCTATAAAAATAAATCCAAAGTTAGCCCTTGTAATTCAAGCATCTCAGAAGATTCTATTGGCACTGAGACTTAACCTTCAAAAGCAAATGAATGAAATTGAAAAACTAAATATAATAAACCAAAGTAGAAAAATGTACCAAATGGCTCAGTCCAACAGATGATTTGTAGACAAGCCTGTCCTACCAGATAAGGCTGTACAGTATTTGGATCTGAGACATAAGAACAAGGGAGTTTGAAATAAGTGATCACAGCTTTATTAGTGACTGACATGTGCAGGTATAATATCACATTATGCCTACATATTTCCTTTTATGGATGGGAGGCATCCAGTACAAAAATTTGCAATACTCTGCCTGTACAACATTAGCCCCTAACCTGAGTTATCCCCAATGGCCATTTAGTATTGGGGAGGGGGAGTGGCAGAGAAATCCACCATGCAGCATCCAGTTGTGTTTCTGTAGCTGAACATATGAAGATGATGGCATCCTCCTAGAGCTTCTGGGAGTCCTCCAAAGGGAAAGAGGAATGACATTATCTTCATGTGACCATTTGTACAGACACAGGTGGATACTGCATAGTCTATCCTGTACTCTCCCAACCACAAAATGGTCATATGGTCACCTCATCAGCAAGGAAGCTGGTTGTGCATGCAGGAAGGGTGTGTGTGAAGTGCTAACAAGAGTTTGGTAAAAATGTCATTACAGTTGTGTCTGGGAGGTCTCTACCCACTACTGCTACTGCCCAGAATATTTGTATTTTTATGTATTTTATTTATATCTCTCATTTCTCCCTAAATGATTCCATGTTGTCTGAAAGGATGTGTGAATTCTCTCTCCAACCCTCTTGCTCTGATTTTCATGCTTGAGGTTAAAGTTAACCCCCCCCCCCCCCATTTTCTGAAGTGGTGGCTGCCAGGCTACCAAAGACTCCTCGTGGCCACATGTCTGTCCCTCCAGAAACTGTGGAAATGATATGGCATTGGATAAGGCTGTGGTTTGGTAGGGATTGCAATATCAAAGTGGAAAAAATTGCAGAGGATATTCCTACTAATTCAAACCACAAAGCTGATTTTTTTTTTTTAACTGTAGGGACTCATTTTCATGTTTCATTCTTCTTCTTTTTTAAGTTGAAGAATCATAAGAAGATGTGCTCTAAGCTAATAAATGCTGAATATCATATACACCAGTCTTCAAGGAACTGAGTTATGTAAAAAAGAGTTCTAGAAAGGGTTTTATTGGCCAGACATATGTGCTAAAATACAAGCATTGGTACAGTCACATACTGATTGTCAAACATTCAGAAATAAAAAAACAGAAAAAAACCACTGTTGATTCATGAAATTGCAGTAAGTGCCAGCTATTCCCTCTCAAAATGGAGTGTAGAAACCTGCAAAAGTGACTGAGCAACATATGTCCCCAAGATAATATTTGCTTCAGAGCAATGATGCAGCTGTCTCCAGAAAGAACAGAAGAGATCTGTGGAGCATTAAAAGTCTTGAGCCAGTGATGGATGAAACAACTGAGAAAGCAGACATACCTACATCAAATATAAGACAAGCTAGAGTCTCGAGACAGAACAAGACAGAACAAATGCAACAACTGTAGACCAAAGTGCCAGTGAGTTTTCAGAGAAGTTTTTGGACCTGTAAATGTGATTACATCAAGAGGGAGAATGACAAGGGGAAAGTGTTAGATATTGATAAATATTGGTATTTTTTTTAAAGTGTAATGCTGGTAAGAACTAAAGTGTCGTACAAGCAACATTCAGGGGTAGTTGTGCTGGCCATTTAACAAATACAAACAAAAATCCATCAGTGATACTTTTATTGGCCAATCGAAATGCACAATATACTTGCCCATGGAGCTTCAAAAGCTTGCAACAAGTATATTGTGCATTTTGGTTGGCCAATAAAGGTATCACTGATGGATTTTTGGTTGTGCATCAAAGGAAACAACTCTAAGAATGCTGGCAAAGAACTAAAAGCCAAGGTAGCTATCCTTTGGGGAGCATACTGCAGAAATAGAGTGAGGAGTTGTGCCTCGTATTTATTTTTTTTAAAGCCCACAAACTGCTTGCTAATGATGCCATTATCATACATCAGGCATACATCAACATGTAGTAAAGCAGTATGAGAATAGACTGTGAGCCTACTTAGTACCTGTGTTATAGAATTGCCATATTGCCCAGACTTGAGAGATGCAATGCTGGTTGCATCTGCACTGCAAAAATAATCCAGTTTGACACCACTGCCATGGCTCAGTGATTTGGAATTCTGGGAATTGTAGTTTGCTGTGATACTAGAGCTCTCTGACAGAAAAGGTCAAACAAAACTACAGTTCCCAGAATTTCACAGCATTGAGCCATGGCAGTTAGTGTTAAACTGGAATATTTCTGTAGTGCTGATGCAGCCCGACAACATTAGTTGGCCTGGGTTCTGAATTTTCTTGCATTGTTTTGTTTAATGAACCACAAATAGCTAGTCCTCACAGCATGAGGGACACAAGACAAAATGTTAAGGCACTGTTTGTGTATGTGTGTGACTTCTGCCTTTTATTGTCATATCCAGTGTGGAAAGTAACACTGAGGACTGATAGCAAAGAAAATCAGTGAAGCCAGGGATGGGAGAAATCAATTTTAGAGTCACAGTGCAATTGTCTTGAGATGAAACATCCTGAATTGTTTTGAAATTTTATAAAAAAGAGAAAGAGAGAGAAGTGATAATAGAAAGCAATTATGAAATCTGTGATGTTGACACACCTGTGACTGGATAAGCACCAAGTGCTTGTCTTTCAAACTCAAATCTTGTGAGAAACTGTGATATTTTTCTTTCCTTTTTTAAACATATACAGTTGTCCTGCTGTTGCAGTTATCATCTACATATTACAGGTTGTGCAGGGAAACTGAGAAGAGAGTGGCTTACAAAGGTCCTGTAATATAGCCCAGTTAATATTAATTGTGGACTTTCAGACAGAAAATTTCCATAAAAAACAAGTTTCATTTTACAACAACAAGCAACATGGTTCAACTAGGGATGGGGGTCAGAACTTCATGTTGAGTGGTGGTATTCCTTTGTCAGAATTTGCCACAATTCAAATGTGGGGGGTAAGTGAAACTTATAGATGTAACTGGCTTCATGAAATAGAAAGATGTGATATAAGTTTAGTTGCCCATTTTCCACTTGTCCCAACTCAAATCCACTACTCAGGGGCATGCATAAATTCTCTGCTGATTGGCATGTCAATATGTTGTATTTTAAAATATTTAAAATGAAAACAAATAGTTACCTTTTCAGGGAAAATAAGTGTTTCATTTGCATAATTAGTCAATTATTAGTGTATTATTCAGATCAGGCCTTATGAAGAAGCCAGTGGAGCTTCAAAACTTGTATGATGCATTTTGTTTGACCAATAAAACTATTGCTTTTTTGTGGATTTTGATTTATTTTTTTTCTGGCTCTTTTATGCACCCTTTTCAGGTCATACTATTGGCTATACTTTAGTCACCATCATCCCAGTCTGTATTATCACAATGGACATGGGCTTACACAGTTCGCAGATGTTGAATAAGAATATAACTTCACCTAAATGAGTGATTTTACACCATTTGATCAGAATACAGTGAAGACTCTTACAATAAGTACACTTACACACCTGTTCCACAAAACCTTATTTTTTAAAATTGTTTTTAATAGAATATTTAATTGTTTTTTTCCAACTTTTGTATTAATAGGATTTTAACTTTACTTTGTTTTAAATTATTGTGAGCCACCTTGTGTCTCATGCTGGGAGAAAGGTGGGATATTAATTAATTAAAATAAAATAAATGGGCACGTCAGCCTTCAGATCCTCTTGAGTTAACTCACTGAAAAGCATTCATTTCACCCGGCTCTAGAAAAAAAATCTGTTAAGTAGGGCCCAGGAAACAAAACAAAACAAAAATTTAAAATAGGGGGCTTAATAGTTTCAAATGTAGAGAGGAACTGAGTTTCTCACTGTATCAACAGTATTTGGCGTGAAAGTGGCCTTTGTTCCAGGACACACTGATTCCTTTCTGCTTCTGACTCTCCAGCTGCTCAGAGCTGGGCAGTGCTTTGACGGACAGAGCAAATGCAATGCAGACAGTTGTTTTAATTCTCAGCCAGTTGCCGACATCACTCACAAGGGCCAGAAAAAAATGAAGAGAAAAGAAAGAGTCTGGATTCTTTGCTTTTGAACTGCTCTTGGCTAGGAGGGGAGAAAGAGAGCTGACTGGTGAGTGTAATAGATACAACAATTTGTGCTTATGTAGAGGGGAGGTGAACTGGAGCAGGAACCAGAAATTTCTTCTCAGAACTACTAGAGCATGGAGAGCTTTTTTGGGGAATGGGATGGACATAAAACATTATTTTTTCTCATCACTTTCATCCCATTCCCAGAGGTGCTTTCTCCTTCCAGTTCTCTCCACTTTCTCCCCCTTTTCTTTTTTTTATTATAGCTGATTATATTGTGCCAGAACTACCACAACTAAAAAAAAATCTGTTTTCTATATGTGATCTTCAGACATTTGAACAAACTTGGAAAATTAAATTCAAGGGCAACTGTCTGAACTGCCGTGAACTAGTCTGTGAATTATTATTGTTATTGTTTTATTTTCTTATATCCCACCTTTCTCCCAATATAGGGACTCAAGGTGGCAAACAAGTATAAAACAATACAATTTAAAAACAATACAAAATATTAAAATATAAATTAAAAAAACAATTAACCAATTTTAAGGATTAAAACAGTTATAAATTAAAATACAGCGCACCCTTGTTATATGCTGGGATTTGGTTCCAAGATCCCCCATGTATAACAAAATTTGTGGATGCTCAAGTCCCATTAAATATAATGACATAGCAAAATGGTGTCCCTTATAAAAAAAAATGGAAAATCAAGGTTTGATATTTGAAATGTATACTTTTTTTGAACATTTTCAAACCCTGGATGCTTGAATTCGTGTATAAAAAATCTGTGTATAAGAAGGGCCAATTGTATAATATATTAAAATATAAACCATTAAAATTTGTATAGCCCAGCATTAAAAACCAAGTCCTTCTCAGCTTCATAGGTATGTCTTTACCTGGCGTCAGAAGAATAGTAAGGATGATGCCATTCTGGCTTCTCTGGTGAGGGGGTTCCAAACTTGGGAGCAGCCACTGAGAAGGCCCTCTCACTTGTTCCCACCAAATGCACCTGAGAGGGTGGTGGGACAGAGGGAAGGGCCTCTCCAAATGAGCTCATTACTCTGGTGGGTTCAGAGAGATACAGTCCTTCAAACAGCCTGGACCCAAGCTTTATAGATCAAAACCAGCACTGTGGATTGTGTCTGGAAACAGACTGACAGCCAATGGAGCTGTTGCAACAAGTTTCTGAGCACTTTTCAAAGGCAGCCCCACGTAGAGCACATTAAAGTAATCCAGATGGATGTAACCAAGGCATGTACCACCGTGGCCAGATCTGACTTCTCAAGGAAGGAGTGGAGCTGGCACACAGGTTTTAACTGTGTGAAAGCACTCCTGGTCACCGCTGATACGTGGGCTTCCAGGCTCAGTACTGAATCCAAAATTACCCCCAAACTACAAATCAGATTTTTCAGGGGGAGTGTAACCACATCTAGCATAGTCTGAATCCTATTCTCGGGTCTGTCTTTCGACTGCCCAGGAGCACCTCTGTCTTGTCTGGATTAAGCTTTAATTTGTTTGCCTCATCCAGTCTATTTCAGCAGCCAGACACCGGTTTAGAACAGAAACAGTTTCCTTGAAATTGGATGGAAAGGAGTGATAGAGCTGGGTATCATCAGCGTACAGGTGACACTTTACTCCAAAACTCCGGATTACCTCTCCCAGCAGTTTCATGTAGATGTTAAAAAGCATAGGGGACAGGACTGAGCCCTGAGGGACTCCACAGGCCAATGGCCAAGGAGTCGAACAGGCATCCCCCAGCACCACCCTCTGAGAGCGCCCCGCCAAGAAAGAACGGAGCCATTATAGAACAGTACCTCCAAGCCCCATCCCAGAGAGGCAACTCAGAAGGATAAAATGGTTGATGGTATCGAAAGCCACTGAGAGATCCAGTAGAACCAACAGGACACACTCCCCCTGTCCAGTTCCCTGTGTAGGTCATCCACAAAGGTGACCAAAGCAGTTTCTGTCCCATAGCTAGGGTTATCTAGATCCAGGGACGCCTGGAGTTGAGAGGCCACCACATGCTCTAGTACCTTGCCCAGAAATGGAAGATTGAAGATGGATCTGTAATTCTCTAATACAATAGGATCCAGAGAAGGTTTGGTTTTTTTTTTTTCTTCAAAAGAAGTCTTACCACAGCCTCTTTTAGGCATGTTGGAACTCTGTCTTGCTGTAAAGCAGCATTAATCACTTCCCTTACCTATTCCACCAGTTCTCCTCTGGCCTGTTTAATAAGCCAAGAAGGTCAAGGGTCTAGAATACCTGTGGTGGCTCTCACCTCCCCAAGGATCCTGCAGAAATTGAAAAGTATCCATCAATACTGGACAAGCAGGAGCCAAGGTTACATCCAATGAAACTGTATCAACTCTGGCGTCTTAAGTCAGAGCAAATCCAAGTGATATTATCAGCAAAATGGTGGGCAAATTCTTCACAGTGAGCTGTTGAGTGGCTTAAATTCTCCCCAGAACCAGATTGTAACAGATCCCTGACCAAAATAGGAATAAGACCTATTTTGCTTCAACTGGAGAAGAAGTTAAAAAGATGGGTAACATGGGTACAGTTATGTAAATAAGATGTCTGAAAAGCAACAAGCTGGCAGGATGGAAAACCATTGAAAGAGTCATTACAGTAGCTCAAAGCCCTTTCCATTCACTCAGTTTTTTGTCTAGTAATTGTATGTTTCTGATTTTTTGAGCACAGTCTACTAGGGATACAGATAAATATTTTGGATGGGACAGCCTTGATGAAAGTAGCATTTTGTACCTACTGATACGTCTGAGAAAATACATACCTTACCTCAAGCTGCATTAATAGAAGTATAGTGTCTAGATCAGGGGTAGGCAACCTACGGCCCGCAGGCCGGATCCGGCCCGGCGAGGTCTTGAGACCGGCCCCAGCCCGGTCCTGCCCCCGATTGCCGCCGGGGCCTTTGGTGGGCAATTGTCTATAGAAGCCTCAGAAACATACATTTATATTAACATTTTTTTAAAAACCAGCAAATTTTTGGTGTGTCCTCCATTTTAAAAAAAGTGTCCTCCACTTAAAATTTTTGTCCTACATTTGTCCCAGTTTATTTATATATTTAATTTTTTTAAAAAATTATTTAATTATTTATTTTTTGGCTTCGGTCCCCCAGTTGTCTGAGGGACAGCAACCCGGCCCCCAGCTCAAAAAGGTTGCCTACCCCTGGTCTAGATCAAGGGACATAAAATAATAATAATAATAATAATAATAATAATAATTTATTTGTATCCTGCCCCTCTGAGAACAATCGGAGCAGCTAACAAGTTAAAAATGCAAAACATATCAAATCCCTAGTACCCTCACCCCCTTAAAAAGGTATTAAATCTAATAGAGAATTTAAACCGTACAAGTTAAAACTGACATAACATCACATAAAACAACATAACAATAATCAATGGGAGAGGCGGTATCTATTCATAGGAGTTTCCTGAAGACGTAATAGTGTCACTCTATTCTGCCTTGGTCAGGCCTCACCTGGAATACTGTGTCCAGTTCTAGGCACCACAATTCAAAAAGGATGTTGACAAATTGGAACGTGCCCAAAGGAGGGCTACCAAAATGTTGAACAGCCTGGAAACCGTGCCTTATGAGGAAAGACTTAGGAAGCTGGGTATGTTTACCCTGGGAAAAAAACAGTTAAGAGGTGATATTATAGCCCTGTTTAAGTATTTGAAGGTAAAGCATGTCACATTGAGGATGGAACAAGTTTGTTTTCTGCTGCTCCAGAGACTAGAACACAGAACAATGGATGCAAGCTATAGGGAATTAGATTCCACCTTAACATTAGGAGGAATGTCCTGACAGAGCTGTTTGACCATGGAACAGACTTCTTCAGAGTGTGGTGACATCTTCTTCTTTGGGGGTCTTTAAGCAGAGGCTGGATGGCCATCTGTTGGAGCTGCTTTGATTGTGAATTTCTGCATGGCAGGGGGGTTGGACTGGATGGTCCTTGTGGTATCGACCCACCGTATGATTCTATGCATTCAACATTTTAAGGGATTATATGGCATTTCCAATAAGTCAAAACATTGTGAATATTTTTAAAAAGTGAATGGCTAAAATGTCAATACATCTAAGATCCTGCTTGGAACACATACATATGATGTAGCTACACTTTGTGTTCTCATCTGATCTCCCCCTATACCAAATAACCTATACCATTGTTAAAGGTGGCCTTCACACTACATTTTCTCCATTACTGTTCTAATATGTTTTGCAAGTTGAAAATACATTGGGCAAACCCCAACTGTTAGTTCCCACTTGGGCACAGACATTAAATGGAAAGGGCTTACATAAGTACTGATTTTTAAAAAATTCAAGTCATTATGTGAATTGTTTGTAATTGAGGCTACAGCACCCTTTTAAAAATAATTTTATGGTATATGAACAATAAACGTTGATTAAGCAGACTATAGAAAGGGAACAGTGAGGTTATTAAAATACCACAGTCTGTATTTCCAGTTCATTGCAGCTATGTTAATATTTCATTGCCGGACAGTTCAAGTATTCACCTAGAAGACTACAGTGCAACGTTCTGGCCAATCAAAATGGACTGTTCCAAAATTTCATCTGTTCTGATTGTGAATCATGCATGAATCCTCACATCTGTACATAATACAGTGATACCAGATACCTGCAGATCTGTGTCCTTCATTTTCTCCCTTATATGTTCTATGTTAATTTTTCAGCTACTGTAATGAACCATACCCTGTTTACCTATCTGTTTAGCTATGTTCTCCAACAAATTCTGGGACCTTCCAGAAACAGATGTGCTTAATGTCATATCTTGTGGCACTGGGATTGCACACAAGTGGGCTCTATTCAACAAAAAGCAGTAGATTGCACCAGATCTTATAGGTATGTCATAAAACAGGAATCAACCAAGTGACAATTTGTTATTATTAACTTAATTTTGTGCCGCAATAAAACATTTTGCAGTCTTGAGTATGTTATGTATGTCAAGTGACAACAATGCCAATTAAATCCATTTCCAGGTTGTAATAAAGCACAATATGGCTGTGTGTGGACTCTAATGTATAACACAGTATTTATTGTGTTCCACGAGTCATGCTGTACTGTTGTGCATCTAAAATAAGCTGCCTGTGCAACATAGCTGAGAGCCAGCATGGTGTTGGGGTTTGAGCATTGGATTAAAATTTTAGAGATCAGTGTTTGATTCCCTGCTAGGCTATGGAAAGGCACTGGGTGACCAGGGGTGAATCACACACTTTCAGGCCCAGAAGACCCCATGATATGTTCACTTTAGAAATGGCTTGAAGGCACACAACAATAACAATGAACCATAGCTGACAAACTGAGACCTGGCCCCTTACTAACATCCTCTCCTTTCACTCTGCTTCTGCCTTATCTATCATAAGAGAAATGTCAGAGGCCACCTTTAATTGTGTTGAAAATTAAACAGTATTTCATTTTTAGAAGAATCTGATATGAATTTGGTTTTAGCTATTGAGTTTATACTATTTATTTTGTGGTATAATATCCACACACTGCTTATCACTTATAACCATCAAGGTGTCAGCATGAGTAGAGTCTCTCCAGAGAGGAAAAGATATATAGGAAGAAAATGTTATTTGGTCCAAAGCCGGTCCATAATTTGATAACCACAGTTGAAAGGAAGCCACTGTTGGCGCTTACCCTGTATTTGCCTTTCTATGCTTCACTTGTCCCCATCATTGCAGTTACAGAAATGAGAGATAGAGAGAAACTTTTTACCTTTCTTTCCAGGAATGTTGTGGGTCTTAATTAAAATCTGCACACGCTTACCACAGAACAGAAAATTCAGCTATGCATGGCTTGCATCCTCGATTTGCTGTGCAAACAAAATGAGTAAGATTGTACTGAATGCTTACTTTATTCCCTGTTTCTTCCTAGGTATCCCAGGTTCCCATTGAGTCATGTGAACAGTATACAACTTGTGGAGAATGTCTAAGCTCAGGAGACCCTCACTGTGGTTGGTGTGCTCTCCATCACACGTAAGTTCAGCAGTAACTGGCTATTATTATCTTAAGACCAAACCAAACACCTGCTAATTCATTCCATATGTGGTGCCATTATTATTACTAAAAAAACCAAAACCCTAGAATTCCACCACCCCTTTAGGGATTATTTAGCTTTATAATATGAATATCATTAGGCTGCTAGATGCGGCACTTCCATTTTATAATGAAGACAATAATGCAAATGTGGAAGATAGCATCACTAGGTGTGTGGCTTCTGGCCTGTTGATCTTTTAAAAGATTTTTTATTTTATTTTTTATAAAAGATTATGACATTGTTTATAAATACCCTCTAAGCAGAACTATCTCCACATTCACAGCATTTTTATTTTTTCACCAGTTGGGTTTGTAATATGATATGACTGCAGAATTTGGCTAACTGAATAATTGGAAAGGGGCGATCTCAACTGAATGTACTCATGAGACATTGTATTACATTAAACTCCAGATATGGACAAAATTCCCTCTAAAATCTATTTATCTTAGAGTAAGTGTAGCTAATGTTTTTGCACTGTCTTCCCCATATACCTTGTTTTCCTCACACCACAAAACAAGCTACACACACCTGCCAAGAATCCTTCCCTGGCATCAGTCTTTTCCTGTAAACTGTAACCTAATAGAATCACTGTTTAAATGCCACTTAGAAATTTCAGAAAGCCTGTGTACTTCACTTTCTGGCTTAAGCCCTGAAATGTAATGAAATTGTCCAGGCTTACTAGCCAAGCCATTCTATGCTGAGCTTGAAGATGTCTGATGGGACAAAAGATAAAGGTTTTCTAGGCAACATCCTGGGAAAAGCTGAGGAAGCTGTGCTTCTGAATGACTGAGGTGTTTGACATCCTTTTCTTTTCAACAATGGCAGTGCTTCCTTAAGCGGAAGGGGAGCCCAAAGTCTAAAGGAGGGAGAGGCCTGGAGTTCACTTACAAAAAGGAGTCCAAAACCCCCTTTGGGCGTGATGCCAGATCTCCCATTAAATGTTTAGCAGTTGGGGCAGAAGCATAGGGTACCCACACAATAGCGGCTGGCACTCTGCCTATGCAGCAGGTGTTGTGAGAGTGACAGAGTGGTGGAAGCCTGGCTTGCAATATTCTGATTGGGTCAGAGACCTGCATATTGCTGGCTCATTTCGATCTCTCTCTCTCTCTCTCTCTCTCTCTCTCTCTCTCAATCTCAAAAAAAAAAAAAAAAAAAAAACACCCCAAAAAACCCATTTAATTCCCAAAGCTTGTTGCCATGTTAGATTTTTTTTTTAATTAAGTCTATTCGCTCTAACCTGATTCTTGTGCTACTCCCATCACCACCTTAAAATCAAATTAAAATACAGGCAGACCATTTTTTCCCATAAAGCTCAGCTTCCGTTTTGGCACAGAAATAAGGCCTGGGTTTTCCAAATTTCTGAGCAGCTCTGCTTGCATGCAGCCTCCTAGCAAAGGCTTTTCCCATCACGTTTACAGAGCAACAAGAGCAACTGTGCCCACTGAATTCCCCCTGCCTACCACCCACCAGGGCAGCTCTTAAAGGTACAAAGTCTCCTTTACATGTATTGGGCAACTAAAATCAGTACACTAGAGCCTGTACAGTTGGAGCTGAATCTTTTTGAGATCACATATTGCAACATTCCTATTGCCATATTTCTCAAGATATGAGAACTCCCTAAGACGTTGTTAAGAAAGTGCCATAGTTTACCAGAGGAACTTTTAGTTCTATCATCCTAATTTTTTATGCATCTCTGGAGTTTATCGCATGTAATTTTCACACCGACTTGGGTTTCTTTAGTACCAAAATTGGTCAGCAGAGTACTGCTGGAGGACAGGTAATGGTCGGACAGCAGCGCAGCAGCGATTTTAAGCCATTCCAACCCGATCCTGTCCCATGCCCAGGTCAGTGTGAAATTCATGCGATATACTCCTCTATCAAGCTAATATATATATTGATTGCCCATTTTGCTATATCCTCTCTTCATCTTTCTATCAATGCAACCAAAACAGGTTTGTTTTTGTTCTTTCTTTATCTGTTACTGGGAACTACCTATTTTTACAGGACCTTTAATCTATAAACTGTTGTGCTAAACACCACAGTTTTATCCTATAGCTATCTTAAAATATTCTGCCTGCTTCATGCCAGAACTTGATTAGAGATAATTGCATCTTAGCTAGCTGGATGATGCCTCTGCTACAGGCACCTGCAGTCTTAAATACATTTACTACAAAGTAAGCCCTAATGATATACAAATAAGAATCTATGGAACAATAATTTCCATTATTCTTTCCTCTCGATATGCAATGGGAAAGAAGGAAAATATTTTTTAAAAAGTGTCTGAGATTATGTGGACTGGGGATATCATTACACACACCACATCTCCAAAATTTTCCTGAACACTATGACTTAAGGTGGCTTACAAAAATTAAAACTAATACATTTAAAAGTAGTACTGATATATTATGTTTTGTTTTAAAAAATGTTGTTAAAATACAATTTAATTATCCATCAAATTCAAGTTATTTAAAACATTTGTTAAAAGATAAAAGTTCAACAAAGCAGTGTATTATTGATTTATTTGGTATCTATCCCGCCTTTCTTCTTATCCTGATGCAGCATGCAGCATTAAAAAAATACAAGATATAGTTAAAACATTTATACAAAGGTTTTTAAGGAATCAAGTAAGAGTACAATTAAAAAGATTAAAACATTATAAATACTCTAATCATTTAAAACATACACACAACTTCACCACAAACCCTTTATGTCACATAGATTTTCAGCCCAAGGTCTGCCTGAATAAAAAGGTCTTAGGTTGCTGGTGAAAGGAAAGGGGGAGGCAAATGAACCCACTTCGTTTCCATATACAAAGGATTTTGAATTCAAATTGAATTTCTCACACATCTAGGACATATATAAGTCTGTCCCTGGCTTACCACTCCACCAAATGCATCTGAAGTAGACTTGAGTCTACGAAAGCTCATGCTGCCAACTTTTTTCTTTAGTTAGTCTCAAAGGTGCTACAAGAACTCTCTACATACTGATTCTACAGACCGATATGGCTATATCTTTGAATTCTACCACTGTAGGAGAGAATTCTACAATCTGGGCACAGCCACTGAAAAGGCTCTTTCCCAGGTCCTCACCAAATGTGACTATGATGGTGGTGGGACTGAGAAAAGGCCTTTCCTTGAAGATCTTAAAACATGGATAGGGAGATATAGGGTGTATCCACATTGCAGAAATCAAACAGTTTGACAACACTTTAACTGCCATGACTCAGTGCTACGGAATCCCAGGAGCTGTAGTCTTGTGGGATTTTTAGCCTTCCCTATCAGAGAGTTCTGGTCCCCCAATAAACTGCAAATCACATCATTCCATAGGATGGAGACATGGAAGTTAAAGTGCTGTCAAACTGCTTTATTTCTGCAATGTGAGAGCAGTCATGGTCTTTCAGACAGTGTTGATCCAGGGCTTTAAAGATCATAACTAGCATTTAATAGTCTTGGCAGTGAATTCCTAAAAACCTATGAGAACAGAAAAGGAAGGAAGGACAGTGAGGAGGCACACAATATAGCTTCCTTAGGAAGACAGCTCCAGAGTCTAAGTGCAACCATCCAGAAGGCCCTCTCCTGTGTTCCCACCATATGTGCCTAGGAAGCTGATGGGACTAAGATAAGAACCTCCCCTGATAATTTCTTTGTGAAAAACATGTTTGTCAAAAGAAAGAAAATCAGTTGTGCCCAACCAGGTTTCCAGAGTGTTAGGAAACCCTATTTTTGTGTTGTGTTGTGTTTGTTTTTTGACTGAGAAACAAATAATAGTGAAAATGCTTTTCACCTCTAGTCGCAAACTAAACAGTGGCACTCACTGTGTGACCTTGGTCCAGCCACTGTCTCATTAACCTACCTCACAGGGTTGTTGTGAGAATAAAGTGGAGGAGAGGAGGACCATACACCTCCCCACCCCCTTGAGCTCAAGGAAAGAAATGCACATGCACAATCTGCATGTAAAAATAACAATAGAACATCTAAAAACTTCAAAAATCTAGGCATGGTTTTTCAATGTTATTCTAAAGGCAAAAAACCAGCTTGAAAGACCTACTTGAAAAAAACATTCCAAAATGAAATTGTGACATTTGCAAGTATCTGTCACAGATCACAATTGGTCTGAAAGCACTATAATAATGATAATAATGATGGTGACAGCAACTCATTCTACATCACAGAGCCAGTAAAACAGGAATATTTCAGCACCTGTTGCCCTTCCTCCAGACTCTGAGATCTTGCTGTTTTTCCTCATCATAACTCTAATATCAAGTATTTCAAGCAACACTTGAAAAAAAATGCAAGGTGTGATATTTTGTAGGTTTATAGATTGGAAGAAAAAATGGGTGGTCCCAAGGCAGTCAGTTGCAGCATGGCATATATACAGTGCCAGTGTATACAGAACATGCAGTAGTGGCTCTGTTCAGCTGACTGATATTTTATCAGCATCTTCTTAGAATTTCCCCTGCTTCACCAATGTCTTTTTTGAGCAGCAATTATTTTTAAGCTCTGCCCTGAACCTGTGAATAACTGTGTTAATCTTGCTGTTCCCAAAGCGGCTCTCATATTTGTATAGAGTCTTCCAGTGCATGAGTGTTTGTATTTCATGTGTCAGATCTTGCTTCTAATTGTTATGTTGCATCTGCCAAATGGGCCAGCTATCTTGATACTCTATATGGAAGTGGTTGAAGATTACAATAGAAATTGTTCACAGTAGGTTTGTTAAGGAACTGATAAAGAGAGATGAGAGTGCAACTTTTAGGAGGGGGGGGTGAGATAATGCAATAGCCTATTTCTTCATGTTTGTGCTTGCTTGCAATGACCTCTTGCTTGCAAACATCAAGCAGCTCTGCAGGTCATCACTTTCTTTTTCGTCATTACTGAGCATTCTGGTGCTAGGCACTCCAGACCCCATTATCTTCATTTATAGCCTATGAGATTTCATGTATGATTTAACAGTGGAGCATTAATGCACTTTGCTTTTCTCTGCTCTGTTCTAGGGATGTGAAAAAAAAATATTCAGAAATATTTTCAGTTCTTTTAGTGTGTGTGAAGTCGAAGGCTTTAATGGCCGGCATCTATAGATTTTTGTGGGTTTTTCGGGCTATGTGGCCATGTTCTAGAAGAGTTTCTTCCTGACATTTCACCAGCATCTGTGGCTGGCATCTTCAGAAAATGCTTGCCTGGAAAAAGTTTTAATGTGTGTTTTCTACACTGCACTGCATGCATATTTTCATGCATATCTTTAATTTACATATTTTTGCACAAAGCCCCTAATTTTGGCAACTTTACCAATCAGAAATTTATGTATTTTACCTAATTTACATAACATATGCTACTCACATAATAAAATAAAGCATGTTTCCACTTTTTTTCACTTATGGATATTTTAGCCATTCACACTTCAAAATATATACATAGTTTCTTATGGACAGTGCTGTATTTTATTTCTTTAAAAGAAATGCCTCCAAGTCTCACAGCTCAAGGTGCAGTATGCATTTTCTCACAAGTCTCTGGAGTTTTGAAAATACTACTTTTGTTGAGACTTGAATGTTGAAACTAAGAGTGCATCTACACTGTAGAAATAAGGCTATGTGACACTACTTTAACTGCATGGCTTCATCCTGCAGAATCCCGGGTTTGTAGTTTTGTAAGGTACAAGCACCCTGGCAGAGAAGGCTAAAGACATTGTAAAACTACATATTCCAGAATTTCATAGGATGGAGCTGCAGCACTTGAAGTGGTGTCAGACTGCATTATTTCTGCATTGTAGAAACACACAGTCTGGTGCAATTTATCTCCCATTTGCATTTCAGATCAAATTGTGTGACTTTTCCCCCTAGTTTTGATAAAGTTCTTTTAATTGCCTGGGGAATGTTTCCTGAGCAAAATCCTCCAAATTTTCTAAAGATTCAGTGATTGTAATGATGCTTGAAGGTGAAAGTTTGCTAATGTTGTTATAACTTGTAGATTTTCACTGTACTACCTGAGCAGGACCCAACAGACTTGTGGTGGAAGTTACCTTGAACAGTATTCTGTAAGAACTTTGCTCACAGTGCAGTTTATAACCTTGCAAGCTGCAGTTCAGAAAGCTTTAAGATAAACCCTGGGGAAGGTTGCTTCTTTGATAAAATCCTTTATTCACCTGGGGAAATGTAGACTCCTAGGTTAAAACAGAAAGAAGGAATCTTGGCTCTGTGTGCAGTGTCTTGAACACCTGGTGTGCCAGCTTATGATGTAAGTCTCTGTACTAAAATTAGGAAGGAAGGAAGTTTTGCTCCTTCTTTTCCATTAGCCACTCTGTTGTTCAGGCAGCAAACAGAGCCTACAAGGAGTCTGCAAAAGAGAATCCTTGGTGCGGTGGGATCTGTAACTTGCAGGACTCCTCCATATGCTGCTGTTTGCTAGTATGTTATTGCCTCCAGACCTATTTATCTCTGTTTGGCTGTTGCCATAAATAGTATAATAAAAAAAAGAGCCACTCCAGCAAGTCAATGAGATAAAGCCTCCAAGTCAAGAGCTCACTTTAAGCAATCTCACAGATTCACTTAAAACAGAATAATTCTTTACTTTGGCAGCATTCATATTTTTGGTCCATTATATTGTACTAAAGGAGGAGGGTGCTGTGAGAAAATAGCTGTATCAATTGTCATGTATCACTGTAGCTGTTTTTAAGGGGGAAATGGTTAGTGCGTCTCTCCCCTACCATTAGCTCTCCCCTCCCATCCGTGCATGTGTGAACACATACGGAGTTGCGCACACATCTCTGAGTGCAATTTCTTAGTTAGAAGCAAATGGCTTTTGCAGTAATGAAGACTCCTAGATTTGCAAGCCATTTTTTTCACCTCATCTAGAGGAAGTTTTTCATGGGAAGATTAAGCAATCAAGATGTCTACTAATATAGACATTTTACCTAGAACTAAATTGAGTCATAGCACACAGAAGAGAAAACTGCAAGTAGCATCCTTTCTATTATCTCAGGTTTCAATGGTAGAAGAAGCACAAAATTCTTATGTACCTCTTAAAATAATGCTTCCAAAACAAGTCTGAAAAAACAGTCTGTACAAGGTCAGGTCGCCAGTTCAGGATATCACAGGCCTTGCGGTTTTCAGGCCCAAACTTAAGACCTAGGGAAAGCACCAGGTGATGTTTCACTTTATGCATAAAGTACCAACCGTAGTTGCTCACATCTTGCCATTCAAATATATACACAGAGAAATAACAGCTTCCTATCCGGAAACTAAAAAAGAAAGGGGCTGTTTCCAAATCAAAGTGAAATGAGGGGGTTATTTTCTTCTCACTTCCTTTGGGAGATGGGATAAAGAACACTTAATCTAGCATACCTCCTTCTCACAAGAAGATGGAGGCAGAACAGAAGATGAGCCCTGGTGTCATAGTGACTGGGAAGAAAGGCAGAAGCTAATTATGTAAACAGATAGTCCTCCTGGGCCCCATTCCCACTGGACATATAAAGTGACGTATATCACTGCAAGTCTGGATCGGATCAAGTTTCCAAGTCGTATTCGAATCAGGTTCATCGTTCCCATTACAAAAGGGAGCAAACAGACTCGGTTTTTCTTGACCCATGTTCTCGTTCTCATATTTCTTCATTGTATTTTGACGTGGGTTTTTTGTTCCCCGTTCCCATTGCCTTACTGGAACCATTTTTTTTAAAGCTGTCAATCAAGCGCTTAGGCGATTAGACATCACAGTGACGTCTAATACCCCCGTCTTCTTCTTATCTCCCCCCTCCTTCTTCAAACCACCTCAATATGCAGCAGCCAGCCATTCCTTTTCTGTCTCAAAAAAGGAAACAAGGCTGGATGCAGGAGCCACATTCAGGGTTTGGGGTTTTTTCTCTCTCTCTCTCTTTTTTTCTTTTTGCTCACAAAAAGTTTTAAAAACTTTAAAAAAAAAGTTTTACACACTCAAATATTTATTATTATTATTATTATTATTATTATTATTATTATTATTATTAATTTTCAAAGAGAGGGAGAGAAAGGTGTCTCTGTGGGGAATTTGAAGAGAAAAAAAGTTGAGGGGTTGGATAGGTACATAAAAAGAGAGGGAGTTGTATTTCTTTGTGTTCCTCCCTTTAATTTTTTGGGGGGATGCTTAGGCAGCCTAAGGCCCTTTTGTTACAGTTGCGAGCCTCAGGGTTTTCCAAGGCAGAAAGAGGTATCCATTTGCAACCCAATGGGCCTCCTCACAAGCAAGAGCCTCAGGTCCAGCATTCCTGCCTCAGGAGGATCAATCAAACTTGGATCGAACATGGATTCAAATGGGAACAATTTTCCTTAAACAAGGATCGAATGTGAGTTCAAATGTCCGGCCAGAGAGAGGAGAAGGAGAGGAGCTGCTTGGCAGCCATTTTGAGACCGTGTGCTTGAGACCGTGTGCTCGTTGCTGAAGGGGTGGAGCTTCTGTGAGTCACATCTGTGAGTCACAAGGGGGCGGAGCTAGCAGACTAGCTTTATATACCAACTTCCAGAGCCTTCCAGAGCAGTCCGGCCAGAGAGAGGAGAAGGAGAGGAGCTGCTTGGCAGCCATTTTGAGACCGTGTGCTTGAGACCGTGTGCTCGTTGCTGAAGGGGTGGAGCTTCTGTGAGTCACGTCTAACCTAACAGCGCGCGAATTTTAATTTTCTTTAACTCTGCTCAAGTGGCATCAGGTTAGGATCAGATATTGAAACAGAACCTTCCCTTTAAGTGTAAGATAGCAGCCAGTACATTCCTTTAAAGAAGCATTCCCACTAGATTGACTGTTATATTCATTACTAAAGACTTTTCAGTATGGACAGCGAGGGATCTGCTGCAGTCACCTGCAACTCTTGTGGGATGTTTCTCTTCTTGCCTACAGAAGTCGAGAACTTCACATGCACCAAGTGCAAGTTGGTAGCACTCTTGGAGGAGAAAGTGCAGCAGCTGGAGGCCAGAGTAGCTACACTTCAGCATATTAGGGAACAAGAGGATTTCCTGGACACAATAGAACTAACCATCTTGGATGAGTACCACGCAGAGGAAGATGCTAGGGTGGAAGAGGTCACTTGCCAAACAGAGGAGGCAGACAGCTGGAGGAATGTCACAAAGAGAAGTAAGCCAAGAAGGAATTGTTTGGGGAGCTTGCAGCTAGAGAATCGATTCGAAGCTCTTTCCCATATCAAGGAGGATGAAGAAGAGCAGCGTGGACAGACTTCAGGGACGGAGCAGGCAAGCCTGAGAGTCCCACCCGAGGGAACAGTTGCTGCTAAGCCTCGGAGGAGGCGTGTGGTCGTAGTGGTGGACTCCTTGCTCAGGGGTACAGAAGCAGTGATTTGTAGGCCTGACAAGATGTCTCGAGAGGTGTGTTGTCTTCCAGGTGCAAAGATCCGGGATGTGACAGAGAGGCTGACAAGACTGGTCAAGCCTACTGACAAATACCCCTTCCATTTGGTCCATGTGGGAACTAATGATACTGCAAGACACAGCCTTCAGAACATCAAAAGGGATTACAAGGCGCTTGGTAGGAAGCTGAAAGGAATGGATGTACAGGTTGTCATCTCGTCTCTTCTGCCAGTTGAAGGGCATGGTCCAGGAAGGGAGAGGAAAATAGCGGATGTGAACAACTGGCTTCGCAGATGGTGCCGCCGAGAAGGATTTGGATTCTTCGATCATGGGCTGCGGTTCCATGAGGAGGGACTTCTTGCAACGGACGGGTTGCATCTCACACCAGTTGGAAGAAATGCTTTTGCCAACAGTCTCAAGAACTTGATCAGGAGGGCTTTAAACTGAGTTCCGAGGGGAAGGGAGACAATATTAAGGAAGGCGAAAGGGATGGCGAAAATAGTCAAACTGACATAGAGGAAACAAGGCAAACAGTGCAAGGACCCAACAGTGGGAGGCAAAAAAACTTGCACAGGCAGCAAGTAAAAGGGAACCAAGGTCTGCGATGTCTCTACACTAATGCACAGAGCATGGGAAATAAGCAAGATGAACTCGAACTCCTAGTACAACAAAGCAAATATGATAGGCATCACTGAAACCTGGTGGGATGAGTCTCATGACTGGAATGTGGAAATAGAGGGGTATAACCTTATTAAGAGAAATAGGCCAAACAGGAAAGGAGGAGGAATAGCACTATATGTCAGAGATATTTACACCAGTGAAGAGATCCTGGACATCAATCATGGAAGCCAGGTGGAGAGCATCTGGATAAGAATCAAAGGGAAGGGAAACAACAAGGATGTTACAGTGGGAGTCTACTACAGACCCCCAAGTCAGACTGAGGAATTGGATGATATCTTTCTAGAACAGATGACCACACAGTCAGAAAAGAGAGATGTAGTAGTGATGGGCGACTTCAACTATCCTGATATTTGCTGGAAGTCAAACTCAGCAAAATCCTCAAGGCCTAACAAATTCCTCACTTGCCTGGAAGACAATTTCATGGTCCAAAAGGTGGAAGAGGCAACAAGGGGGTCAACTATTTTAGATCTGATCCTAACCAACAAGGATGACTTGGTTAATGGGGTGCAAGTGGTGGGATCATTAGGTGGAAGTGACCATGTTCTCCTGGAGTTTGTAATAAAGTGGAAAGGAGAAGCCAGGCATAGTCAGACACGCATCCTAGACTTTAGGAGAGCGGATGTCAGTAAATTTAGAGAAGTATTGAGGGCGATTCCATGGTCAAAAATACTAAAAGATAAAGGAGTTCAGGACGGATGGGAGTTTCTCAAAAGAGAGATACTGAAGGCACAATTTCAAACAGTTCCAGTGAGAAAGAAAAACGGGAGGTGTCTCAAGAAACCAGGATGGATGACTAAGGAACTTTCAACTGAGCTGAGTTTGAAACGGAACATGTATAAGAGATGGAAAAAGGGGGAAATCACAAAAAAGGAATTCAAAGAAATAGCAGGCATGTGTAGGGGTAAAGTCAGAAAAGCTAAAGCGCAGAATGAACTCAGGCTTGCTAGAGAGGTTAAGAACAATAAAAAGGGCTTTTTTGGATATGTCTGCAGCAAAAGGAAGAAGAAGGAAACGGTAGGGCCACTGCGTGGAGAAGATGGCAAAATGCTAACAGGGAACAGAGAAAAGGCAGAATTACTAAACACTTTCTTTGCCTCAGTCTTCTCAGAAAAGGCAAAGGGTGCTCAACCTGAGGATAATGGAGCAGAGGACAGGATAGGGGAATTTCAGCACAGAATAAGTAAAGAGATAGTAGAGGAACACCTTATTAATCTAAATGAATTTAAGTCTCCGGGACCAGATGAACTCCATCCAAGGGTATTAAAAGAACTGGCAAATGTAATATCGGAGCCATTGGCAATAATCTTTGAAAACTCCTGCAAAACAGGAGAGATCCCAGCAGACTGGCGGAGGGCAAACGTTGTCCCCATCTTCAAAAAGGGGAAAAAAGAGGATCCCAACAATTATCGTCCAGTTAGTCTGACATCAGTACTAGGAAAGATTCTGGAGCAGATCATTAAACAGAGAGTCTTTGAACATCTAGAAGGCAATGCCATAATCACAAAAAGTCAACATGGGTTTCAGAGAAACAAGTCATGCCAGACAAACCTGATCTCTTTCTTTGATAAAATTACCAGCTTGGTAGATGAAGGGAATGCTGTGGATATAGTATATCTTGATTTCACTAAGGCCTTTGACAAGGTTTCCCATGACATTCTTGCAAACAAGCTTGTAAAATGTGGGCTAGACAAAGGAACTGTTAAATGGGTCTGTAATTGGTTGACCGGCCGAACCCAAAGGGTGCTCAACAATGGCTCCTTTTCATCCTGGAGAGAAGTGACCAGTGGGGTCCCACAGGGTTCTGTCCTGGGCCCAGTGCTATTCAACATCTTTATCAATGACCTGGATGACAGAATTGGGAGCATACTTATCAAATTTGCAGATGACACCAAATTAGGGGGAATAGCTAATACCCCTGAGGACAGGATCAAGATTCAAAATGACCTGAATAGACTAGAAAGCTGGGCCAAAGCTAACAAAATGAAATTCAACACGGAGAAATGTAAGGTATTGCACTTAGGGCGGAAAAATAAAATGCACAGATATAGGATGGGTGACACCTGGCTGAATGAAACTACGTGTGAAAGGGATCTAGGAGTCCAAGTAGACCACAAGTTGAACATGAGTGAACAGTGTGATGCGGCAGCTAAAAAGGCCAATGCTATTTTAGGCTGCATCAATAGAAGTATAGTGTCTAGATCAAGAGAAGTAATAGTACCACTGTATTCTGCTCTGGTCAGGCCCCACCTAGAATATTGTGTCCAGTTCTGGGCAGCACAATTCAGAAAGGACATTGAGAAACTGGAGCATGTCCAAAGGAGGGCGACAAAAATGGTGAAGGGTCTGGAAACCATGCCCTATGAGGAACGACTTAGGGAGCTGGGGATGTTTAGCCTGGAGAAAAGACGGTTAAGAGGTGATATGATAGCCCTGTTTAAATATTTGAAAGGATGTCATGTTGAAGAGGGAGCAAGCTTGTTTTCTGCTGCTCCAGAAAACAGGACCCGGAACAATGGATGCAAGCTACAGGAAAAGAGATTCCACCTGAACATTAGGAGGAACTTCCTGACAGTAAGGGCTGTTCGACAGTGGAATGCACTCCCTCGGAGGGTGATAGAGTCTCCTTCCTTGGAGGTCTTTAAACAGAGGCTGGATGGCCATCTGTCAGGGATGCTTTGTTTTGGATTTCCTGCATGGCAGGGGGTTGGACTGGATGGCCCTAGTGGTCTCTTCCAACTCTACGATTCTGTGATTGTATGATTCTATGATGTTCCTATAATCTGATTCTTGATTCAATTTATAGCCCAGTAGAAATAGGACCTTAGAGAGTCTTTGCAAGGTGCAGTAAAAAATCAATGAAGCCTTTCAAAATTGTAGCAAGCTACTGCTTTTTTAGGTGAGCTAGTTGTGACCTGTAAAGCTTTATATGAGTTGGTGCTACTTGAAGGATCTGAATTATCCTGCACAAGTCTCTCTAAGCTTTGAGATGTTTAGAAGAGAACTTTCTCTAGAGGTATCAGATGTTTAGCATATCTAATAGGAATTCATAAAAAGGGCGGAGCTAGTGAGGTATGTCTAGTGGGGAATAAGAATGTGAAATTAGTGATTTTCGATGACTCTAGAGTCATGCTGGATGACCTAAGAGATGATCACATGACAGCCAATTCAGTAATAATCATGGAAATGTAAATAAAAAGCAATTCTAGCTGTATAGCACTCATTAGTTTTGCACATTTGCACAATTAGCATTTAATATTGCAATCGTGTTTCACACACATCCATAGTTAGTACATTGTAATTTATTGTTTCACATATGTGCCATTTTGGCGCAATGGCACATGTCTGCAAATCATTTTCCCAAGCTGCACAGAATAAAGATAGCAAAATAAAAGTTATTATTTCAGCACATTGTTTTTATCCAGAGTAGACGAAATTGTGCCCCAAACCTTGAAAGAAGAATGAAATCCTCTGCAAAACAGATCCTGGTAATGAGAATGGATTGCCTCCAGTACAATACATTCTGGGTATCCCTATTTGCTTCTGCAATGGCACTGATGAAGCACTATTGTTTGACTTTTGCACTCTCGCAATCACACTTCAATTACACTATTAAGAAAACCATTCACGGGAGTTCCCTATGAATGATTGGTTGCAGGAACATGCTGGGTTATTCATGGGCGAAGTCTGGGATAAGCACCACATCATGCAAAAATCTTTCATGCGATCATGAGATTTATCCAGGATTATGCCTCTCTTCCCCCTTTCCCCCCATGTGATAATCTCCCTAGCAGTTCTTGGAGGAAACACCTTTCTAGGCAATTGTAGATTCTTCTTCTATGGTCAACCTCCTCCAAAAGCATACCATAGAATCATGCTGGAAGACCTAGGAAATGCCTAGAAAGAACATTTGTTTTGTTTTGTTTTGTTGTTGTTTTGGGAGGGACGTGAGCAAGTGAAACCATGGCTAGTGGTCCCACAGATATAGGGGTCCTTCTACTACTAAGCTGTTTTGATTTTTCTGTCCTTTTCTTCATTACATTTTCATGATATTTTTGTATGTAATCGTAAACTTCCTTGAGTCCCATTCTTGGGAGAAAGATGGGATATATAAATGGAATAAATAACTAAATAACTATTCATTCATTAATTCGTTCATTTTAATCAGTACTTTCTTAAGCAATTGATTTAAAGCAATAGGTCTTGCTGAAAGGACAGGCTAACAACTATCAGGTAGAACATAATAGTGATAGTTTATGCACACTTTTAAAATTATACAGTTTGTCTTGGAATGGTAAAACTATATGGTTGAAACAGCCCTCATAATAATCTTATCCAGCCTCTTTTATCAATGTTAAGAGACTGGTTTGTATCGTTAAGAATGCAAAGGTGTACTGCCACAGGTGAGAACGTGCACAAGCAAGATTTAGTCTGCCAGATGTGCTTACAAGGGCTAAAACACTCCCAGATAAGTCAAATGTTGGGACAAAATAAAGAAAATCTTACATTCCATTCTGATCTAGGAGATCACGTCTCCTCATCAAACACCCAGCCCTACAAAAGAAAAAGTGATAGTTCGAGAAAACCACATTCTTCAAGTGTCTCTTTGCAATCTAGAAAATAGATATGCTTTGCTTAGCTCTTTAGGACAATGCCATTAACCATGAGATCTGGGTTTTGTTCTCGGTTTTCTTGCCTAGCATCATCCTGTGCCTAATCACCTAGCCTGTAGATTGAGTGCTGCAGGCAGAACAACATCCACTGTGCTTATTTGGGAGTATTCCTTCTTCTACTGTACCTTTCAGAGCTGTCTCTTGGTTGCTCACTGACCTCTTAGCCTCTCATGATGAAGGAAATGGAAAGACAGAGGGGTGATTAGCTTTTTCTGTCCATTTTTCTTCATTTTGATAGACGCTCAAGAGTTTCAGCCCACTCTGGGGCCCTTCTCAAATGAAATGACTTTGGTGATGAGCCAGGTGTCCAACACATGCCAGCTGCAGTGCTCATAACTCAACTGGTGACACGTAATGGCTTCTGTTCAAGGAAGAAGGTGAGGGAAAGAGCACCTGGGAGACTCGAGCATGATAGCAAACCTTAACTCTTGTATCCCCAGCATGGAGAGAGAAAAATCCAAGTTTCAAGACCTTCACTTTTTTGAGGAAGAAATAATTAGCCACATACTTTCTTTTTTATTATAGTGTACATGTTGCCTTGTTATTGCCTTCCATGGGTATTCATTTTTTTGAGTCTGAATGTCTGCTTATTGAAATTTTGGCTGGTAAATGAAGGGGTAAGGAAGATGAAGAGCAACAGCTAACCACAAAACCTACCATTCAGTCTTCATAACTGAGGACCTATCTTTAAAAGCAAAGCCTACCAAGTCAGCAGGCCTGTCAAGAACATTTATGTGGACTTCTTCATTGCAAGTTCGGTGTGGATTTCTAGTTTTAATAATAGAAAAATTATATGTATTTTTAGTGTGTATTTTTCTATTGGATACAAAAAAAAAAAAAAAAAAAACCCAACCCCAAGATTAGTGGAAACATAGGATTTACAACTTGGTCTCATCAGAGGTGAGACATCTCTTTCTTGACTGATAACACCTTGTCCTGCTGTTTGAGACTAAGGCAGGATCTAGCAACTCTGTTTAAAGCCCTCTGTTTAAGGCTACATGTACACTGCAGAATTAATACAGTTTGATACTGCTTTAATTGCCATGGCTAAGTGCTGTGGAATTCTGGGATTTGTAGTTTTGAGAGATATTTAGATTTCTCTGTTACTCAGTTCTGGTGCCACAACAAACTACAAACCCCAAGATCTCATGGGTTAAAGCCATGAGAGTTAAAGCAGTGTCAAACTGCATTAGTTCTGCAGTGTGGCAGCAGCCTAAATTACAGAAAGTCAATGTAAATTAGATCCTGAGTATGGATCTAAATTAATAAGAAGATTGTACATGAAACAAAAATATTTTTCTCCCATAATAAACCACCGGATGGCATTAGAAATAGGACATTGCGAAGATTGTAACTGAATATATTCTGCCTGTTGCTTCCTAAAGTCAAGCATTCAAAGTAGAAATGTAGGCAAATGGTCAGTGTGCAATAAGATACTCTTAAATTCCTTATGCAGATTTCTGGTGGAGAATGAATTGTTCCACAGCTGCGAGATTTGTACAGTTCAGTATCATCTGCTTTTGGCTGCTGTTAGAGGTCAACTGGGCCACATGAACTACTTTGGGAGTGCTACTTGTCTTGTTTATGCTATTCTGTGCTCTTGGTATCAGGTGTTCCCGGAGGGACAAGTGTGAGAGAGCAGATGAACCATTCCGATTTGCAGCCAGCATCAGCCAGTGCATGAGTATCATCGTTCAACCCAGCAGCATCCCAGTTTCTGAGCACAGCCTTTCGGTAGGTAAATGTGATGGAAGGTTATTTGCTTTAACTGTGTTTCCTGTGCTCATCTTCTGACCATATGAATATGATGTGCTATTATCTCAAGTAATGGCACAAGAAGAATTTTATCCTCCACACTAGACTAAAAAGGAGTGTTGTGAGGAGGAAATGTCCCCTTTTCAAAATCCTATGGTGTGACTTATTTTCTTGGAGCTGCTTGCCAGGGAGGGGGGAATCTTATATGCATAAGAGTTGTGGAAGCTGGTCGCTGCAATGTTGCTGGCTCTGCATGACAAAAATAAATAAATAAATAAAGCAAATCCTGCATCTTTATAAAATTAATTTTAAAGACTGTTGACTCGACAGTTATAAGCCTGGCTCAGAGTTAAGGGCCTGTTCTATTGTGGCAGCATGAATCATTTTGTGCTAACCTTCACCTGTGGGTGCCACACTCTGAGGCAGTACATACAACTCAATGGTAACTGGTTTTTTTGTGTGTGCTGCTGTGGGTATAGCATTTGCAGCATTCTCATTGGTTGACAACCAGCCAATCCATGCTGAGGTCTGCATGTGGCATTGGCATCCATTCTATCTCCTCAGCATGCATCACTGTGGAAGTCATCAAAAATTGACTCGTGTGTATAGTTATCCAAGAGGTTTATGAATAGAGACCCAAAGGCTGGTGATGTGTGTTTTTTTTTCCTGAGCCACCTCTGAGTTTTTAGAGTTTTAATGGAAAATATAAATCCATTATATTTTTCAAGCGGCAGAGAAAAGGAACTCCCCAGGTTGAAAGCTGAGATTCCTGCAGTCTTATTAAAAGGCTTGTACTGTCAGGCTGTGAGAGAATTGTCAACTCCACTTCTGCCTACTGGTATTATTACTCTTCAGGTCAGTGGAGCAACTGCAGCTGCTATATAGAAGCAAGCTTTTCACTGCTGCTCCTTTGCAGAAAAATGAGAAAATAAATATTGCACATTTCTATTTCATTTTCCATATACAATGTCAGGTGGTGATCTTTCTTTTCCTATCCTTTTCAATTTTTTTTCACTAGCTCAGCTTGTTGGTGAATGATGCACCTGACCTGTCAACTGGTATCACTTGTGTATTTGGAAACCTCACTGAAGTGGAAGGCCAGGTTTTGGGCAACCAGATTGTATGTATTTCACCAGCATCTAAGGATGTCCCTGCTATACCTGTGGACCAGGGTGAGTTGTCAGTTGGAATATACCATATACAGTCAACCAGTAGTAATAGCAGGAAATTTCAGCTGTGTATTTTTTTTTTACCACTATCATATAAATGTACTCCTTTCCAGCTCTGCTGGCACAAAGAAAGGAAAGCCCTATATTTGAGGAGAGAATGGAAAGCCTTGTCTTCATACCTTTCCCAGAGATTGCTTTTTCCATGTTGGGAAGGGAGTGAAGAAGAAGCTTACTCACAGCAAGGAAAAGAGGGATATTTGTGGCTTCTCATCCCAAGACAAGTGCACATGTGGTTCTCAGGGCTATAGGCTTATCTTTGGATTTAACCCCTGCAAGGGGGGGATACAGATTCTGACTTGAATCAAACCAAAGTTGATTTTTTTAAATTTACTTACATTAGCAGTATTGCTGCTGACTATGATGTCTCTGAGATCATAGAATCATAGAATCGTAGAGTTGGAAGAGACCACTAGGGCCATCCAGTCCAACCCCCTGCCATGCAGGAAATCCAAAACAAAGCATCCCTGACAGATGGCCATCCAGCCTCTGCTTAAAGATCTCCAAAGAAGGAGACTCTATCACCCTCCAAGGGAGTGCATTCCACTGTCGAACAGCCCTTACTGTCAGGAAGTTCCTCCTAATGTTGAGGTGGAATCTCTTTTCCTGTAGCTTGCATCCATTGTTCCAAGTTCTGTTCTCTGGAGCAGAAGAAAACAAGCTTGTTCCCTCCTCAATATGACATCCCTTCAAATATTTAAACAGGGCTATCATATCACCTCTTAACCTTCTTTTCTCCAGGCTAAACATCCCCAGCTCCCTAAGTTGTTCCTCATAGGGCATGGTTTCCAGACCCTTCACCATTTTTGTCACCCTCCTTTGGACACGCTCCAGTTTCTCAGTGTCCTTTCTGAATTATGGCGCCCAGAACTGGACACAGTATTCTAGGTGGGGCCTGACCAAAGCAGAATACAGTGGCACTATTACTTCTCTATCAACAGCAGAATGTCCTGAAAAAATGCAATCCTTCCCCCCTCCCCCAGACACATTTTCTGAATATTGACATTTTATATCATTCAATGACCATTGATACAAGTTATGGAATGGGATGTCATCTTGTACTTTATCTCAGGAAGTAAAACGTTTTGAGCTAGCTTGGGCCTAGTGCTTGGATTTGTATTTCTGTTTGGTATTCTGCCCCCCCAGCCCCCACCTCCCCCACCCCGGTAAATAGCTGGTTTAGTTGGAGGTACTGTCCATAATAGAGGATGAGCCTCTCACTTGAGGTAGAATTATCCAGTATGAGTTGTTACTTTGGAGATGTGTGCTATGGCAGTGTTTTGACTCTTGAGTTCTTGTTCCTGTCCTGGAGTGAGCACTATATCGCTACTGGTCTAGCCCTATCCATCTATTTCATTACTTTATTGGATGGGTATACAGTTTGTGAATAGGCATGCTTAGGACATATGCCTTGGCTATAGAATTTATCCATTGGATAGCCATTTAGTCTGAAGAGTAGAAGAAAAAAGCCATGTCATATAAAACTATGGCTTTTCTGTAACACAACTAACCCCCCCTCAGTCCTAAATCAGAATTTGTTGTTGTTGTTGTTGCCTTCAAGTCATTTCTGACTTATTGTGACCCAAACATGAATCACAGGGCTTTCTTGGCAAGTTTTCTTCAGAGGGGATTTGCCATTGTCATCCTCTGAGGCTTAGAACCCCAGTGGGGTTCCATGGCTGAGTGGGGAGTTGAACCCTAGTCTCCAGAATCATAGTCCAATGCTCAGACCACTACACCACACTGACTCTTCTACCAGAATAGCCATTGGTAATAGAAATAGTTCAATATCTGGAGGATCACAAATTGCCCGTCCTTGCTGTAGTGGCTGTAATCAGTTTGTACCAAACTATATGCATTTCCACACATTTAAAAATTTGCCTTCAAGCCATCTGCTTGCTGGTCATATGTTCCATTGGGAGTCTCAAGTTTTTTATTATTTGAGGCAGACCAGGAAGGAGGCAGAGTGGGTGTTTCTCATACTGTGAAGTCTGACTTACTCATCTTGAGTGGGTGGAGATGTTTTCTAATTTTTGGGCTGCTGCTTCACTAATATCACTGCTGTCAAATTGTCTTACACATGCCATTACCAAATAATGCATTGTTTTATCCTTGTTTTCTCATTGGTTCATTTCCCAGTATGCACACTATCCTGCTAACTGTTTTATGTGCAAAAAATACTTAACAAACATTTCACATAGGTTCAAGCTTGGAAGATCTCAATAGAACTTAAATGTGGAATGTGTATAAATTCCTGTCACAGGTCAATATGTGCTTTCGCTTTCTGGCTATTTAATCCCTTTCCAGTGTTTTAAAATCTCTCACCCATTAATACTGATTTAATGTCTTCAGAGAAATGCATACCTTTAAAGTGCAACAGCTATTACATGTATGTTTCCTTCTGCCGCCTTAGAGATGCCAACATATTTTGGAAAATCAAGAAAGCAATATTTATCAATCTTATAACCAATATTCATTATATACCAGTGATGTGCAAATGCCAGTAATGTCACATTTTCCTTACATCATTGATGTCACATGAGACATCCTGGATCATATAAGGTGAATTGACACTGCAGCTTCCAGTGTTGCCATCAGCCCTAAAAATCTGGAGATGTCAGCTTAATAAAGGGATGTAGCCTGCTTTGTGTTCTTGGGGCTATGGGAAGGAGTAGAGTTTTTGTAGATGCTACCATGATGTGAGTACACAATCTTAGAGACTGTGACAGAACATAAGAGAAGATATGACCTTTTGGTTATATATAGTCCAGTCCCTTTAGGATTTTACAGTTCAAGTGTGTGTGTGTGTGTGTGTGTGTGTGAAAGTACATATGGATCCATGTTAAAAAAAAAAAAAACAGGGCTGTGACCCAGTGGACATCTTGAAACAGGAAGTATTGCTCACCCTATACTGTCCCAACTGTGCAAAACAGCTTGGTAGAGAGCACAACATTTAAATTACTTTTGTCACATTTATGTATAAAAGAAAAGTTAGCAACATTTGTACTTTACATATGGAAAAGTATACCTACCTGCAAGAGTCTTGGAAAATGAGACTTTACAAGACATATGAAAAATTCATGTGTCTTCTCTTGTTGTTTTGATCATCTCTTTCTTTCTCTTCTCCAGACTGGTTTGGCATAGAATTGCTGCTGAAATCTAGAGAAACAGGCAAGATGTTTGTCAGCACAGAATTCAAGTTCTACAACTGCAGTGCCCACCAACTGTAAGATATCCATTCCTGTTCTTCCTACCCCTGAAAAGCTTTAGTAATACATATGCAAGATATGTATAAATGTTTCTCATTTCAGGAAAGTTTTATATCAAATAATAGTCTGAAAAACAAGCTAATGTGGATAAACAAGCCAAAGCCAGGGCTCTAGGACCACTATTTATAAACTTATTTTCCAGGCAGAACAGTTATTTCTCATATTTGTTGCAATAACTGGTGTGTGTATATCTATTTTTAAAGTGTCACTTTATATTATGAGCATAGTTTATTCATCTTGTCACAAAATATGGAATCAAGATGATAAGATACCAAAGATATGCTACTATAACATCATCATGATATTACAAAGTTAACTTAATTGTTGTAAGATGCCTCCAACGTGTTTTGAGTAGTATGGGTGAAATAAATAAGTAAAAATGATACATGATGTTTCATGGCACTGTTGCTTGAAGAGCAACCATATGTGACCTGCTAATCCCTAGTGTACTGCTAGTTCAAACCTTAGGAAGATAGTGTTAGCTTTATTTTTGCAGAGTTAAAAGCAAGGATAAGAAACATGTGACTCTTCAGATATTGTTGGGTGGTTTTCTTGATGCTATTGGACTGCAAATCTTATCATCACTAGCAATAGTGACAAATGATGGGAGCTGTAGTCCTTACAACAAATCAAAAGCTACATATTCCCCATACCTGTTTTAAAGCCACATTTTACATTTTCTAAATATCCATGGGCTTGACGTTCAACCATCTTTCCCCAAAAAGGCAGGCAGTTCCTCAAACTGAGTGTGTCAGCGATAAGGGGATAATGACATTTCAAGCTTCATCAGTCAAATGTCCACAAAATACCAAAATTTCAGCATATTTGTTTTTTTATGAAGACAAGATTTGACAAAATTGCAAGAAAGTAGGAATTCTGTGAAACATATGTGACCCCTAAACCAAAGGAACTTAGAAGAAGGTAATTCCCAAACTGGGACAAACAGTAAATGGCATTTGGTATGTCCCATGTTAACAATGACATATTTATTCTTGACAGTGGGAACTCTCTTCCTACTCTACAAGCTGCTTTGCTATGTAAGGATGGACTGTTTTCATTCCTAGAATGTAGTTGCCTCTCATATCCCTGTGAACTGGAGGGAGAAAGGGAGAGAGAAATGGGTCAAATAAATGAGTAATTAAATATGTTCATACTGCTTAATATTCCTACCCCACTTAGATTTGCATTTGTATGATTAGAATAAGCTTCCCTAGCTATTAAGGTCATTATAGAAGAATCAAAAGGAAATTACAATTGAGGATTTAAGATTGGAGAAGATAGTTAATGTGTGTTTTAGCATAGCAAGGGGTGGAGTGGGAGGGAGCTGTCCAGACTCCCTAGTTTGGCGTAGAAGTATCTTCTGCTTATAATGCAGGGAAATTATTGTTTAATTTGTATTGAGTTACAGGTTGTTGTTTTTAGATTAGAAATCCCCCCCCCCAGTGGTGCTAGAGGCTAGAGTGATCAGTATTGACCCTTGAAATCTTGGACTGTTTACTGACTTATCTTGGCTTGCTGTGGGAAAACAAAATCAGATAATTTTAAGCCTTTAAACAAGGAAAGCAGCACAAGGAATTGCACTCTTTTGCCATATGGATGCTGTTGACCTCTGAAAATAACAAACATCCCCTCTTTCCTCCCACATTCTCTATTATTAGAAATAGAAGGAAAAGCCTCTTCTTTGCAGGAAAGCCCAGAAATGTTCATGATTCAAAGGCTGTTCAGAGGTTTGTCCCTTTGGGAGCAGCTGCTCTCCAAATATCCCAAGGCAAAAGAAGAAGAAGAAGAAGAAGAAGAAGAAGAAGAAGAAGAAGAAGAAGAAGAAGAGGACTAAAAGAAAACACCATCTTAATGACAGGAGGGGAAAACTGCATGCAGTACAGAGGCAGACCAAAGCCTTGGGCTGAATCT